>NC_047664.1:85239060-85561881 GCF_011762505.2 Arvicanthis niloticus | reverse complement strand
GGAGCACCCTCATAGAAGCAGGGGAAAGGGGGATGAGTAGGGGCTTGCAGAGGGGAAACCAGGAAAGGGGATAACATTTGAAATGTAAATAAATAAAGTATCCAATAAAAATAGATGGACAGTATGCCTACATATGAGTACATTTGAAGTTTGCCTTTCCTCAAATTGGAAGCAAACACAGCTGAAAGGCCTCTGTCTTTTTGGTGAGGAATGGGGGCATCGCTTAGAGCGGTGTTTCTTTTGTGTAGCTTTGGCTGTCTTGGAACTCGCTCTAGACCACACTGGCCTGGAAACCAGAGTTACAGCTGCCACTGCTCCCAGAGTGCTGGGATCAAGGATGTGGCACCACCACAGCCTGGCCCTATTTCATTCTGAAATCTTGATGTTTAATATGTGAGATATGTTGGTTGTTTATTTTATCCTCCCTACTCTCATATAGGGATTAGGCTTCTTGTCTTTGCTTTATTATTCCAGTTGAAAACCTGTTTTGCCAGAAAACGTGTAATCTTTGAAGAAGTCATGTAAACATTTTTCTTTTTTAAGAAAAGTTTACTGCTGAAGTGGTTCTGACTTTCATGCACACTGAATGAACAAAATTAGTAACAAAAAATAAGTAGGGTTTTTTTTTCTTTTTTTTCTTTATTTTTTTATTGCCCTAACAAGTACCACATACCAGTGGCTTAAAGTTGTGGCCTCTGCCTTGTTTTGGCTAGTTGCACAGGTGGCAGGCTTGATTGAGTATTCTGGTCAGAGGACTACAGGCCAGAGGGATAAAGATGTTGACAGCCTGTGTTTCTTTTCTAAGGATGAGTCTGTTTATTGATATTATTGGGAGAATTTAGTTCCCATGTGGCTTTTGAACTGTTGTGCTCATTTTTTCTCTGGCTGTTGGAAGCTTTTAGAAACAGCCTATGTTACTTGGCTTGTGGTCACTTGTCCTTACCCACCAGCAACAGTGCAAAAACCTTTTGGTTAAAATTGTTCTCTTTGTCTCGGTTCGTTCTCTCTCTCTTCTCTCTCTCTCTCTCTCTGCTCTCTCTCTCTCTCTCTCTCCCTGTCCCTCCCTCCCTCTCTCTCTCCCCCTCTCCCCCTTTCTCTTTCTCTCTCTTTCCTCTCTCTTTCTCTCTCTCTGTATGTGTTTGTGTGTTTTAGGGCTGTGTATGGGTGTAGGTGGGGTGCAGTTTCTCTTTGTTTGTGTGATTTAAGTTGGGTTTTTAGTTAAAATTAAGGATACTCCCTGTCCCAAGGTCCTTTTGCCACATAAGATGTATTTCTAAGTTCTGGAAATTAAAATGCAATCATCTCTGAAGAGTTATTTTGCCTACTGGTATTTCATTTAAGGATTTCTGTAGTATAATTGTGGTTCAATTTGAAATGAGATTTTTATTTTTAATTTTATAGGTTTTTTATGTTAACTTTGGTGACCTTTTATGTACATTACATGAAACACCTTATATGATTACCACTGGGGATTCATTCTATGTTCCTTCAGGTAAGAACAACTAAAGCATTGTTTAGATTCCTATTGTTTTCAGTTGTCAGCATACTTGGTAGTGTATAGTTCCATTCATGTCAAGCTACAGTGTTACTGTACACTAACCATGTTACTGATGCCAGGGCAGTTCAGTACATAGTTTCCTTTCATTAAGTAAGTACATTAGATTTGTCATGTGTGAAATTCAGGCAGCTTATTGCTAAATAATATAAATGTGAGTAGAAGTTTTGCTGTGGCAAGCTCTAAGGGAAGTCATCTCTGCAGTGGTGTCTCCTAGGACATTGTCTAGCCTTTATTTTTGACCAGTATAGTGTAAAAGGTTACAAGTCATTGTAATAGGTATTTTAATTTCTTTGCCTTGTTTTATTCTTTCATTCAGTCAATATGATTGACAGTGGACTGTGGTACAAGACTCGCTCTTTAAGTTTAAGATAAATAAATGCAAAAGAGAGAGGAAAATTCCACATTTATAAAGTGCACATTGTGATTAATACTTTAGCTATATTTTATATACTTTTGTCTTGTACTTGTGGTGCTGGGAATTGAACTGAGATCCTTGCTGTATGCTCACTGAGTGCATCCCCAGCCCCACACTCTATTGGGTTTAATGGCTATTAACTTCTATGTAAAGAAGTCGCAGTGATAGTTCTTGTAAGTAAACCGGCTCAAATGTGACACTGTCTGGACACTCTGTTAAAATTACTAATTAAGTAAAAGCAGCATTTGGCTTAAGAATTATTTTATCCTTACCTTTGCATAAATGGATGTATCTGGTTTATAGGAGCCCACAGCATTTCTAACGATATTTAAAGATTGTTTGCAGAATGTTTTCATCTTCTTGTATACATTTTTTAGTGTAACTATGCTTTTGTAAAACAATGATGAGAAATTTATGGTTTTTTCAGATTCTCACTGAATCAGTAGTGTGGTGATTAACTTTTGAGTCTTTGGAGTCATGCAGTTAAATAAATTACTTTAAGTTAGATAACTTTCAGTTTCATATTATATACTATATGTGTTGAGTGCTGAAGAAATATCAAAAAGAAATAATTCTTGTGGTAATACAAAAATATCTTTTTGGTTACTTTACTTGAAATTAATTGTATTTTCTTGTTACTTTTAGGTAATCATTACAACATTAAAAACTCTTGAATGTGGAAAGTTGTCTTCTTTTTACTCAAATAAAAGGTGAATAAATGTGTATGTATATAAAATTGGTTGTTTTATATATACATTTTTGTAACTGATTAGTTAAAGTAAAATTTGCTGTCTAGTTTTGCATTAATCATTTCATACTCCTTGTTAAATATTTCATAATCTTGTAATGTATCTTTTGATTTTTTTTCTTGAGTGTAAATAGTATGTTTCGTGATGACCATTTTGTTGGTATTGTTTTGATATTGAAAAGAAAAAATAACAAGGAAAGAAACTAAAATCACTGTTCCCACAATATAAACATATCTGCTATAAAAGAACTGATTAATTTGTCTATTCAATTGCAATAGTTGGTTCCAAATCTAAATTTTAAATTGTAGGTCATCATAATCTAATAGAAAGCTGTGGTAAATGTGCTGAATTAATTTCCATGGACTGTTGTACACAGTGATCTAAACCACTGGGATTGTTTTGTGTATTTTTTGTCCTTGGTGTTTTGACCGTTGAAGTGTTAATTTAGGTGTCCTCAGAGCAGTGCTGACTGAACTTCTATAGAAGGGCATTCCTTTTCTGCTTTTTTATACGCTTCCTATTGTGGGCTCTCCTTATACCTTGAACACTTCAATCTTTACTCTTTATCAGATGTCCTAGTTACTTTTCTATTGCTTTGACAAGATTACCATGATTAATGCAAATTATGGAAGGAAGTATATATTTGAGGCTTATAGTGTCAGGGGATTAGTCCATAATTATGTTACCGGGAGACCTTATGTGTAGATCTGAGAGACCAAATTGTTTGGGTTCAGATTCCATTTTAGAAAACCTGACCTAAGTTTAAACTCAAGTAAACTAATAGGCCAGTACCTAACTCCAGTTGCCCAGCTACCTCCAACAAGACCTGCGTCTCCAGGTTATTCCAACAAATCCAGCATCTAGCTTCGGTTTCCAGGTTATTCCTCCCAAAATCTGCACCTCCAGTTTACAAGCCTACCCCTGTCTAATAACCACCAATTAAGAGGAAAACACAAGTTTATGCTTTGGCTCCCAGCACCAGCCAATTATGTGAAAGACTACAGTAGCCCCTCCCACACCCCAGGGACTCCCCCAATTAGATGCTTGCTAGGCTAGAAACACGCACCGCTCACTTGCTATTTTCTATAAAACCTTGTCCTGATGAGTGTCCCTGGCTTTTCTCCACTGAGCAGTCCTGTGTGTTAGTTGTGAGTTTAAGCTCCAAGCTCAGGCTTGTGAATAAAGACCCTAGTGTGATTACACTGGATTCATCTTCTTGGTGGTCTTTTGGGTTCACAAATGTTTCAGCACAACAGATCCATAAGCACAAGGCATAGAGAGCTAACTGGGAATGCCATGTGCTTTTGAAACCTCTGGGCCAGCTTCTAGTAACACACCTCTTCCAACAAGGCCACACCTTCTAATCCTTCCCAAACAGTTTCACCTGCCATCAGCCATACAGATTACACTTCTGCACTTAGCCTGAGGCCCTGTAAATACTGACTGATTGCATGGGACAGTGAAAATGGCCCAGCATCTGTTTATGGTGATACGAAACCCATCTTACCATGAGGAGGTCAGGAATTCTCTGAGTCCAATTTATTCCTTTAAAAGTCTCACTGAATCAGGCTACTTGCTTAAAACTTTGTCTTTTTCCTGTTGCAATTTTGGGGGAGCCTCTGTTTATGTGTCAGTCTTGTGGAAGTGGGAGATGTGTGGAGCAGGCTCTGCTGTCTTCCAATTGCCGCAGCCTGAGAAACAAATGCTGAAGATGCCACACCTTTCAGGTACAAGGCTTGGTGGAATCAAGATAGAACTGATGATGCCTGAGGACTAGCTCTCATAGCGCGAGGAGGAGCTTGCAAGTTGCCAAGGGAGAAATGTAATCAGTAGTTCTATCTAGCCATAAAACCTGCAAATCATCCCCAGAATGATATGATGCTTCAATAGTGGCACTTGTATCCTGAGGATACCCAACAGCCAACTTCCTAGTAGGACTTGAGGCCTGCTCAATAAGAGGGGTTCATGACGGAATTGGTAAAAGTAGTCCATTATCCATGGTTGGTGAGGTCAAGGACCCTAGAGGAGAAACTACACTTGCTACTCTCAGTAGACTAGGATGGTGTTTGTGCTCTAAGTACTTACACTCAATGATAAGTGTCGCTCCCATCTTTCACCAAAGAAATTTTTTTGGTAGCCAATGAAGGCTATTACAGAAATTCACAAACTCCTCAAAATGCAGAAGACAACTGACTATGTGGCACCTGTGCCAAATTGATAGGTCTTCAACACAACCACTACATCAGGGAACACTAAGGGACACGGGGAGGAAATACTGTAGGAACCAGAGGCCCATGAAGTCTGCTTCAAGATTGGGCCTTCTATATATGATCGGGAAGTGCACCCATGGAAACTTGACAGCATGCTTACTTCTATAGGCATGTGTCAACATACCTGGGTTTGTGCGGTGCTAGGGAATTGTGCTGGATAGTTTTAAGTCAACTTGACACAAAAATCACCTGAGAGGAGAGAACCTCAAGAAAATACCTCCACAATATCAGGCTGTAGGCAAGCCTGTAGGGCATTTTCTTAATTAGTGATTGATGGGGAGGGCCTCCTATTTTGGGTGGTGTCATCCCTAGACTGGTGGTCTTGGGTTCTATAAGAGCTGAACAAACAATGGAGAGCAAGCCAGCCACCCTCCATGGTCTCTGTGGTAACTGCCTCCAGGTTCTAACAACCCTTCCTGTTTTTGATAATGAACTGCTACCTGGAACTGTGATTGAAATAAAGCCTCTCTCCTCCAGTTGCTTTTGGTCATGATGGTTCATTACAGCAATTGAAACCCTGAGACAGATTGGTACCCGCAGAGTGGGTTATTTGTGACAGACATGACCACGTTGCGGGGAGGATTATAGGGCTTTGGGACTTGGGACATCAGTAGGATGTTCTGTAGGAGGTTGGAAGATAAGAATGAGCAGTGTCGAAGATAGAGGCCTGGCTTGGGAAGTTTCAGACAGAAGTTTAAGACTATCAGGACCATTTGCTATTTTGAATTAAAATTCTGTCAGCTGAGGCAGAAATGTGCCATGAGTAACAGAAGACCAGCACTACTGAAGTGTAGTCTCTGTGTTACGGGGCAACTGACACTGGAAAGCATGAGCTGAGAAAGTCAGTTCTGACTAGCATCGAGGTGAAATTTGGCAAGGGTTTCCTCAAGGCCAGCACACAACTGTACCAGAAGTGGCTAAGGTGGTACTTTGTGCTGGCAGCTGAACTTGGTAGTGTAAAAGTCACCCAGGTGGTACTGGTTTCGAAGGCTTGAAGGGGTCATGGAGAGCAGCTGAGACTTGGTGTGGCAGGGATAGAGTCCCTGAAGAGAGTCCAGGAGAGGCTATTTGTGAAAGTGCAGCCCAGTTGCAGCAAGGGACCGCTGCATTTTGGAGATGGCAGTACCATGCAGTGGACCACCAAGAACAGCAGCAGCAGTGGCATGGAGTCAACTGGGGCCTAGAGGAAAGCTGCCTGTGCTTCAGACGGCAGAGCTGGAGGAGTGACCCACGTGACCAACACTCCGGATTCAGAAGATCATGAGTGAATCCCCGAGAATTGGACACTTGAGTTATTTATATTGTTGGGAGTTTGATTTTGCTTATTGAAGATTGTACCTGTACCCTGGTTCTTCCCCTTTGAAGAAAGTATTTAATTTTGATTTTTACAGGAGCCCACAGCTGAAAGGTTTTGAACTTTTATAATATTTTTGGATTTTTTTTAAAGGGGACTGGGTATTTAAGAGACTGAATTTTTAATGTTTGAATTTGTAGCAGCTGTGGAACTTTTAAAGCTATTTATGTTTTTAAGGTATTTATGTTTTTAATCTTGGGGATGAATGATAAAGGAAAGATTGTGGCTTTACAGTGACCTGTTTGTGTGTTAGATTGACCAAGGCTGGATAGCTATTGTCAACTTGACTCAAGCAAAAGCCACTAGAGAGCAAGGAAATGCCTTCATGAGATGGGCAGTAAGCACGCCTGTGGGGCATTTTCTTAATTAGTGACTGATGGGGGAGCAGAGCTCCCTTTGGGCGGGCCCATCCCTGGTTGATAAGCCTGTAGCCAGCACTCCGCTATGGCCTTGTACTAGCTCCTGCCTCCAGCTTCCTGCCCTGCTTGAGTTTCTGCCCTCACAGCTTTTGATGAGGAACTGCTACATGGAACTGTGAGCAAAGTAAGTCCTTTCCTTCCAAAGTTGCTTTTGGTCATGGTGTTTCATCACAGCAATGTAACCTTAACTAAGACAGGATTGAACTCACTTCCACACACACTAGTTAAGAATTGTAGCAATTGAGCTACATCCCAGCTGATAGGACCTCTTTTCAGAAGTTGTCTTTTCCAGTCTTAAAAGTCATTCCTAATAGTTTATAATAATGCCTACTGTCGACTTTTGTTGTCTGTGCAGATCCTGTCTGCTGGACCTGGGATCTGAGGACCTGAAAGAGTGGGTGAACTGCAGTCTAATGCTGTAGACAACCCTACTTCAGTTTCAGTGTACTTTAATACACAAATGTAAGAAAGAAAGCAACCATCCAAGGAAGGTTGTTTGATTTCAGAAAACCATGTAAATAAATGTCAGTAAGCACATAGTAAATATTCACAGGACAGCCCTTTCCCTGGACAGAGCAACTTTAACACAACAGCCTGGCATATACTATGGTTTATGTCTTGGAAAGCACGAAGCAAGGCAGAAGCCATATCTAGATTCAGGGTACATCACCAGATTGGGTCTCTAGCTACGATCTGACATCCAAAAAGAATAAAGATGTCTTGTAAATTGAATGTGAATGTTTAACACAGGAGGCACGTGTAAGAACAATCCAGGGAACAAAATGGACCTGAAGTAAAAGGCCCTCTATCATAGTTCCGCAAGGTGGTGTTTACTATGTGTCTTTCTTGTGCCCATATTCTAATACCATATTTACAATAATAAATAAAACTCATGGAAATATTAGAGCATAACAAGATAATATTTTACAAAAGATACAATTCTCAGTTTTTAAATTTTCCCTTTTTTGGTTCAATTTAGAACCAATGACAGGACAGCCATATGTTTCTCATTTTTAAGGAGAGGGTATCTGATGCCTTGGGGCTAGCTATCATGTGTGTGATGTTTATACTCACAAACTGTCTGCTCTGTGACTATTAAGCGTAATTGGACCTTACAAGTGATACTAAAATTGGAACCTCATGAAGTGTTTAATGAAATATTTTAAAGTTTGTCTTCTGTAAGCTTTTTGTTAAGGGCTGTTTAGACACTGATCACTGCTGTTGATCACTGTAGATGAATAAGGGTCAAATAGCCTGTCTGTGTCTGGAGAGATGATCACCTTCGCTGTGAGGTAAATGGTCAAACAGCATAGCTTATGCCACTTGAGGTTATCTAGATCCCAATCCCACTTAATATAAAAGAAGAAAAACGATGAAAGTGTTCCATCATTAGAAACTCTAAGTTTTAGAGAAAGGCTGCACACTTGAGGGTATGCATAACTGACACTTTATATCTCTGCAAATACTTTTTTGGACAAGACAATTAGATCAAAAAAATTTTTTTATATGTATGTGAAAAGTACACACACGTCATGTGAAATATACTCACACATCAGTTATTTTGAGGTAGTGTCTTAGGTAACCAAGGCTGGTCTTGAACTCTTATCACTCTTCTTCAGCCTCTTTGGGAATTTTAGGCACATGCCACCAGATCCATACACGAACATCTTCAGTATTTTGAAAACTGCAAAGTACCCACATGTAAAATTCATGTTGCTGCTAAGTATGTTATGTTTGCTGTGAATGAAATGAAATTTTGTTGTATATGTAAATGTTGGGTACGTTACATGACTGTGTACTCAGTTGTTGAGTGCTGAACAAGCAGAGAGCTGAGTATTAGCCAGGGCTTGCTATTGATGTTCCTGTGGCCCATCACTGGCCTCATGTTTTGTAAACATTCATCCTTCCTTACTTGTTAATTTGCTTTAATAAAGATCTGATGGACAATAGCTAGACAGGAAGTAGCAGGAAGAACTTCTGGGCAGAGATTGCATCTCTGTTAAAAGATTGAGAAACAGGAGATTTGCCAGCAGGACATGGAAGTGTTTAGAAGTGAACAGGAGCAGAGAGAGGTAAAGAACTAGCTGCGTGGTGGGATTAGGACTTGAATAATTGGGTCAATTTAGATTGAAGTAGCTGGAGGCTGGCCAGCTGAAGTCCTAGGCTATAATAAATAATAAGGCTCTATGCCATCAGAAAGTCCTGCTGTATGTATATGAACATGTATATATGCATACATATGTATATGCACATATATATGCATATTAATATCTTTATACATATACATACAGGATAGGTTTGTGGTGTCTATCATTGATATTTATAATTATAAAATTATTTAAAAGATTTATTTTATGTAGATGAGTATACTGTAGCTGTCTTCAGACACCAGAAGCTGGCATTGGGTTGTGTAACCAGGAAATTGGTTACATTGGTTGTGAGCCACCATGTGGTTGCTGGGAATTGAACTTATGACCTCTGGAAGCACAGTCAGTGCTCTTAACTGCTGAGCCATCTCTCCAGCCCCAAACAGATTTTTTCTTGTGGCAGTTAAGAAGAAATGTATAATGAGAAGGGAAATAAAAGGACAGTGACTAGGTAGTATTTAGATGGAGCTAGTGAACTCAGCTCAATGAAGACTAGTATGTGCTAATGGGATAGCTCATCTGGCACTGGCCTAGCCTGGGCAAAATCCGGAGTTTAATCCTTAGCACCTCATAAAACCACACTTGGTTGCATACAATTGTAATTCCAGCCCTCCAGAGGTGGAGGTAGGAGAATCAGAAGTTTAAAGTCATCCTTGGCTACATAGTGAGTTCTAGGCCACATCTCCCTTTCTATGTTGCCCTAAATAAAAGATTCAAATCCTTAAAGAGACTTTCCAATGTGCCCTAAAGTCAGACCTGTGATCTCTGCCCATGCTTACTCTGTTTAAGCCACAGTGGCTTGTTTTCATGTCCTAGACTCTGAGATATACTGCTCAGCTTCCAGCATCTCTCCTCAGTGGCCACCTGTGTAGTCTGTTCACTGCAAAAGGGCAAGTTAGCTTGAGTGACCCTAGTTTTCTATCCACTTGTTTATAGTAGTCAGAAATACTAAAATCTACCAAGTATTCTGAATCCTAAGTTAACTATTTGGAACAACTGAGGCTTTGTTCATATTCTTCCTAGAACAGGACATCTTATAATACTTGAATCCCATGATCCCAAAGATTGCCAGAGCATAAAATCCAGAGCCAAACACTTTTATGGTCCCACAGCTGCAGTGCAGTGTCAAGCTCAAGACTGCTTTGGGAAGCAGCCGTTCTGTCTGGCTCTTCTGTTTCACCAAAATCATGTGTTAGAGATGGGCCTTTGCATTCTCCTTTCTGTCTGTGCTCCGTGGGCACGTTTTACTTGAGGCCTTCCTTGACTAATCTTTTAAATTGGCAAACTTCCTGAGCACACTCAAGAATGCTTTCCCTCCATTCCCACAACACTGAGCAGATTTTAATTAGTAGTTTATTTGTATTGTTATGGTCTGTTTTCTATTTTTGAAATGCTTCCCAAATAAAATGATTTTTAAATTTTTCTGTTACTATTTTAGGAATTATTTCTATCCCATGATACCACAAGCAAAAGCAGCTTGGGGAGACAAGGGTTTATTTTACTTTACTCTTCCAGGTAACCACGAGGGAAGTCAAAGTAGGAACTCAAACAAGGCAGTAACCTGGAGAGACAAGAACTGAAGCAGGAGCCATTGAGGAAGTATTGCCCTTTTTGGCCTGCCACCTCTTTCCTTGCTCTGTTTTCTTGTAGCACTCTGGAGTATTGGTCCATGGGTAGCACCGTCCAACTATGGACTGGACCCCCCACATCAATCAGTTGTTAAGAAAATTCACTGCAGACTTGCCTACAAGCCAATCATTTGGTGTTATTTTCCCAATTGAGAGTCTGTCCCAAATGACTATAACTTGTGCCAAGTTGACATAAAACTAGCCATCCCAACGATGGAGGCAATAGCATATAATGTGCTCTTAATGTACATTTGTTGAATTTATTGAGCTGAATTGAATACTGGTTCTCACCTCGCTGTGGTTTGAATTCACATCTCTATCTTAAAGCTGTGTTAGAAGCTTAATTTCTATTCATGGGAGGTGAGATCTAATTGCAGGTATTTAGGTTAGGAGGGCCTTACTTCCTTAGCAGATTAATGTTGTTATAAGAGTTTGAGGTATGAGTACAGTCTCATTAGTTCTTACCCATGTGGTGGTTGGAATATGCTTGGCCCAGGGAGTGCAGCCTCAATTAAATGTTGTCCTTTATAAGAGTTGCCTTGGTCATGGTGTCTTTTTCACAGCAATGGAAACTCTAGGACATCAACCCTTGCCATCTTATGACACAACAAATTGGCTCTCATGGTGCTATGTGGGTCTCTGATTTGGCTCAGTGAGCCTAATTATTTTGTGTTTGTTATGGGTTACTCGGCTTGCTGTATATCATGCAGAAACAGAAGAAGAACTTAGGCATTCCTATAATTTCATTTCCTGGATTTCTCTCTGTGTTTCCTCAGTTTTGGCCTGTACTCCCAACATTGCTCTCCTGGGTTCTTGTCTGTCCTCTAATTCTGAACTTTGGCTTTCACATCTTGTCTGATTGCTGATGCCTGAGTATTGATATGTTTTATCTAGAATTTGTGTCTACTTTCTTGAGGACACTATCACTTCCTGTTGGATCATCAACCTTTATTCCTCCCTGTCTCTGTCATTCCCTCCCACCCCTAGTCTCACACCCAGGCCGTTCTTGGCAGCTTGCCTTGCTGCATCTGCCATGGAATCTGTCTGTTAAACAAGCTGTCACTCAGCACAAATGCTAGCATATTGAATGCCCCATTTACATTGCAAGTATTCTTGGCCCAACTGGATTAAGGCCATTACCATACATATTTCTGGAAGGTTTTCTTTTTTCCTCCTTACCAGAAGAGTGAGAGGCAGTGATGGCAGGAGGGTAAATGAACATTTTGGCCGAGCAGTTATATGATAAACCCAGGAAACTCCATAGTCAGCATGTTTCTTTCTTTTAGAGAGCTGACAGGGATTCCTCTTAGATAACTGTAGCCCATTGCTTTAATTTATGGAGCTGAGCAAATAAGTGCTATGCTACAGATAGCTAGTTCCAGGTCAGCATCACTGTGGCCGATAGACCGCAACAGAAGTGACAGTGTGCCAGATTTGAGCTTAGACATCAGACCTTTGGATAGTTCTCAGACTAGTTCCAGGTGTAGGCATTAATATGGAAAAAAGCTCCTTTTTCATGAAAAAAAACAAAACAAAACTGAAGTTAGTTCAGTCAATGAGAGCACACAGCACAGAACAACTGTCTCAGCTGAGGGCCAAGCTAGGCCACCTAGCTTCAAACCTAGTGTAGATGTGAATCCCCTGAACACCAGAAGACTCACCTGCCAAAGGCTGGCTGCTCCAGGTAATGACCTATAGAATTCTATGTAACTTAAGTTTTGTCATTGGTTCTTATGTATCTGACAATACACAACTAACCATTGGTTGCTAATCCAGCAGTTGACAGAGGCAGAATAGGAAGTCTATTCTAGTGAACTCCTTTATACTGCCAAGTCTGAGAAAAGCCGGGCATCGATTGCTTCAGGATGGGTGTGTTTGTAGTTTATTGTTGACTCTAAGTTTCATAGCAAAATGATAGACTTGTTTTAACTGAGTTCCATTTTTAAGGGTTAATTTTGTTAATCCTTTATGGACCCGTGCAAAAAACTAGGAACATTTTTGTTGTCAATGTCCTATGCAAGTTAGGTTATAATTTAGGGCCGTGATGGAAATTAAATTGCATGAGGAGTTAAAGAATTGAGATTTTCTTGACTTCAGCACTGATACTTTGAACGGATGCCTAGGACTGCCAGTGAGCTTTCTTTTAAGCTCTCTTGTTAGCAGTTTGAAGTGAGGGAAATAAAGAGAATGGCTAATTGGACAAATACAAGGAAAGTTAATAAAAGAACAATGTCAAGAATAGAACCAGTGTGTTATCTTCAAGTTAAGTGACCTAATTACGGTGATTGAATTCTCTAAGGGTGTCACTGTTGTGAAAAGGGAACAGTACACTGGGTTATAAATAGAATCCCAAAGAGCTATGCAGGTTTCAGTCATGTAAACATGCAGCTGTTTCACACAACTTATAAAGAAATGTATAGGAAGCATCCTTTTTTTTTTTTTTTTTTTAGAAGACATAACATTTGGGCATCTGGCATTTGAAAACAAAATGCAATCATGTATTAAGTGTTAGTGTTGCATACACATGCAAATATTGTAAACTCACATAGCTATACAATATATACCCTCACAGCTTTTCTAGAAAGAGCTGTGTAACACATTGCAGTGTGAGAATTGAACCACAAGATGGCAAAACAAGATCTCCAAGGACTAGCTTTTGCTTGCTTGCTTGCTTTTCTTTTGCCTAAAGTAGAAGTGCAATTAACCCTACCATTCATCCATTACAAGGGTTCATTGGCTAGACATAAAATACCATTTCCAAAATTATCTTAGCTTTTTAATAATTTGCATTTTACTTGTGTCCAAGGAATAGTCAGGTTTGAGAATTTACCTTGGCAAAAAATAAATCTACATGTTTAAAAATTGGCTTAAAGACTAGAGTTTAACATTCAATGTCTATTGTAGAGGTCAGTTATGCTAAGATGACTGAAAATCAAAGGAAAATACACAGATTATGTTTTTGCTCCTAAAGTTAATATAGGAAGATCAGATTTGGGGAGATGAAGCCTCTTTTGTTGAATGAGTTTGGAAAATGTTGAATCAGGGAGGAACTCAGGTGTGATTATCCACCTCAAACCATGGCTGAGGCAGGTTAGATTAATGTAGGAAGGAGGGCAGGAAGAGTAGCGATGACAGAAGACTGAGCTGGGTATGTATGAGCTGGAGACTTGCTGATGCATTTCTGTGGTCTCCTGTACCTCATCTCTTAATGTCCTCTGATCTGAGGGGAGAACTCTTGTTACTATCTTTGGATTCTTATAGAAATCAAACCTCAAAATAGCTGGGTAATAACAGATTACCTGGTTAGTATAACAAGCAGCAAAAAATCACGTCAGCTGGGATAGTCAAGTTCCAAGTCCTTATAATCCCTGAGCGCATAATAAAGACAGCAGAGCTTTAATCCTATAGTGCCTGCACAGACCCTGCATTCTGGAGGTGGAGTCAGAGGATCCAAGGGGTAACTTTTGTGAGTTTCACATCAGCCTGGGATACATAGGACCCAGTCTCTAACAACAAATAAAAAAAGCTAACAACAGAGCTTTATTTTTTGACTCCATCAGAAAACATGTTCTAAGCATAGTAATGTGACACAGTATAATATATAATGATGAATAATGCACCTAGGGGACCGCCAGCTTCATGGCCAACCGGCAGATGGACTCACCACAGTGCAAATATGGTGGTCAGATGGGAGAGAAAGAGAAGTGGAGCAACTTGAGCATTGTGAGGAGAGGTGGAATTGGAGACTTGAGTAGTCCGTGAGTGGGCAGCCCTGTCACATGAGGCCATAGTGAGGTCCCAGCCCAAGTTGCTACTGAGGACTATGTCTGAGTCTGTGGCCATGCAGTGGCAGCAGCTGGTGTTGATGTCTGTGGCTCATTACCACTAGAGAACATGGGGATGTCCCTGGCTGGAGCAGCTCCCAGGGGCCATGTAGATGTCCAGGGGTTATACAGAAGTGGCTCTGCCCTTCACTGGATATGGCCCTCTGGAGAGCTGGCTCTATCTCTTACTGCTGGTAGCACTCAGGAGAGCAGGCCCTGCGCCTTGCCCAGGCAGCACAGTGGAGCTGACCCTGATGGCTGGGGTGTGCATGAGCTGACCTCAAGGGTGTGAGTATGGAAGAGCTGACTCCTCCACTCATCTGCTGTGGGGTGGCTCAAGTGCAGAAATCATAACCCCTCCCTGCGTATGGCATTTAGGAAGGATGCCCACAGGGTCATGAGAATTAGTGAGCTGGTCCTGTTTCTCACAGACTGCAGCACTTGGGAGAGTGGGCTCTGTGCTTTGGGCAGCACAGTGGAGATGGCTCTGCAGGATGGGTGTGGCTGAGATATCCAGGAGGATGGGAGAGCAGGAGAGCTGACTCTGCCTCCTGCTAATGGCAGCATTGGGTGGCCTAGCCACAGCAGTGTGGGAAAGCTTGCCCTGATGGTGCAGACAAGAGAGATCAGGTGGGTTGACCAGCTCTGCTACCACCCAGGCCCAGATCCAGGGCTCTGAGATGGCCCACCCCAACATCTATATCTGGGAATGGTTGGGAAGTGTGAAAGGGGCAGTCCTGCTGATCCAAGCTGCAGGATCTCCATGATGCTGGGAAAGAACAGGAGGATAACTAGGAGGAGTCCCAGTGAGGATCCAATATTGGTGGTGTCACAGAAGTCAGAGATCTTGAATCAAACCAATGACTCATTATAATGAACATTTCTAAGTGACAATGTGTGCACAGAGGGATAGACTGTGGGACTGTGACACACTAAGACATACTACAGCTTCCACAGTGAGATGTGTCTCTCTCTCTCTCCTTTTTTTTTTTTTTTTTAAATTTGGGGTGGTGGGATGTTTCAAAGTCAAAAAGATATGCGGGGACAGAGTATGAGTGGGACTTGGAAGCATGATGTGAAACTCGTAAAGAATCAATGAAAAGTAATAAAAATATAAGATTTTCTTTGTTTTTGTTATTTTGCTTTCTGTTGCTGGAAACCAAATGTGGAGTATCTGCTTTTATGAAGGAAGCCCCATGAGCTTACATGGCCAGTAGATGGCACTCCAATCTTGTTTATTAAATGATTCAATTCATGCCTAATTGTTTAACTTTATGGGAGTGTAGGAAGAACATACATTATATCTAACTTATGGGACCTCTGGCAATTATGCCTCAGTTATCCCAAGAAGCCCCAGTGAAAATGGATAAAAATAATTTAAGGATTAGAGCTGCAGTGCTAGAGCGAGGATTTGGGGATTTGTTTTTCCTTTGGAAGTGCCTTGAGCTCTTTACAAACTATCCAAGTATTCAGTGCAGGGAATTTCAGTCCTGCATTTTAGAGCTTATAGGGAAGTCTCCAGTTATTTCAAAACATGGCAACAATCCTTTGAAGTTATTTCATTCTAAGGACAAATGTAGATTTCAATGATTTTAGGAAAGAAAGGAGGAGGCACCGTGCTAATTTATGAAGAACTGAGCCAGGTGATTCATACATATAATCTCAGCACTCAGAAGTCAAGGCAGGAGAACGCAGAGTGTAATGCCTGTACTCCATGAACCCTCTGCCTTAAAAGAAATAAAGGAGGGAGGAAGACAGCAGCAGTGACTGAGAGGGCCATCCCTTTCCCATCTAAAATACCCACCTGGGCATCACATCGTGCTCCACAATACAGCCAGCGCTGGACACTTACCACTCAGAGGGACACAGCATCATTCATCAACAGTGCCACGTGTCCCAATCACCTTTTCTTTTCCAAACAACCCAGCAGATAGAAACAGAAGAGAGGGCAGAGGAATTAAATGATAGACAAGAAAAAACAGCAATTAAGAACAAAAAATTATGCCACGGGGTGGTGGCGCATGCTTTTAATCCCGGCACTTGGGAGGCAGAGGCAGGCGGATTTCTGAGTTCGAGGCCAGCCTGGTCTACAGAGTGAGTTCTAGGACAGCCAGGGAACCCTGTCTCGAAAAACAAAACAAAACAACAACAACAACAACAACAACAACAACAACAAAAAGAACAAAAAATTATGAAAATTATGAAAAAAAATTAAAACTTTGTAATTCTCCCATATAGTACATGCTGATTGCAGTTTCCTCTCCCTCCCCTCCCCCAGTCTCACCCCACTGCCCTAGTGTCTCCCCTTTATCTATACAAATACATGACCAGAAGAGATGTTGAAATGCAGCAGGAAACCAACAACTTGGCTGAGTTCTCAGCACATCTCATTCATTCAGCCATTCACTCAAGTACTTGGTCAGCTCTCACTGAGAACTAACTACCTGAGATACGATTGAAACAGAAAACAAATGTGATTTTCGTCATAAGAGCAATAGATGTTAAAACGCTCTAATGGTTGTAATCTGCAAAGTATTCAAACAGAGATCAACAGGATTTGGTCTGTAACCTTAATATTTTCTGGGGGAAATACTGTGTTATTTTATGTAGTGAATTTAAAATACAAAAGGATACTGTCTGTATTGAAATCAACAATATATTATCTCAAAGTCCCTCTAGGATGGTTAATATTGATGTCAACTCGAGAAGATCTAGAATGTTCTAGGAGAAACCTATGGGAATGCCTATGAGAGAGATTCTAGATTGGGCTAGTAGAGTTAGGAAGATATCCTCTAACTGTAGGCCACACCATTTCATGGTCTGTCATCCCCACAAGGGAGCTGAGCAGTAGCAGTCTCTCTCTTTGGTGCCTGACTGTGTGCAGTGTCCAGAAGCTTCCTGCTGCCACAGTGTCCTCACCATGGTGGGTTACACCCTCAAATTGTGAACCAAAATAAACCTTTCTCCCTTACACTGTATTTCTCAGGTATTTTTGTCACAGCAACAAGAAAAGTAACTAATATACCTTGTTTCATCTGCATTATTCCATATTCCCTTCCTTGCTGTTTTTGATCCTACCTTAATTGGGTAGCTCACCAGGAACACAGAAAACCTGCAGGTTTAGCACTGAGGGGTTGCAACTAACTTGCATTGTGGACAGGACTTCACCGTCCTTAGAACCATATCTCAGTAATGAAGTAGCTTACTACTTAGAAAGTTTTCTACTTTTCTAATTACATCTTCAGATTTATCATATGTCCGCCCTCAGGATGGTCTTTCTGAGATGTGAAACAGAATTTCTACCTATTGCATAGGCAGGAGATCATCAGTTCTGTCTGGGAAAGAGGGACACCTATGTCTTTACTTCAGAAGGACACTGTCAGCAGCTTACAAAGCTGTTTGTTAAGAGGGTTACTGAGTGTTAGAGAATATTGTCATGCAGGTATTCTTAGGTCTTTTCGATAGTATTAAGCAGATGAAGGATGTTCAGAGAAAGCCTCTCCCTGCATCACTCTTCTTCAGCTTGAAGTATTCAGGACGTGGAGGTGGTATATTTTGGACTGTCATTTTCTAACTCATTGATGAAATAGGGACTAAGACATTTTTCCTCGTCGTTTTCTCTTCTGTGTCAGATGTGCTTGTATCTGGGTTCCCATACTCTAGCTGGGGCCCAGGGGCAACACAAGATCTACCTGTCTTTCACTGGATCATGAGATTTCTAAAATCCATTCACAATGCAGTTAGTCCCAAGTCCTCACAGCTACATCTGTGGATTTTCTATGCTCTCAGTGCATCACCCATTTAAAGTGGGGTAGAAAGTAGAAAGATGAAGGTGGAAGAAAGAGGGAAGGAAGGAAGGAGGAAATAAGAAGGGAGACAAGAGGGAGGAGGAAGGAAGCCATTATTTTTGGTGATGGGCTGGTTATATTGATTACTTTTCTTGTCCTTGTGACAAAACACCTGCTTGACAGGAACTATGAGCTTCCTAAAATCCAAGCTGATTAATGAGTTTCATGAGGTGTAAGTAGTGGAGGATATCGTTTCCTTCCATAGGCTGCCATCCTGCAACAAAAAGCAGACAAAATTACCTGTTGTCAGTATTTTCTGACCCAGGAAGTCTTTAGAATGAAAAGAACCTGCAAAGAAATCGGTTTCCAGAGTGTTTGGTGACATGTGGGGAGTCATGGGTGGATGTGATGCAACAAAGAACAAGCAGTACTTGCTTAGAGTTCTCTCTCTGTCCCGTTATGGTTGGAGAGAAAGCTATTTTTTCACCCGGGCATGTGAAAATTACCTCTTGAAGGACAGATTTATGTCCAACTTTAAGGAAAAGTCAGAAGCTCCCTTCTGCACACACAGTTTCTCAGATTCCTTTATTAAAAGAGTCTATGGCAAGTCATATTTTAGTGGCTATGTTCAGAGAACTGTCAGGGACATTTACATCACAAAATAAGATGCTTAAGAAATAACATAAAGTAAAAACTTTATAAAATGTTAGAAAATTGGATTATACCTACATTTATTTATGAGAACATGAAAAGCATGTTTTCTTTTTTATTCCAGTTTTTTTTTTATTTAACTGTTTTTATCTTGGCCATTCTGGCTAGAGTAAGATGACATATCAAGTTCATGGCTAAGTATGTTCACAATTTAAAAAAAATATGTTTTTCAGCCACTTGTAATTCACCTTTTGAGAATTCTCTGTTTAGATCCATGCCCCATTTTTGGACAGGTTGCTTGTTTTCTTGATCATTAGCTTTTGTGGTTCTTTGTATGTTCTAGATACTAAACTTCTGTTAGATTCATAGATGATAAAAGGTTTTTCCACTATTCTGTTGGCTGCCTCTTTAGTGATGGTGTATAAAGAAGATGTGTGTTTGTGTGTGTGTGTGTGTGTGTGTGTGTGTAAGTGGACATGAAATCCTACCACTAGCTGAGCCTATGGCCATTTGAAAGCTGCTGGGAGAGGGAGAGTCAGTATCCTTTAATGGCATGGCTCCACACCCATCAGCTTGTCCTCTCTGACTTTGGAGGTTGAAAGCTATAACTTAAGCATGTAAAGCTACGATCACAGCACACTCTCAACGTGCTCCAGTATTGTTGCACAGTTCAAAAGAGAGAACATATGCTGCAGAAGCACTTTGCAACGTGTAAAGTGCTGGTTAAATGTGGGTACCATTATTCTGCTCAGGAAGAACACTTAGCTCATTGCTTAGTAATGGTGAGGCAAACAGTGTCACTAAATAAGACAATATAATGGTCTTAAGAGGCTCTAATTCCGTTTCTCTCTTTATTCAAGCACACAATTGCATTCTAACACTTCACAGACAGCCTGAAATGGGTCCTGTGGTGGCTGATAAGGAAAATTAGAACAAGGAGCTATTTGAGCCCTCATTTTAATAAGCAAGTCAAGGAGCAGGCACTTTGATACTAGAAAGAAGGAACACTTTTTCTTAGTCCTCAGCAGGATAATGACTCCATTACCAGGCATGCCTTCCATAATAAAGGATTCAGCTTAGCAGAGAGAAAGATGCCAGCCCCACCATAGGTAAAAGCAGACAGTTAGTATGTATAGAGAATGGTCATTTTCACTGACTTAAAAAAAAAAAAACCAAACCCTGAAATCTTTAGTTATAAATGGGCCTTCATTTCACAAATACCTGCTGGGTATCTGTGCCTTTTGATTCAACTTGCCTTTGTTTGAATGGATTCTTGCTGGCTTTCTTCATTATATATGTGTGTGTACATGTGCACTTGTGATTGAATTTCAGTGTGAGAGAACACAAAGGTTGTGCTTTTGTAGGAACACCAGAGAATCCCAATCTTGGGGTTTATGTAGAAGTGTGCATGTGCATCAAAGCAGGCACATCTTTCTTTCTGTAAGACTGAATCTCAGTGAGCAATGGTCTGAAAAGCTTGAAATAAAAAAATTAAGTGCTTCGAAATGGACTGTTGAGAGCACCATTTAATACCTACCACCCAGTGCCTGGAACAGAACAGACATTCAGAATATTTATGGCAAAATGAACAAAAAAATGAATGACAGCTTCATTTCTATCAGTGACAAGAAAAAAAAAAAAGCTCTTAACGCTTAGCTCCTAAGCCCAGACTGTACTGCTTTTAGACGTTTTGCATAGGAGGAGTATTCTGTTCTTATGTTCTTATGTCTAGTGTTCCTAGTGATGATATTTCTTTTTCCCTCATTTAGCTTCAAATCTATAGCTAATACAGAGCCCTTAAGTCAATGAATCAGTCATAGAAAAATGCTTGTGGAGGGACAATCTACCATCTTCCATGTTGAGGTTCTCTTCACCATGGTCTGAATGTGTCTCCTACTAAGAAAGGTTATGTGTTGAAACCTAAGGACTGAGGTGAGAGAGTTTGGAGGTAGGGTCCCTGGGGAGACCAAGAGTTGAACTCTTATCAGTGACCTTGGTGTGCTAATAAAAGAGCACAGAAAATACTGCCTTGTCTCCTTTGTGAGCAAACATCCAGGTGTGATCTAGATTTACCAGACAGCAAATCTACCTGTGGGTTTGCCCTTCACAGCTCCAGAAACTGCAGAGTGTAAATTCTATGGTACCTCATTGACAACATTTTGCCCGCATGACTGAGACATTCTCCAATATGTGTAGTTTGTGTATACAGGTGCTTCTGAGGTCATACAGTTACCAGCCGATACCTGGATATACAACCAGGCTTTTGTTTGGATCTTGGTTAGCCCTTACCTGGCTCTTTGATGGGAAACAAGTTATTTAACTTGTGGACCTCCTTGTAAAATCTGGCTAAGAGCAGTTCTTTCTTTTATAAGATTGTTGGGAAAACATTGAATAGATGTATAGAGAGAACGTCCATTTTTTTTTTTTTTTTTTTGACTCAATACGAAGTAGTTTCTAAAGCGAAGTTAACAGGTAGTTGCTTATGTGACATGGAATGGCAACTGTAAGTGCCTGTTACTCTCCACCACTTCCCTCAGAGGTACTCGCACGCCTCCTTTGCTGGCAAGGACAGACTTGCATTAAGGAGGAAGAACTGAGTAACAGTGGGCGGCACAGCTTCTAAACTTCACATCTGGAAATGATCAACTTGTGATTCTTCTCTAAATAGGTATTTTTCAACATAAAGCTTATTTTTTGGAGGTATATTGAAGATTCTGATTTATATTAGTAAAACTTACCAGACTTTTACATTTGTTTTCATTGCATATTAAAAAATACTCCTCATTTTTATACAAATTGACTCCAGGTAACTCTAAAAGCAGAGACATAAAAGGAAAAAAAATAATATGTTACCCAACCTCAAAACACTGAAGCATATCTTTCTATCATTGCTGTTTGAATCTGCATATGTTAATGAGATATAACTAAAGTACACATATTGTTTGTTACATTTTCATTTAAACTCATGATTATAAACTGCCATAGTTAGGTTCTCACCAGTCCTATGTTAAATGATAGTATTTTATCTGTACAATTTTAATTCTTAGAGTGTGTTCACTTGTGTTCTGCCCCAGAACCCAGCCAGAGTAGGTAAGTATTAGGACCACAGCCAGTTTAGACATGAAGAATCTTAAGGGACAGAAAGGCTGAACAATTTGGTATAGTTCTGTAGGTTAGCAGGGACAAAGGCAGGGACTTGAACATGCTGTTTTCCCTACTGAATTTTCTTTTCTTCTCCTTCTAATTGGTCACACATTATATTCTTTCTATGAATATCCCATGTGCTCTACGTGTTCCCAGTGTTTCCCTCATACTTGCACTCTGCCTGCCAGAGCTCAGCATAACACCATGTTGTCATGTTCTGGGGACAGCATTCGTGCTTCTGCTTCTCTCCCTCCTCTCAGGCTGCTAAGAGGGCACCACTACTCTTTCTTATATTTCTCTTCCTGGGCCTCTTCTCTTAATCTCTCATATTATAAACCAGGCTACCTCTTGAGGCAAAAATTTATTCAATTTCAGAAATTAATACAAGGAAAGCCAAGACAGTGTCCCAGGCTCCATTCTTGTAAGGTGGAATCCTTAGGCACTCCTCGTGCTCTGTGGGAAGTTTCTGGCTTTCCTAACATATAGCTTGTTTTTAAACTGGTATCAGTTTTCAGCTCATCACACCTCTGATCTTAGACTCATCTCACTCTAAGCTTGGTTTCTAATTCTCATTTTTTAACAAAATCTAAGTGGCCTTTTCCACAGTATGACTGAAGAAAAAACAGCGGATTCATGTAGGGATACTCTTCTCCCAACCACAGCGTTGGGAAAGTTACATTGGAAAGGTCACAAGAGCAGAAAGTACAGGTGAATGTCTCCTATCTACGTAGATATAATAGTTCTCAACAAAAGTAGTTTAAATTCCAAACTATAATGTAAAACATGCATCATGTTCATGTAAGTTTATCTTAATAATTCTACATTTGATTCTAGTATGGAAACAAATCCGTCAAATTATCATATTAGTCAACACACATAGTGTTCTTTCTAAGCCGGAACTCTATAAGATGTGCCTGTGTCCTACTGAGGGCCAAGGCTGGGAAGCCTAATGGAAAGAAGCAGGAGAAGCCGAGTCCAGTGTCTCTCAGACACTGTCAGATCTCAGGGTGATTGCTGTGGGAACTCAACATCACCATGACAGAGGAAACTAAAGTTGGTGGTGATCTGGAGGCACTCAATTCTGTTCCAGTTCCTTGGGATGAAATCTGTACAGAAAATCCAAGTCTGACTAGGAAATGAATTGGAGAAAAAGTTGAATGGGAAGCCCCACAATTGTCTTTGCTCTAAGGAGTCTACCTAAACTTAGCCAAATGGAAGGAAGTAGGGTTGACAATCATGAAGGGGTTGAAAACCAATTCTTGTACCAGTTCTCCTTTCTCTCTCTGTCTCTCTGTCTTTCTCTCTCTGTCTTTCTCTCTCTCTCTCTCTCTCTCTTTATCTTTTCTCAAGGCCTTCTCTGACCTTTTTCATGTTCTCTTTAACCATCCCTGTTTTGTCTATGTAAAAGCAAACATTCTTCTTTAAGGGCTATACACAGTCTAGAGCTGTACATAGTCTTTTCTATTGTAAAAGAATAAATCAAGTCCAATAAAGTCCTTTGTAATTTTTGCAGATCACTTTAGACAGTGAAATGAGGGATTTCTTCAGATTAGTTCAATATCTAGCTGTTTAATGTCCTTGTCAATGGCCCATCGAAGGTCTGAGTAGTGTAAATCCAGAGGCCAGCATCAGGATTAGAAGTTTCAACAGCAAACACCATGGGTGATTCATTTTTACCTGGAAACGAAAAAGAAAGGAATTCTCAGGGAGATTTCTCTTCCCTGGATGTCAATTGTTATTCATCTTATTTATAATTGGGCCTGGCTTTGTGGGGGTATCTATTTGTTTTATTAATCTTTTTGGCAGCCACTTAGCTGTGCCTTCTTTGGCATCAAACAGGCATATAAATCCTTGGCCATTCCATCTAAGAACTGGGTCTGGGCCATTCCACTTAAAGGTAAGAGGGTCCTTCCACATAACTGTGGCATAGTTTTTATTGGTCTCAGTGATGCCAAAGACAATCATCAGCAGCTTTGCCATGAGCTTTCAGATTTAGAAAATTAAAAATGAACAAGGCAAGATGGAGAGTATTTCTGGGAGACTTCTTCTGGGGGTATAGTTCCCCCTTTTTTGTTTTAAAAGCCAAGTTTTCAGGGTTCTTGTAAAACCAGGGCAGGAGCTCCAGTAGCTGCTCCTCTCATACTCAGAGAGTTATTAAGATATTATTTTAAAGTTTTATAATATCTTGTCTTTGAGGATTATAAGGAATTCCAGTAATATGGGTAATAATAAATTATTAACAAAACATCTCAAATGTCTGACTGTAACAGTTTTGTTTATCTTAATCTGATATGGAACACCAAGCATAAAAGAGACTATAGGCAATAACTAATTATATTATTTAATTGTTTCTTTTGTTAAAGTAATTGTAACTAGAAAGCCTGAAAATGTGTCAAATCACATATACATATTTTAATTTTTTTAAAATAAAAAATGAGTAACATCCACTTATCATAATTGATTTGGTATAAGTCCTCAAGTATTAACACTATTATGAAAAAATTGAGGACACTAAAAACAAATTTTGTAATTTGACCTATATACTCTCTAAAGATGTCAAATCGTTGTCTCAGGCTATTATTATTAAACATAGATCTCTAAAAATGTACTATCTTGTGGTGATGTCATATAATAGATAACTTTTTAAATCTTAATGATGATCTTAGAAAAAATTTTAAAATTATGTCTATAATTATTAAGCTCTTTTATAACGAGACTATTACTAGGCCTTTTTTTCTGATAGTCAAAAACTGTGATAAGAATTTTGTCAGTCTCTCAGATAACATCAGTTAATTGTTCCTAGAAAAATAACCAGATTTTTACTCAGAGCACAGTTCAGGAGGTTATAAAACAATTTGTCAAAGGTCAGTGAAAAGGGAACCAACAATCTATCTGGTGAGAAGTCTGGTGTAATTCTGAAAGGTCTTCCTTTATATGTTACTTGGCCTTTTTCCCTTGCTGCATTTAATATTCTTTCTTTGTTTTGTGCATTTGGTGTTTTGATTATTATGTGACAGGAGGAAGTTCTTTTCTGGTCTAGTCTATTTGGCATTCTATAGGCTTCTTGTATGTTTATGGGCATTCTTTTTTTAGGTTAGGAAAGTTTTCTTCTATAATTTTGTTGGAGATATTTATTGGCCCTTTAAGTTGGAAATCCCCACTCTCTTCTATACCTATTATCCTTAGGTTTGGTCTTCTCACTGTGTCCTGGATTTCCTGGATGTTTGGGTTAAGAACTTTTTGCATTTTGTGTTTTCTTTGACAGTTGAGTCAATATTTTCTATGATATCTTCTGCACCTGAGATTCTCTCTTCTATCTCTTGTATTCTGTTGGTGATGCTTGTATCTATGACTCCTGATTTCTTTTCTAGGTTTTCTATCTTGAAGGTAGTTTCCCTTTGTGATTTCTTTATTGTTTCTTATTCTATTTTTATGTTCTGGATGGATTTGCTCAATTCCTTCACCTATTTGGTTGTGTTTTCTTGTAATTCTTTAAGGGATTTTTGTGTTTTCTCTTTAAGAGCTTCTACCTGTTTACCTGTGTTTTCCTCAATTTCTTTGAGAGTGTTATTTATGTCCTTCTTAAAGTGCTCTATCATCATCATTAGAAGTGATTTAAAATCTAAATCTTGCTTTCCTAGTGATATGGGGAATTCAGGACTTTCTTGTTTGGGAGAACTAGGTTCTAATAATGCCAAGTACCCTGTGTTGCTGATGCTTATGTTCTTGTGCTTGCCTTTCACCATCTGGATCTTCTTAGTGCTACCTGCCCTGTCTTTGACTGGAGCCTACCTTTCCTATTATCTTGGTTGTGTCAGAACTGTGTGAGGTGGCTATTGCTACTGGGGTTAGAGCTGAGGTCCAAGATCTGCTCAGTGCTCAGGCCCAGACTGGAAGGAACCAGTGCTTTGGGCCAGGAGAGAATTCCTGGGTCCTAGTGGGTCCCAGTTACTCCCTGTTTGGGGCAGGTGTTGCTGTCTCCTTACTTAAGATACTGCCCAGGTTAGAGCTCTTGGGAGACCCTCTTCCTCTGTATTCTGAGAGATTGGGTGCAGGGCTGCCTCCCAGGATCTACTGAGTGCCAAGAAATGTTAATTTTGATTTTCCAGAGTTTCAATTGTAAACAAAAATGACTAAATAAAATGTCATAGAGAAACAGAAAGCTGGAGAGGAAGGAAGAAGGAAGGGAGGATGGGATACACAGAACACAAAAAGTATTTTTATGATCACATCAGTAGACACACAGAAGGTAGTTGATAAAAATCCAACATTTGGGGCTGAAAAGAAGGCTTAGAGGTTAAGCTCTCTTGCTGTTTTTTTTCCAGAGGATTGAAGTTCCAATTGCAGAGTGTTAATCCAGAGATTCAAGGAGAAGGTCCAGTGATCCAAATCATCACAAATTAATTAAAGCAAGCATTGTTATTTGTGTACTTGCGCTGCCTCCTGGTAAGGCGGGGAGGTCAACATTGGACATGGGCAAGATAAGGGTTTTTATAGCTCAGGGGTAGGGAGGTCTCACATGGGGGTTTGGCAGGTAAATAGGGAGGGTTGTAAAAGTGGCATAAGTTGGTTATGACAAGATAATTAAAAAAAACCTTTAAAACAAAAAGAGGCAGCGAACCGGCGGTGGCGCAGCCCTTAAGGCGTCCGCCTGCAGAGGGCGCGGGTCCTTCCATGAGTTCTCTCTCTCTGTGCGTGTTCAAATCCTGCTTGCTCCCGCCCGCCTCCTCCCGAGTCTCGTGGGAAAAAAAAGAAAAAGAAAAAAAGAGGTTTGCAAGATGGTCATAACAATTTTTTGATATAAAGAGACATGGTTGCAGTTTTCTGGAACAGGCAGTACAGATCTACTTAATGAAAATTTCTAATTTGATTTGAAAATTCCTATAGAAAAGCTAGCCTGATTTTAAAGAGAGCAACAAGATTTAAAGATGAATATCTCGGGTTTTCACTTTTTTATGTAGTTACAGTGGTCAAGAAGTACAGTATGAGAAGGGAGACAAAGTGGTGTGACAATGTGAAGTCAGAAAACAAAACTGTATGCACAGGGCACAGTGTGTTGGCAGATGCATGTAGAGAGCTCAGTAGGGAGGATTCAAAATTTTCACTTAACTGTTTCTGGGACAACTGAATACGTACATGTATGAGAGCTGAACTTCAAACCCAACTTTAAGAAGTATATAAAAGTACACTTAACAGAGATCACAAAACTCAGACATAGTTCTAGAAAACTTTTGTGATCTGTGTTAGAAAAATAATCCCTAGACATAACATTAAAGGTAAGATGAGTTATGTTGGTCTTCGGGGACTTAGAACCTCTTTTGAAAGGCACAATTAACAAACTGAAAAGAAAATTCACAAAGTGGGAGAAATGTTTGCAAACAATATGTCTATTAAAGAACTTTGAACAAGAATATGTAACAGGTGCTGGGGAGACAGCTAGGTAGGTGTAGGACTCATGGGATGTAAGGAGAGGACTGATTCCCAGAGACTGTTCTCTAATCTAATCTAATCTAATCTCTTGCACAGTGGCACATGCATGCACCCTCCCCAAATAAATAAATGTAGTAAAAAAATCAAAGAAAAATATATATGACAAGCGAGTGGGTGTGCTCACATACTTCTATAATCCTAGAGTCCAGGAGACTGAAGAAAAAGGATCAAGAGCAGTACAGATAACTGAAAGAGACACTGTCTTAAAGAAAATGAATATCTAATAAACTAAATAATAAGAAATATAAAATCTCAATTAGAAAATAGGCAGAGAATAATCTGACCCCAGTCAGGAAAAGTAGTGGTGGTGAATGCCTTTAATCCCACCACTCAGAATGCAGAGGCAGGTGAATCTTTGAGTTTGAGGCCAGCCTGGTATAAAGTGAGTTCTGGAAAAGCCAGGGCAACACAGAGAAACCCTGTCTTGAAAAAACAAGCAAATAACAAACAACACCAAATGACAAACAAAAGCAATCAAGCAAACGAAAACCTACTTCAAATGAACTTTAAGAAAAAGCCAGCCACTAGACAAGAATTGCCTCTTCCCATCTACAGACAAATTACTGTCCAGAAAAGGACACACTTGCAGAATAGTCCACTGATTATATCTGCCTAGACAGAGTAATCAGCCCTTAATAATCCTGCATCACTAAGGTTTGTCAGATGATCCTGGGCCAGAAGGCTGAAGACCAGATGCTCCAACGTTTTGTAGTATAGGGAGTGTGCAGGTGTTCAGAAGTCTCTATAAATTGGCTAAGTTTTAGAAGCTATGCTTTGTGCTTCCCATAATTTTAGTTAACTCAGCCATTCTGGATTTCTGATGGGGTTGAAAACTTATAGTCTCATAGCCAATCCTGGCTATTTACCTTGAGAGAAAAGATCTGAGTGGATGGTTTTCAGCTGACATTCATCCTAAAGCCAAGGAAAAAGCCAGGTTCAGAACTAAGTGTTTTAGTTAGGAGTGATGACAGAGGTTCTGGTTAGTCAACAAAATGATGGACTGGATATTAGGACTATCTTGTACCTCACTGGTACTAATTGGCATAATTATGGTCTAATTGTATTTTGAGAGAAAAGTTTTATTTTAACAGGGAGGGTGATATGTAGGAGGAGCTAAGGTGGGAGGAGTACTGAGAGGAAGAGAAGGAATAAGGAGAAGAGGAGACAAAGGAGAGGAGAAGCTAGGTGATGAGAGAGAGAAAGAAAGAGAAGTGGGGGGGGTGGACATGGAGGCAGATGTTCACGTGTCTCCACCAGTCAAAGATAGTTGATATATCTAGGTTAGGTAGTGGGTTACACTTCTGATTGAGCATTACCAAACTTATAAAGCCTTTGATTAACATTTTAAAAAAAAATTGTATAAAAGCAAAAAGGAAAAGGGGGCATGGGATAGGGGTTTTCTAGGGAGGGGAAATGGGGAAAAGGGATGACATCTGAAATGTAAATAAAATATCCAATAAAAAAAATGTAAAGGCCGGGCACTGGTGGCCCTGTCTAGAAACCCTGTCTAGAACCCCCCCCCCCCCCCCCAAAATGTAAAAAAAAAAAAAAGCCAGTTGTTGACTACATTTAGGAAGTAAAAAAAAGTACTTAGGAATTCAATAATTGAATTTCTATAGTTGTTGAAGCTAACAGTTTTAGTCATCAGATACTTTTCCAGTTCTGGTTTTATCTTTATCTGTCTCTATGGTTTTGGATTTCAATAGGTGCTCTAATAGTCTTAAAATAAAAATTAAAGCCAGGAGAGATGGCTTACTGTTGAAAGCATGTGCTACTTTTGCAGAGGACCCAGATTTGATTTCTCGCATTTACATGCCTCATGGCTGTCTATAACTCCAGTTCCAGGGAATGCAATGTCCTGTTCAAGCCTCTGAGGGCATCAAGTATGGCTGGGGAGCACATATGAACATGCAAGAGAACACTCACACACATGAAAAGAAAATGCTTTTAAAATTATTATTTTTAATCATCTACCTCCAATATCACTGGTAACCCCAAAATCTCAACAAATTAATTCACTGCAGGAGAATGCAATCAACACAGAACCCAAAATGGATGCATTTATAAAGACAATTAAAGACACCGGGTGTACATAGGAAGCTTCTGCCTGATGATTTGAATGACATTGGAGAATATGACAGAAGTGGACTTCAGAGTTGATGTTAATAATAACAAGTACATCTCTTGAGATGGGATGGAGCCTGATATGTAATCTCAGGCTCAGAATTTGGAGCACGTGCCTCTAACAGATTTGGCTTTTTTTTCCCTCCAAGATCCTAAACACAAAATTTAAAAAGCACTGGTATTTTAAATGAGTATATCCTCAAAGATGTGGATGTAAAATAAGAAAATGAAAACATGTCATTAATAGTCATTGTCAAAATTAAGTAAATCAAAACTGTTAAATAGCACTACAGTCTTCTTAGAATGGTTAAAATGAAAAATCGCCATTAAGTGTGGGTGAATATGAGAAGTGACTCAGTATTGCTGAGTTCAGACTGACACTCACATTGCTTGTGGGAATAAGACATGGTACAACCAGTTTGTCAACAGCTTCCCAGTTTCCTAAAGGCTTAAACATAAATACATATTATTAAATTATTTTACTACTAGATATTTAATTAAGAGGAAAGAAAAGTAGGGGAGATGGCTCAGGGGTCAAAAAGTACTTGATGTTCTTACAGAAGACCTGTGCTGTGTACACACACACCACACACACACACACACACACACACACACACACACACACACACACACACAATTAAAAATCAACAAAAGTCTTTTAAAAGTAATAAAGAAAAAGCATGTACACAAAATGACTTTTACATGAATGTTGTATCTGGTTTATTTGTAATACCCCCAAGTTAGCACCAACACATAGTCATAGATGGGTCATACACACACACACACACACACACACACAATTAAAAATCAACAAAAGTCTTTTAAAAGTAATAAAGAAAAAGCATGTACACAAAATGACTTTTACATGAATGTTGTATCTGGTTTATTTGTAATACCCCCAAGTTAGCACCAACACATAGTCATAGATGTGTCATACACACACACACACACACACACACACACACACACACACACACACACAATTAAAAATCAACAAAAGTCTTTTAAAAGTAATAAAGAAAAAGCATGTACACAAAATGACTTTTACATGAATGTTGTATCTGGTTTATTTGTAATACCCCGAAGTTAGCACCAACACATAGTCATAGATGGGTCATAGTTACCATGTTTGGGTAAGTAATCCATGTTCAGCAACACAGAGGGATGAACAACTGGGCAGATGCCACATCACGAATAGTTCTCAAACATAATATGTAATTTAATATTTAATATAAACAAACCTACTGAAAAGAAAAAGTATTGTGACAGCAGACCAAAGTTTGTCTGGGGATTTGGGTCAGGGAGGATAGGAATGAAGACTCACAAAGACACAGTAAACTGTAGGGGACGTGATGATATATTAATGATATTGAATGCAGTTAAAGTTTTCCAGACATACCCGAAACTACATTGTATACTTACGGTAAACAGTGTTTTCCATATTCATTATGACCTGAAACATGTTAAAAAAAATTCTATTTTCCACCATCAAAATATGTACCAGCATTGTCATTCGCTCTACTGTCCTTTGCTTACACTGTTCCCGGTAAGTATGTCTATATGAATAAAGTGCTTTCCCCTCCCTCAAACTTTTGTCTTTGCCTTCTGTTGTCAGTGGTTTGAATTTCTGGATAATTTTTTTCAGGCTCTGTCTTGTCTGGTGTTCTCTGAGTTTGCTGGCTATGTGGATAGGTATCTGACACTAATTTTAGACGACTCTTAGTCACTGTTATTTTAAATATTTTTTTCTGGTCTGCTTTCTTTTTCTTTTTCCTAAAATTCTAATTGAGCATATTGTTTCCTTGAGATTGGTCCACAAAAGCCAGGTTGTGCATGCCTGTCGTACCGGCTCTGGAGAGACTGAGGCAGGGAGTCTATGAAGGAGCACCTCCAACAGAAACTCGTGGGTTTTACATCTTTAGAATAATGTTTTTTCCCATCTTGGTGTTTCAGTTTGGCAAATCTGTATTGACCACTTTTAAACTCCACAATTCTCTGGCTGTGCCCATTATCTAGTGTGCTTATAAAGACATTTTTTACTTGTTGGTTGTGGTTTATTTTTGGTATTTTCGGTATTATCTGAGTTTCTGTATCTCTGCCTAGACTGGCCATCTGTTCTTGCATATTGTTTCCTTTGTATATGAGAGCCCTGAATGTATCATCCGGTAACAAAAAAACTCCCTGATCAATAATCACAAACACAGTCTGTATCCTCATACCTGATTCTGTTTCTCTAACCTTTGGTATGCCTTATGATTTTTTTTTCTTTTGCAGACAATTGAACGTATTCATTGACCAGCAGGAGTTAAGTCTAATGATCCTTAGTGTGAACTTTGAACTATTAGTTCAAAGTATGGGCTTTCTTTACTGCTTACTGTTTCTGTAGGTGTCACTGACTCCAAGTTATCCAGATGGCCTTGATTTTCGCTCTCTTAATGTTTTTTTTGCTTTTTTTTGTCTCCTCCTCCAATATAGTGTCTTCATCTTTCAGTCCTTTCGGTTGTAATGCTGTCCTCTTGGTGTAATAGTGAAGATGGGTCAGAGAAAGAATCTGTAATCGCATGATTGAATTTCAATCTTTTAATGAGTCTGGGCTATCTTCATTACAAAGTTCATTTTTAATTTTTACATATTACCTAGAGCCATCCTACCATGTCCTGCTTCGAAGGTGAGATGCCCAGAGCACCAGCATGACCTCAGGGGAGGCAAAACAAAGTTTGTAATGGGTGGGCCTCAGTCTGTGTTTGTTTTCCCACAGTGGGAAACAGTGGGGTCTGGGATGATTGCTGTGGTTCCCAGTGTACTCACACACCACTGGTGTGCTGCTGAGAGTCAGGAACTAGGAACCCTGTCCATGCTTCCCCTCTGGGTGTCTATGCTCCAGGCAGTAAGGGGAAGCCAAAGCCAGCTAGGACCAAACCTGGTTTGATTTTGAAGTGAGTGCCAAGAGTACAGAGGAGTTGGAGAAGGCTCATTAAGACGAAGGCCTTAAGGAAGAGACGATCCTTGCTTGTTCATATTGCTTTATTCTGTGGTGGATATGGATGCATACACCTTATTCAGGGTGAACCTGGGATTGTAGAGTGAAAAACTATAAAGACCGTTTTATGAAATATATACAGGCTTTTTCTTTACCCTAGACCTGAGCAAAAGAATACAAGTTTCAGAAGGCAGAACTGAATGTAAGATTTCAGGCCTTCACTGCCCCAGGATACATTCTGGGTGGAGGACATTATCCCTGAATCAGAGGATACTTGCTGGATTAACATTCCTCAAGCCTCAGGGTGGGGAAAGCCCAAAGCAAGAAGATACATTCCTGACCACAGAGAAAGATGCAAGTCATCTAGGTGGGGCTATGGCCGGAGCAAGTGAGAAATAGTTAACCTGAAATAGTTGGTAATGACAGGTAGGGCACAGTGACATGGTAAAACTACATTCTTGAGAAGAATGAGTGTACAGAGTGATTTTCACATGACTCTAAATCATTTGGGTTGGGTTCCTCTGAAATGTTCCACTATTTTTATGTTATGTATCCTTGACAACCCCTCACCCCTCTTTCCACTCCCCTGGTTTGTGGTTTACCCCTTTAAAAACCCTCCTCAGACTGGCTTGCTTTGTCAAACTCTACTCCTGCACGAGTGTACAGTTTGACCGCTGGCTGCCAGCTCTCTTCCCTAATAAACCTCTGCTGATTGCATCCAGGTATGGTGTCTTGGAGTTTGTGGGTGGCCGTGACTTCCCGAGACTTGAGTAAGGGTCTCCCAAGTTTGGGGGTCTTCAGGATTAAATAACATTTGCAGGAAAAAATGTCCAGGAAGGAAAGCTAATTGGCTGACTGCTCAGGGCCTATCTAGATATCCCATTAGCAGAGGCAGTGGAGGCAAGTCCCCCTACCTGCTCAAATTTGACCCCCTTGGCCTGAACCCTCACACCTGGCTGGGCTGGATATCTTCATAGAAAGCCTTCTGGCACTGGGACCAACACTATGTCACTTGCAATCATAGGTATCAACAAATCAAAGATTATTAAAATAATCCAGGGCAGTGGTAAAATAATGAGTATTTTTAGGTGTAACCTATTTGGAGGTAAAATTGAGGAACTGCCATTCTTCTGGAGCATAGTTCTACTAAAAAGCTATCCTGTTATTTAATGGAGGATTCCTGGGAGCAATTCAAACATAATCAGAACTAGTCCTTTGCTTTTTTTTTTTTTTTTTCCACTGCTCTGTAGTTTTTCGAGAATGGAAGCATCACCCTTTCTTGTATCTAAAGAATTGTCTGGGATCAATTTCAGGGTTAGGGTTAGGGTTAGGCTGACAACTTTGAACTATACAGGTGTCTCTGTGTCTTTGTTATTATTATACTTTAAGCAGGACCCTAAGAGCCCTGCAGTGGTCCAGATTTTGAGATGCTGGTTTTCCTTACAGCTTTTATTCTCTGACGGACAGAGAACAACTTACTAGATGTCATTTCCCTCACCTCCTTTTTCCAAGAAGCAGAGAGCAGCAGTCTCTTGGCAACTTACGTTGTTGGCACTGAAACAGAAACATTAAATTTTTTTTTCCAATTTCAGACATGAACTCTGAAGTCAGCGAATCAAACTGTGTCACTGGAAATTAGAAACAGCCACTTTACTAAGTGAGACCCATTGCCTGATTTTCGTAACACACAAATGTGCCCACTTGAACACAGGAAGATAGGTGAGTAATGCAGAGGAGAGCCATGTGTTAGCCCACAAGGATGGGGTAGAATATTCAGGGAGCAAGTGAGCAAAGGAACAGGAAGCACCAAAGTAGGAACTTGAGGGAGTTAACCTGACGAAGATGGAAGGAAAAGTGAAGGGCAATGTGGGTCATAAGAACAGTAGATGCAAGTGGAATAAAAGTGAATGAAAAAAATCTAATATTCTATTACTTAAAAAAATAATCTGTATGCCTTTAGCACCCACTGTGTTAGGCTGTTGTACTGACTGGTTTGTGTGTCAACTTGACACAAGCTGGAGTTATCACAAAGAAAGGAGCCTCCCTTGAGGAAATGCCTCCATCAGATTCAGCTGTAAGGCATTTTCTTAATTAATGATCAAGGGTGAGAGGGCCCATTGTGGGTGGTGCCATCCCTGGGCTGGTAGTCCTGGGTTCTATAAGAAAGCAGGCTGAGCAAGCCAGGGGAAGCAAGCCAATAAGTAACATTCCTCCATGGCCTCTGCATCAGCTCCTGCTTCCTGCCCTGCTTGAGTTCCAGTCCTGACTTCCTTTGGTGATGAACAGCAATGTGGAAGTGTAAGCTGAATAAGTTCTTTCCTCTCTAACTTGCTTCTTGGTCATGATGATTGTGCAGGAATAGAACCCCTGACTAAGACAGCTGCTTACTTTAGAACATGTTCTGAAGACCCCCCAAACTCGGGAGACCCTTACTCAAGTCTCAGGCAATCATGGCCACCCAAAAATTGCAAGACACCGTACCTGGATGCAATCAGCAGAGGAGATTATTAGGGAGAGTTGGCTAGCCAAGGTCAATTTGGTTCACTCACGCAGGAGTTGAATTGACAAAGCCAGTCAGTCTGAGAAGGGTTTTTAAAGGGGGAAACCACAAACCTGGAGAGTAAGGAGGGGGTGAAAGATTGCTAAGGAAATATAACAATAAAAAAATTCCAGAGGAACACAACCTAAGCGAATCAGGGTTATGTGGAAAACACTCTGTATTCTCAAAATGTAGTCTTGCCCTGTTACTAGCTCAACTATTTCTCAGTCTCACCTAGATGGCTTGCATTTCTCTTTGTGGTCAGGAATGTGTCTTCCTGCTTTAGGCCTTCCCCACCCACAGGTGGGTTCTCTTCCCTGAGGCTTGAGGAATGTAATCTAGCAAGTGTCCTCTGACTCAGGGATAATGACCCAAAATGTATCCCAGGGCAGTGAAGGCCTGAAATCTTACATTCAGTTCCGATTTCTGGAACCTGCATTCTTTTGCTCAGGTCTAGGGGTAAAGAAAAAGCCTGTATATATTTTATAAAATGGTCTTTATAATTTTTCACTCTACAGTTCTGCAGCAAGGAGAGAGCACTAAGTAGTCTATGCACCTCATACTCTATAGCTATCTTACCCCAGGACAATTAAGACTTTATTTTCTAACACCTTATTTTTCTATTGAACCATAGAAGGAAAATATGTTACATCTATTTCAATTATGATTAGTTTCTAACATCTTAATTTATGAGGTTATAAAACAAAAGGGAAATCCTTAATTTTCATGTGTTTTGAGACTTTCTTCTGTGAGAAATACTTTAAGCTAATTAATGAGACTAATAACAGAATCTTGCAACTTGCAAGATGTTCAATTAACCACAGTTTCCCTCTGGGAACACTCCCTGGATTTCAGTGATCTGTTGAAAGTTTTGAGAACCTGAAGCAAGGCTCCAAGCCTAAGACAAGAGAGGATTGTCTAATAATTAGAACAGTCCAGGAGTTGCTTACCTTCAATTGTATTTCTACTTTAGATATTTTTTTCGTCTGACCTTGGGAAAACTGCATAATCTTTTGGGGCGTCTTTATCTTTTAAGTGCTGAGAATACTTGTTTGGTTTTAGGCCTTTTAAAGGTCCTTGAACAAAAGCTGTTCTATAAGTGTTTTGTATTATCAGGAAATGCCAGATTTACAAATTATTATTAACTGTGGTAGGCATGTGAATTCATGTGCTCCCTGCTCCAAGATTAAAAGAACCCACCATCAGAGTTCAACTGCTGGGTTGCCATGGGCACAGAGGTTTCTTTCCATGCTGCATTATAGAGCAGTTAGTACTCGGTAGTTATTTATGGGCAGAAGTAAAAGTTGTGTTCTCCCTATTCTTTTCAGGCCAACATTATTTATTCATTAGCTGCAGGCCTTGGTGAATTCCACTGGGTGGCTTTTACCAGTGTCACAGCCATAAGCGTCTGACATTAGTTTATAATGTTTTGGAAATAATCGGACAGAACTGTGGAATCTCACACAGTAAATAAATGACCATTCTTAAAACAAAAAACAAACAAACAAACAAACAAAAAACACTAGGCACATCCCACTAAAAGAACAAAGAAAACCAATACGTTTCTAGTAGGTAGCTTACAACAAATACACAATGCACCCGTGGACATAACCAGGCCCCCATTCATTATGACCTCTACAAAGTTTAGTCAGATTGGTAAATATTTATGCTGGTAGAAAAAACCAACCGTCTAATTTATGCCATCTCATTTATAGTCTACAAAACTACGGTGCTCCTATTATGACATTATTTGTTGATGTGGTAAAAGAAAAACAACAGACATTATTAAGAGTATTGCTGCAAATTTTTTTTTGAGTCATATGCTTCCAAAGAAAGCAAGCTGTTTGTTCCTGAACTCTTGCCTCCTCCCTTTCTGCTGCTGCTGTTTTTTCATTTCTGTAGAACTATAAACATGGTGAATGGAAGGGAAGATAAGTGGCTGATAAGTCAGCAGGATCTGGTCTCAGTGGGAAGTGATGTTTCTCTCACAAGGAGCTGCATCTGGGCCAACTGAGATTTCACATTTTCATTGTTAAAGAAAGACAGAAAGTTCTGGAAGATCTACATCTGAACTAACTTATTCATGTGACTACTCTTCTGGCTGATGTTTTGTCACCTTGACACAAGGTAGAGTCATTTGAGAAGAGTAAACATTCCAACAAATGGGCCCATGGACCATTTTCTTGTTTAATTATTACTGTGGGTCAGTCTAGCTTGCAGTGGGTGGTGCCTCCCCAGGATAGGTAGTCCTGGGGTGTATGAGAGAGTAGGCTCAGCAAGCCATGGGTAGGTAGCAAGTCTGTAAGCAGAGTTTCTCCATAGTCTCTGCTTGAGTTCCTGCCTCCAGGTCCTGCTTTGACTTTCTCTCCCGACTTCCCTTTGATGATGGTCTGTGATGTTGGAAGTGTTAGTGAAATAAACCCTTTCCTCTTCAAGTTCCTTTTGGTCATGGTGTTGTCAAAGCAGTAGACAATCCAAGACGAATGGTAAATACTATTGTCTACTATGTTGTGGGGTGGTGGACTGCGAGAGGCAGCTGGGTACCTAGTTGAGCTGGCTTTAAATCTCAGAGACCCTCAGGGACTTAGGAGTTTGGCTTGCTCCTGGGCCCCCTGGCTGCTCTCACTTAGCTTCAGCCCTCCACAGCCCCTCCCACAGAGAGGTCTATGGCCACCAGTCACATAGGAACAGTGCCTCAGGCTCTCCCACATGTAGGTGAGGTATCTCTAAGCTTTCAAACCAAGCCAATAGGAGTCATCTGCTGCCAGACCCTGATCCACCCCAAAACTGTATATAAGAATCCCATTCCGGAGAAGTAAAGGTATGCAAGAACCATCCCATTGTCCGAGAGTTTCTGTCTCAAGAGCTGTAACACTTGGGAAGAGATCTGCTCTCCCGAAGTGCCTTCAGGATCCTCCCCGCACTTCTTGCTAGTTAGTCAGCGTCTCACTGGCTCAGTCCACCTGACTCAACACAGAGCAACCTGTGCAACACCTAGGAGCAGCTGGGTGGCAACAGCAGAGACAGGGCAGGTAGAGGCAGCCGCAGAGGCAGTGGAGGCAAGTCCCCCTACCTGCTCGAACTCAACCCCCTTGGCCTGAACCCTCACACCTGGCTGGGCTGGATATCTTCATAGAAAGCCTTCCGGCACTGGAACCAACACTATGTCATTTGCAATCATAGGTATCAACAAATCAAAGATTATTAAAATAACCCAGGGCAGTGGTAAAATAATGAGTATTTTTAGGCTTAACCTATTTGGAGGTAAATTGAGGAACTGCCATTCTTCTGGAGCATAGTTCTACTAAAAAGCTATCCTGTTATTTAATGGAGGATTCCTGGGAGCAATTCAAACATAATCAGAACTAGTCCTTTGCTTTTTTTTTTCCCCACTGCTCTAGTTTTTCGAGAATGGAAACATCATCCTTTCTCGTATCTAAAGAAATGTCTGGGATCAATTTCAGGAAGTAGGTAGTATTAAAAATAAAAGGAAATAGAACAATTCAGGGGGAGCTTAAGAAGTGTGTACCATAGGTTTTGAATTGTCACATAGATTGTAGCATATGTGCAGTTTGGTCTTCATGTGGGTCCTAAACAGCTGGAGTAGGGGCCATCCCAAAAGCTGTTGCCTGTCTGTGGGACATGTTCTTCTAGCATGTACATGTTAACTGGACATGTTAACCTGGGGTCCATTTCTTTTCTACTTCCCAGAGTGTTGGGTTGGGGTATCACAGGGAAATTGGGGGATTTGGACAAATACAGAAAATCTGACTGGTTCAAACCAAAAGAGCTTGTCTGTGGGAGATTAAAAAAATACCATTGGAAAAGCCTGTGAGCAGAAAATTTGTCCATTAAGTTTCAGCTTTAGGGGAGAAGATCCCAGAAGTCTGCCATATGATTGTAACTGGATTAAAATCTCCTTCTGACCATTCTCCATGCTTATTAGGAAGTTATCTGAATTCAATGTTTTCTCACATAAATAAATATATAAATAAATAAATAAAATGAGAAACTGAGCTGGCATCATTTTGATATTTTTTGATATTAAGTTGTATTTAGCAACTTAGGTTGTTTTTCTAGTTTTACTTTTTTTTTTTTGCTTCAAATATTTCCAGGTTAATAGCTTACACCAGCTTTTATTGACTTTTTATTGTTATTATCAATATATATTTTTTCTTTAAAATTCAGTTATATAAAACTCCATTAATCATAATACTTTATGTCAAATCCTGGAACTTGTTTTACCTATTTATGGTATTTATGAATTAACCCAAAATTTAGAGCATTATCAATAACTATCCTTATTTCTTGTATTTTTGCCTCTCTCATCTTTTTTTCAACTTTCAAAGCAACCACTACACTGATTTTTTTGGTTATCACATTCTTGCTTTAAAGTACACACATTTTAGGCTTATACATAAAACTATATGTTCAAATATCTGTATGTGTATGCATTTATATGCATTATTTTATAATAATGCATATAAATGCAGACCTAAGTAATACATTTTATTTTGTTTACTTTAGAAACTTAAAGTTATTGAGGGCCTGCCTCTCTGAAGCTGTTTCTGGTGTGTCTCCTTCACCATATGTACTCAAAGCTCTGAAACCCCCACCGTCTGTCATTTCTGTTCCTTTTGACCTCAAGGGCCTATATCAGTGATCCACGAGGGCAGGGAGAGTCACAGATGACACCCAATGTGGGGCACAAGAACATGCGGGAGATTTGTGAGAACCCCCTCAAACAAAAGAGGGTAGCGGCAATGTCCCTGACCATCCAGGCCTGAAGACTTGTCTCTTTTCCTTTGCTATACATTCAGTATGCACCTTTGTGTAGGTCTGAAAATGGGTTGTGGAGCATATGGTTCCATCACACGGGCGACTCCCCGATATTAGCCAAAGGTTATCCTACCCTCTTTCTGGACCTTGATCAGGTATAGGCAATGATCTTTTAGCCTCTGACAAAAACTTGGTCACTCAAGCAGCCATTTAAAAGTCACTAGAATGGCTGCCTGTTTCTTAATCTGTGTTAAGGCTGGTGCTCATTGCCCCCTCCCAACCCCCACAGAATAGCCTTAGGTATGCTGACCATAGGTAGCAACATTTCCTCTCTTTTCTATCATTTCATCTTATAAAATTCCCCCTCAGATAGAAAAATGCCCTATTAAATTTTCCTATTAAAAAAAAACTCACCCAAAAGCCACATGGTCTCCCAATCCCATCTGCTTCCCCTTCCCCTACCCCTTCATGCTCTGGCCAGGAGAGCTGAGCTCTTGAGGAAAAGCCTCAGCCAAGGGCAGTGAGGGTGCCGTTGGGTCCCTCGATGGCCCTGCCCAGAGTCTAGAGCCCCCAACTCTAGAGCATTTTCAGTTGATGACCACCCCGTAGGGGCTGGATCCCCACAAAGGCAGACCACTGATTTAAACAGTTTTTAAATGCCTCAGGCAGCAATGAACTACAGCTGAACACAATTCTGCCACTTTCAGGATTAAGACAGAAGCCCTTGCCCTCTGGCTCACAGGACTCCATCTCCAGCCCCACTGGCACACACGAATCTGTTTTCATGGGAGCTTGGGCAGAGAAAAGGTGTAGCCCTTTTGCAGGAGCACCTGTTGCCTGGCACAGGGCTGTCAGCTTGAAGCCAGATGTACAGGCAGGGAAGGGGAGAGGCCTGCTGAGCAAACTGGACGGATTATAGTATCTATATATCTAGTATAACTAGCTGATAAACAAGGACCTACCTAACACAGTGAAGTTTCACTTCTTGGTGAAGACTGTCACAGATGCAGGCTGACAGAGGCCATGTCATGTAGCTATGGTTTTGGTACCAGAGTTTTAGGGTAGAAGTATGGCTTCAGTGGCCTCAACAATCTAATATCACCCAATATTCTTGTTAAGTAGACGATTACTGGTGAATAGCAAAGAAAGACTAATTGTAGACAAATTAGGAAGCATAGATAACGGGATTCAGTTGTCTCACGATATAGGGATTCAGTGGTCCCAAGTCTGTCTTTGGAGCACTGTCCTGAACTTTAACTTTAGATAGAGGACAAACTGGGCAGAGGCAAGCATGTACGTAATTAAGAGTTTTCATTTTTTATTCTTTCGTTCTTCATTGAGACAGAAATCTGTTTTTCATAAAACAATTGCTTTTACTGCAGGGTGCAGTGTTACCATTATAGACAATTGCCATCATTTGAGAGGTGGTCTGTTACCTTGTTGATGGTTGAGGGGTAGTTTCAGTTCCTTTTCATAGAGATGTTTGTTGATTAGTTCTTTTGCTCCTAGAACCCAGGTAGGTAGGGATAGGTGCCTTCTGGTTAACAGGAACTGGACATTACAGAAGCTGGCAGCAAGATGCACGCGGGAGACAGAAAATGAAGGCACAGATGCTAAGCTCTCTTATCCTGTATTTAGCCGAATTTTGGACCAAAGGAGTCAATGCCTTTTAGCAAAATATTTCTAAGTACTTGTTGTACCTTAAGAAACATAGGAGTTCCTTCATCTTGGCTAGGGAAGAGAGATGCTGAACTGTCTGGATCATTCCATTATTTTGTCTCAGGTAACAGAAGAGTTTTGTGATGGTAATACTATGTGTCCATTGTAAGTAGCTGTGAGCTACCAGACAGCTTACTAAGCATTTAACAGGGTATGTCTGTGAAGGTGTTTCTAGATGAGATTAATATTTGAATTGAGGAAAGTAGACTGTTCTTCTCCAAGTGGCTAGCCATTCTTCAATCTACTGGGGGACTGAAAAGAATAAAAGGTGGAAGGAGGAATGAACTCTGCTTAGTTCATTGCTGGAGCTAGGACTCTGATTTTCTGCTATTGGTGCTTCTGGGACTTGGTGCTCTGATCCTGATTGGATGCTGTGCAAGCATTTCTTCAGTCCTTAGGCCATGCATTTCTTTGGCTCTACTGCTTGCAACTGGCAGATTGTAGGACCTAACTTCCACAAGGGAGTTACTCAATACCTTATATGTGTTGTGAAACATACATACATACATACATACATACACACATATGTATGTGTGTTATTAGCTTTCTCTCTGTGTCTCTGCCTCTGTTTCTCTCTCTCCCTCTTCCTCTTTCTTTCCTTCTCTCCCTCTGTTCCGCGCGCCTCCCGTGTCCCCTTTTGCCCGTGGAAGAGAGACAGGTGAGGCAGTATTCGGATGGTTACCACAGACAAGGCTTTACTTGTAACAGCAAAAGTGAAGACCACGGAAGGGCGAAACACAGGAAGAGGCACAGCTTAAATACACCCTAGAGTGACGTATTCACTTCTGATTGGCTGTTCACTCATCACCCAATATTACGCCTCGGGATGGGCAGTGACTTTGGCGTGCTTTCTGCCTTTGCACCTGCGCAATTAATTGTTTACTAGTGGGGAGGACACGATGTCCGCGCCATCTTGGAATGGCAGATGTATCACCGATAACCACCACTAACCACCGCTAACCGCGGCTTCCTACATCCCTCCTTCTCTCCCTCCCTCTCTCCCTCTCTCTCTCCCTCTCTCTCCCTCCATTCCTTTCCCCCTCTCCCTTTAACTCTTTTTTCTTACTCCTTTCTGTTTGTTGTTTCTCTAGCAAACTCTAATACTACGACTTGACTTCTGCATACCTTTCCTTTACCTAGGAGGCCAGACCTAATTCCAAGTAAGCATCTGTAATGCCTGGTAATGATCACTGTCTCTGACATCTCCCAGGCTGCTATCCATGAACATGTAGCTCTACAAGACAGTGCCAAATTGTTTTTCAAAGTATTTGCACAAATTTATGCTTAGAATACCATATATGAGATGCATTTTGTTTTATGATGTAACTAAGATATTTCTCCTTGAAGGCCATCTGTGTGTGTGTGTGTGTGTGTGTGTGTGTGCATGCACTTTCATGTAGGATAAGTGAAGAAATTCTTATACCTACTTTCCTTAGACAGAATAGGAAATTGACTTTTGCAAGTAATTAACAATTTTCTGATGTTTTTGTTTGTCTATGCTCTCCTTCATTTGTATGTGGTAACAACATTTGATCTTTCATTTTTGAGCTGCATTTTCCCATTGTTTAATTTTGTCACTGTTCTGGCATATGTATTTTCAGAATTGCCTTTGATTCTCTTTGATAAGTACATTAAATACACCAAAGGATAAAGCCAATAAAACAACTCAAGGAAAGCTGAAGACAGGAAGTAGAGCTGAAGACAGGAAGTAGAGCTGAAGACAGGAAGTAGAGCTGAAGACAGGAAGTAGAGCTGAAGACAGGAAGTAGAGACAAAGTCCTCGTAACACATAGTTTGATCTTGATTTAGTTGTGTCTGAAGAAAACTTTCTAGAATTTTCAGTTGTATGTGCTGATACCATCCCTAACTTACCTAACTTCACTTTGTTGGGTGGCTGAGAGTCCTAATCAGGTACTTAGTAACAGGGATGGATAGAATCTATGACTTTGATCTATTGGTTGGATTCTGACCCTGAATCTTACCGTGACTCTTGGCTCTGCCTATTACCAGCTATAGTTCTGTACTGAATTCTGGAAGTAGAGACTAAGAAAACTCAAGGCTGAAGAGGGCTGTAAGATCTTAAGAGACCATTTAGAAGGTTATGTCAGAATGTGTCACAGTATGAATTAGTACACTAGACAGTTTTGACATTGTTCTCAAATATAAACTTTGTTCTTGAAGGTGATGGTCCATGGGACTATAAAAAGTTACACATCCATCACTTAACATAGGATAGTGAGACTTTATCTTAGTACTTATCTCAAAGTGACAAATAGTTAATTAGACACATAAAACATTTTCTAGGCTAGGCAGTTTAGAAACTCGAAGTTTTGCTGCTGACAGAAGAGTCTCAGAAGATGCAGGAGTCTGAACACTAAATAAATCCAGATCCTCTCTAATGTCTCAATAATGCCAAGTCAGCTCTGAGGCCAATTAATCAAAACAAATCTACAATTAAGTCCACAAAGAAGCACTAATTGCAATGCCTATAGAAGGAAAATGTGCTGAAAGCAGATTTTTGCACGTGGGGAGTGAGGGTGGTCCTGTCAGTCATTGGCCATGGTGACTGCATTGGGCACCTTTGCCTCGTTACAGCAGAAGTGCTGGGCATCAAGAAGAGTGGTATTTTATTTTTGTTGGGGAGTTGTGAGCAGACATCAACTCATCCAGACAAGGCAATGACTATCATTTTGTCCAAGTTTAGCTGGGGAAAGCAATGACCTTATTGGGGACACAGAAAGCATCGGCAAATGTGTAAGGTTCCAGGGAACCTCCATGCAGCTTCCCCAGAGTTGTCTCCTCAGAAACTGTTTATTGCTTATATAACTTTCGGGTTGTGAGTCCTGTCACTTTCTGAGGTACTTGAGTGTTGGAAGTGCAATAAGTTTCCTGAGGCTTTTTAGCTTCCATAGTTTCCTGAGATTTATGATCCTGTTTCTTCCCTCCAGGAGTGAACATTTCAATGAGGAGGAAATAGGTACACAACATTAGGGCATCAGATAGAGGTTTCTACCCCCTCTACATGCAGGGCTCTCACACTGTCCTTCAGGAGGAGGTATATTAGTTCAATTAAGTGTGGCCTTCTAGAATTTTCCAGTAGTTGCATACATGTAACCTCAGTTTTTTTTTAAATCACTGTGATAAAACATCATGAACAAAACAGATTATACATGGAAGCATTTAATTTGGTTTATGGTCTCGGAAAATTAAAGTCTATAATGGTGGAGCCAAGGAACTGGTGAAAACTAAAATCTTTATCCACGACCATGGCAGGGGGAGAGAGAGAGAGAGAGAGAGAGAGAGAGAGAGAGAGAGAGAGAGAGAGAACGAGAACTAATCCTTTTCAAGCACTTCCACCAACCAGGGACTGAGTAATTAAAATATCTGGGTCTATGGGGCTCTCTCTCATTTAAAACCATTACACAGGTGTAATAGGTAATAAGAAATGCTGAGGGCCAAGAGTATTGGGGTACCCAATTTCTCCCATCATATATATTACATGGAAGGCTTGTAGACAATCCAGAACAGCTTTCATGTAGACTGCATTATGGTTCTGAATGTTTATCTTAGTGACAGACAGTCCCTGTCTTTGAATTTCCACTTGTGTGTACTGAGCTACATGGATACCACATGACCTACCTTCAGTTTCCAGAATAACCTGGACTTGAAGCAGGAAGACTCTTAACACCTACATTTCCTTCCATTGGTGGGTTGTTGACAGGCAATGCCATCGAGCTATGTGATATTGTCCACTTTCCTTGGACACATTTTTTTGCCGTAATTTTAAGACCTGAATCTTATTTTCGATCTTATTTTCCTCTGTACAATACATTCACTTTTGTCCCAAGCCCCTATGCCTCATAGTATCTAGTCCAAAAACGTTAGCTTCTATTGCTGAATAAAATTTCTCTGCTCAGTTTACAATTCTACAGATTATTCACTCAACAGACATAGATGACTTATTTGGTGAGTGAGTTTGGCTAGAGATTCATGGCATAGATAACCTTTTTTTCTTTATAGGAACAACTGTTTAAAATCTCTCACTTTTTCTACATACTGGTCGGCCAATATGTACAAGTTCTAGTTAGTGGAATCTAACGGAAAGTGATGGGCATGCTTTCATCCTCTGATACCTCTATGAACAGGTTCATTGTTGGCTTGCTCTTATCTTCACTGCCATTGGTTACAGAAGATCTAGTGGAAGCTTGGAGTTCCTGGAGGGAATGGAAACATGTACCAAAGAAGATATAAAGTGTCTAACTGTGCAAAAGTCAAACCTTCACTAACCCACAAACCTTTGTGGATATATGAAAAACCAACACATTGTCTAATACTAGCATATTGAGCTTATACAGATGAATTATTTTACACGAACCAATTCATGTAACAGAGATATACTCATGATTTTCAAAGTATTAGAGTCTGTGTCAATGTGGTACGGTTGGGGGAAAATGTCTACTCCATTGCTGATCTATAGCTGTTTGATGACAATTGGTTGGTTGGGGCAGTTGGCAGAAGGAGATGGAAGACACAGAAGCGTGGTATACATACTCTAGGAAGCAATATCTTCACAATTGGATAAAGAAATTTTTCTGAGCCTGGCTGTGGTTGTGCACCTCTTTAATCCAAGAACTTGGGAAGCAGAGGCAGGAAGATTTCTGTGAGTTTAAGGCCAGCCTGGTCTATAAAATGAGTTTCAGGACAGCCAGGGATACACAGGAAAACCTTGTCTGGAAAAAGAAAGAGAGAGAGAGAGAGAGAGAGAGAGAGAGAGAGAGAGAGAGAGAGAGAGAGAGAGAGAGAGAGAGAGAGGAAGAAAAAAAGAAAGAAAAGAAGGAAAAGAAAGAAAAGGAAGAAAAGAAAAACATCTCTGGGTGTTAGAGAGATGGATTAACAGTCAAGAGCAATTATTACTCTTGCAGACCCAGGTTTGGTAACCAGCACCTACATGGTACATCAGAACTGTCCATGAATTCAGTTGCAGGGGATCAGATGCCCTCTTCAGAGCTTGTGGACACCAGGCACACATGTGTTGCACATACATGCATGTAGGCAAAACCCTCAAACACATAAAATAAATAAATCTTAGGTTTTTGTATTTAAATGAAAAATTTATTGAGTTGTTATGAAACAGAATAGCATGAGTTAGTAAAGGATTGATCATTTAGGGGAAGTAAGGTTTTTTTTTTTGTTTTATTTTACTTTTTTTTTTTTTTTTTTTTTTTTGAGAAAGCTGAAATTACTGATTATAGGAACATAGTCAAAAGCCTGCTAAGATGCCAGCTGATATGTGTATTCTTTGGCCAAATTCTCTGTTTATTGTGAATGTGTTCTCTCCATTCTTCATCAAAAAGATAGAGGCTTAGGATAGCTTAGTTCTTGTCTGAGGATGTGAAGCTCCTGAGCAGTGGCACTGGCATGGCAACCTGTGCTTCTTAGCTCTGTGCTTTTGGGTCTTCATTACTGTATTGCTACTAGAGCCCACCGGGTAATACTGGGAATAAGAGCAAGGGCAGACACCCATTAAAATACATACACCATTAGATTTTCATTTGCCAAAAACATTGAGTTTTTAAGATTATTTTTCTTTGCTTTTACCTCAGGGGAATATTAATCTGTACAGATTTATTATTAATTCCATGGTAACATGCTTAGAGACTCATTTTTAAAAAACAAAAAACAAAAAACTGTTGCTTGTAAAAGAAAACCAGCCTGTTCTAGACATTTTAGAGACTTTGATCACTCTAGGATGAAATATTATCTCAAGGGTCATTGTAGGAGACAAGAAAGTACAGGAAAAGTAACTCCTCTTCCTCCCACACATCTGTCTTTTCTCTGATACAAGCAGTATTGGTGTTAACAGAGTCTGTTCTTCCATTTTCCAAGGTTGTCCAGTTTGGACTTAAGACAACACTTCCGGGACAAAGCCATCCTCTCCTAGAACATTCTCTCATTTTTTCCTTCATCCCTTCTCTCCTTTCCTTCCTCCTTCCTTCCCTCTCTCTCTTTTTACATTTTTATCTCTATAATCTAGTAGCTTAAATGCTTTTTCTAGATGATATTTTTATATGTGACTATAGCACAGAACAATTTTGTTGCTTATTCTGACCATTTAAGGACTTTAAGTCGAAAATTCAAGAGTACCGACTTCTAGTGGCTACCCCCAGTTCCCTATCCCCCACTGTTACACACCTCCATTCAATTTCCTGACCCTCTGTACTTCTCCCCTGTCTCCTCTCACACCCGATCCTGCCCCCTTTTCCTCCCCCTGTTCTCTCCCTCCCAGATTCCCCCCTCCCTCTATCTTCCATGATTATTTTCATCTCCCTTCTGAGTAGGACTGTAGCATCCACACTTTAGTGTGGTCTTCTTTCTTCTTGGGCTTCATATGGTCTGTGAGTTGTATTGTGGGTATTCCGAGCTTCTTTTTTGGCTAATATCCACTTAGAAGTGAGTACATACCATGTGTGTTCTTTTGTGACTGGGTTACCTCATTCAGGATGATATTTTCTAGTTCCATCCACTTGCCTAAGAATTTCATGAAGTCATTGTTTTTAATAGCTGAGTAGTACTCCATTGTGTAAATGTATCCATTCTTCTGTTGAAGGACATCTGGGTTCTTTTCAGCTTCTGGCTATTATAAATAAGGCTGCTATGAACATAGTGGAGCATGTGTCCTTGTTATATGTTGGAGCATCTTTTGGGTATATGCCAGGAGTGGTATAGCTGGGTCCTCAGGTAGTACTATGTCCAGTTTTCTGAGGAACTGCTAGACTGATTTCCAGAGTGGTTGTACCAGTTTGCAATCCCACCAGAAACTGCTTTCTCCAGATCCTCACCAGCATCTGCTGTCGCCTGAATTTTTGATCTTTAGCCATTCTGTCTGGTGTGAGGTAGAATCTCTGGGTCATTTTGATTTGCATTTCCCTTATGACCATCTCAAAAATATTAATCTAGAATTTCTCCTGTCAAAAGAAAATGGAGGGACAAAGAGTGGAGCAGAGACTGCAGGAAAGGCCACCCAGAGACTGCCCTACCAAGGGATCCATCCCATCTGCAGACACCAAACCCAGACATTATTGCTGATGCCAAGAAGCACTTGCTGACAGGAGCCAAGCAAGACAGTTAGGTATAACTGTCTCGTAAGAGGCTCTGCTAGAGCCTGACCAATACTATGTGAACACACATAGCCAACCATCAGTCTAAGCCTGGGGACCCCAATGGAGGAGGAGTTAGGGGAAGAACTGAGGGACCTGAAGGGGTTAGCAATGTCACAGGAAAAACAACAATATCAACCAACCAGACCCCCCAGAGCTCCCAGGGACTAAACCACCAACCAAAGAATACACATGGAGGGACCCATGGCTCCAGCTGCATATGTAGCAGAGGATTACCTTATCTGAATCAATTGGAGGGTGCTCCTTGATCCTATGGAGGCTTGATACCCCAGTGTAGGAGGATGCTAGGGTGCTGAGGTGGGTGGGTTGGGGAGTGCCCTCATAGAAGCAGGGGGATGGGGGAGGGAATAGGGGGTTTAACTTGGAAAGGGGGGTAACATTTGAAATGTAAATAAAATAACCAATAAAAAATTTGGTAAGAATTCATTATGTTCATAGTGTTTCAGAGATGGAATGGTTCTAGGAATGTGCTTCCACAGAACTTAGACCTCAGTGCAACAAGAATTTACACACATAAGAAAATACATACATTAGTACACATATTAATAATTTTATAAAACTGTTGTAAAATTTTTTTTGTCAGTTAAAATTAGTAGTGTACCAACATGTGGTTGCTGGGAATTGAACTCAGGACCTTTGGAAGAGCAACCAGGGCTCTTAACCACTGAGCCATCAAATGTAAATAAAGAAAATATCTATATCTATATCTATATCTATATCTATATCTATATCTATATCTATATCTATATCTATATCTATATCACACGCCCTTAGAAACAGTGATCATGGGAGTGTTTATTTAATTGGGTTTAATGCCTTGCTTTTTCTTTGACTATTTGTGTTTATTGTATTGCTTGTTCCTTGACTATTTGTATCTATTGTATTGCTAGACCCTCAACATAGAACTGACCTTAAACATTCATGTAATCAAAATGGTATAAAAGTATAGAGGAGGAAGGGGGTGGGATAGGGGGTTCTAGGGAGAGGAAATGGGGAAAGGGGATAACATCTGTATTGTAAATAAATAAAATACCCAATAAAAAATTACGAAATACAGAAAAAATTAGTGTAAAAGCATAAAATAATTTTTCTCAATCAATTGCCTTTATGTATTACAGATTATTCCTGGAATATGATGGGTTAGCTTTCTAATTCTTATGACTTAGAAGCCAGATTTTGGATTTTGAGTTTAATCTTCTTTTGGTCAAGGAATATGTAGGCTAGGTCTCTCTTGGTACCTCACAGTCAGTCACAGGACCATGGGGAAGGGCTGATAACCCGCAGTTCATAACATGCTAATATCCAGTACTTAGGCATATCACTATAATATTCATTTAGAATATTTCAGATTAGGATTGGTATGCCACTGCCTCTTCGTTGAGCAGATTTATTTCTCAGTTATCTCTGTCCTATTCTTCAGTAACTTTTCAGGGGGATTTCATGACTCTCTAACACGGTGAGAATTAACAAATTCCAGTTCATGACACTTTAGATATTTCTTTCTTCTCTAATTCATTATTTGTTTTCCTCTCTTGCGGGGTCCGGGTGTTGGTGAGAAGCCTGGGGAGGCTTGCACGGTCTCTCCTTTTCATGCCCGTTTCTGAACCCAGTTTGTCTGTTGCTCTATTGATAGTGTATGGATAGGAAAAGTGCTTAAGATTGGAGGGAGTTATAGAAAGTGGGTCAAGGCATATTTACCCAATAAGCTTCTGCATGCTCGCTCTCTTTGGCCTTCCCTCTCCATCTTCGTGACCTTGTGCTGCTAAGATCCCCCCTCCCCAACCTGCAAGGCCACTCTTTGGGCAGGACATAGCAACATCTCAGCACTAGCCAACTTTTATAATGTTTACTCTGGGAAGTGTGTGTGTGTGTGTGTGTGTGTGTGTGTGTGTGTGTGTGTGTATGTATGTGTGCGTGTGTAATGGCTAATGGACATGTTAGAATCTCAGGGATGGCTTCCCTGTCATATGTTTTCTCTTATCCATTTCTCTGTTTAGTTCAGACCAAGCCAGGAGATGTGCTATGTAAGGCCCAAGGAGATCAGTATTCCCTTTTCATGTGTTACTCTAGCCTCTGTGAATGGTTCTTTTAACCCATGTACTTGGCCTGGGGTAGGGGTAGATACACCTCTGTGACTTGCTATATGGGATTGAAGGCAGGTGAGACCTGATCTTGCTGGTCCTGCTGGTCCTGCTGGTCCTGGTGGTCCTGTTAATGGTAAGTCCTGTGTATTGCATTTGAAATCCCAAAAGAATGAGAATTTTATGTTGTACCTACTATTCTTTGCATCAACTTTAGGTAATGTCTTACTTATTCTTGCTATTGACACAGTGCCACAGAGTCAGTGAGTTATAATGAAAATTGATTTATTTTAGCTAAGTACTCTGGCTCAAGATCAACAAACTGAATTTGAGGATTGCCTTTTGTTTGTCAGACTCTTGAGGTGGTATAGGAGAAGCAAAACACAAGTGAGATCTAGCCAAACTAATTGTAAGTCAGATTCACCTTTGAGATAACACATTAACCCATGAATTATCTGAATGGCTTTCATTGAGGACAGCAGAATTCTAATAATATCTGGTCCCACAAGTTAACATGACATCATGGGGATTAAAATTCAGCATGGGTCTTAGAAGGGACAAATTATACTCAAACCATACAGTTGCAAATATCAGAAATCAAAAACGTACTTTCTCATGCCCTATTTCAATATGTGCTATAAAAGAAAACTTACAATAAGATGAGTCTTCATAATAAAATGATTGAATTGAAAAGTCCAATTAGGTTGAAGTTGCTAAGAATTTAAATTTTAAATAAATACTTGAAGGATGGGCAGGTGTTTGGGTTAGACATTGTCAAATGAATTCCAGGCATAGAAAATGATAAAGGAGAGAGCAAGGAGCTTGGCTCTGTAAAAATGTTATCAGGACTATAGAACTGCCGAGGGAGGTATTCCATGGATGTTCTCCCAAGCAATGCATACATCTGACTGGTAACATTATACAAACCCTCATTTACTGTCCCTGGAAATCATTTTAAACACACACTCTAGAGTATACAGATCATGGAAAGAACAGTCTATAGTATCTGCATCATAAACAGAAGTTTCATTTCCTCCCGTCTCACAGCTCCATAGCCCAGCAGCTTTTGCTGAAATATTCTACTGAGGATTGGTGCGGCCAAGCAGCCTTGTAGGAGGGGCAGGTTGCTGGTAATGATCCCTTGAAGTCACCTTCCGCCCAGCCTTGTGTTGTAGAAGTTCTGCTGCTGGCAAGTGTAGCAGAGTTCCCCCTACTTCTTACAGCCCCCGCTATTAAAGAAGAGGTTTTGTATATGGCAGCAGGCTGAGAATACTGAAGTCTAACTCTCCCTACTCATTTGTAGTACAGAAGTCTTACCCTAGGAGAGGTAAGCTAGGGAGCCCAAGTGTTTCTCTACCATGCTGTGCCCACTTACAGTGCTGGATGGTGTCACTCTTGGAAGAGCAGATCTGCTTTAAGTTTGAGGCATCTGCACAAGGATTCTTCTTGGCAGAGAGGCAGGCCATGAGAACAAATTTCTCCACAGCTCTGTGTGACAAAAGTGATTTCTTTTTTTTCAGAACAGAGAGCGAACTCTATGTTTACCTCTGGTGGACAACAATTAGGAGGAGATCAATAGTTTTATATTGTAAGTAAAAGAGTAGCTTAGACGTTCTCAGGGAAAAATCAGAAGAAGAGGCAGGCAACTAGAGCCTCCCTGAGATCTTGTGAAGTCTGGGGATTGAGATGGCTGCTCTCACTTGGGAGCATTAAGAGTAGGATATGATGGAGATTTGGGGACATTCTCCCAGGACTATAAACGTATCAACACAAAAGAGGGGCTTCCTTGACATCTAGGCTTAATAAAACATTTTTTATCAAATATTTTTAACTGGCATTATATTTTACAAATACACTAGAGAATCACACAATGCAGCCTGTATCGGATGCAATCCTGGATCTCAAGTCTGCATACAACTTTGCAACCGGATCTGTGTTGGCAGAATCTTTCCTCTCACTTTTATTTCCTCACTTTTCTCTCACTGTGACCCCTGTATTATCTTCAAAATAAAAAAAAATATTTTCTTTGTTATGATTTTTATTGTTGCATTATCATTGTTTGTTTGACAGATTGACTATTTTAGCTTTACTTTTTGATTTTTTGGACTGTGAACATCAACTCATGAACACTATGTGACCCACATCAGCAGCATGAAGTCTGTGTAGTGGTCTTTGTTTCAATGTTCTGATTATCCAGAAACGTCCAAATGATGACTAAATAGTAGGTAACTTAGGACTTATCATGGAAGAGGGGCCAGAAAGACCATAAAAGCCAGAGATGGTAGATAACACAATGAAATATTGTCTTCTGGACACAGCAGGACAGCTGCACATACAAAATCACAGCCATTGCAACAGCATGCACAAAATTTGTACAAACACAAACCAGACCAAATCCTGGCATGGAGATGAAAGTTGGGCACACAATCCAACCCTTATATACAACTTATAAACAACTCCAGCAATGGAGTTATTTCAACTGCTATCATTTGGGAGAGGGAGAAATGGTTTTTCTCTTAAAAGTGTAACCCTTGATGCATTGACCTCTCTTCAGTGGAAGATGATGTATCTAAAAATATTTGAGTAGCACAATTTGATATTGAAGGATTTTGTTTTTAAAAGAAGGACACAATGTTGGGTGGGTAAGGAAGGAGAAAGAATCTGAAAAGATTGGGGGTGGTAAGTATGGTAAAAATATGTTGTATAAAACTACCAAAGAACTAATTTAAAATTACAACATGCTGCTTTGGCAATAAGAAAGCTATATGCATGCCTGTGGTGATCAATTTTATGCCAACTTAAGTTGCAGATACTTATCAAATGTTCATCTAAATGTTGTTATCAAGGTAGTTTTCAGATGACATTTGTATTAGTATTAGGAAAAAATGAGTGAGACAGATTATCCCTTTATATTGTGGCTGTTCAATTAATTAAAAGGAACAGCAGAAAACAAAAGCAACACAAAAAATGAAAATTAACAGACTAGGAGAGAATTATGTCTCCTTCAAGATTGCCTTCAAAGTCAAGAGATAACATCAGTTCTTCCCTGGATCTCAGTCTATTGGTCTACCCTGTAGACTCTGCACATGGTTACTCACAAAGATGTATGAATTTATTCCTTAAACCTCTCTAATAATATGTATCTTGTTAGTTGTGTGATTGTTTTTGGAAAATTCTGATGAATCTTATGCCTAAGATTGTAGCTCTTCAAACTATTAAAAAAAATCAAAAAATAAAAAATAAAAAAGAAAGAAAAAGTCTACAAGTGATTAGTCCATGAATACAGACAGGGAAGCAAATTACAAACTAGGTCCAACTCACAGAGTAGATTTAATCAGAACTTTTATCACACACACACACACACACACACACACACACACGAATATATATTCACACACACATATGTGTGTGTGTGTGCGTGTGTGTGTGTGTATAGAAAATAGAGACTAAAAATCTACCAAGCACACCAATTATTATACACTGTAGGAGAAACTTACTTCACAGAATCACATCAGCCCTCAGATGTAATAAACATCTGAGCAAACAACTCCTTGAAACTGCCACTATATTCACTAGTAGAAAATCTAAAAATTAGCATTTTAACTGAATATATTGTTCTTGCCTGTAATATCAACACATGGGGAACTGAGTCAGGAAGATTTCCATAAGTTTAAGGCTAACCTGTGTTGCATTGCATGTTCCAGGCTAGCCTGGACCAACAAAAAACAGGAGAAAACAAAAAACCCAATAACAAAGACTAAATAAAATCTCTAGTTTTCAATGGGAATATGAAACATGTAAATGAAGAGATAGGATCCATTTACAAGAAAACAGCAGGTAACGGAAGGTGCCATTTGGTGAGGCTATCAGACAAAGATGTCCAAACAACTCCTAGGAGTATGTTAGAAGACGAAGGGCGAGAGAACGATGCGATGACAATGTTTGTCAAGTACAAGGAGCTAGAAGGAAATAAAACATGATAAAAAAGAAACACGGAATTTCTGGATTTTAAACGTATAATAATTGTGTTGAAAAATTCACTAGAAGAGTTTAGCAGTAGATTTGAGCTGTCAGGAAAAAGTATATTTAAATTTGAAAATAAGTCAACAAAGATGATAAAATCTAAATTAAAAAAAAAAAGAAAAAAATAAACAGAAACTTAGAGACTGAAATATCCACAATGAGGATGCTACAAGGGAAGAGAAATAAAAACGAGGAGGAAACGAATACAACAAAACTCCAAATTTAATTAAAAATATCTGTAAACAACTCCAAAACTCAGAAAATATCAAGTAATAGAAGTGAAAAGTGACTCATACTCAGAAACATAGTCAAAATGCTAAGTTCAAAGATAGAAACTGTAAGTAATTATTAAAGGTCACGTAATCACATTTTCACCTCTATTTTTCCCTTCATTGGCTTAAAACACTACTATATTAATCATGCATATTCTCACATTTTATATGAGAATAAACTAAATCAGAGAGTGGCGGTGTGAAAGGCTGGTGGGAAGGAACCTGTGAGCAGCACTAGATGGCACCTCAGCCACAGGAATAGGTTCAGAGGGCCAGCAAGGATGGAAAGGTTGCTATTTCAAATGCTAAAACTGTCTTTGCATCTTAGCTTTTTGGAAGCATGTAAGCTTATAAAAACAACAGCACTAAGTACTGTTAGAGTTGACAGCTGTACTGACAAAACTTCACACTAATCGCAGAGACAGAGTAGATGTGGATGGAGGGCTGCAGGAGCCCCGCTTTTGTGCTTTGTAGAACTGGTAGGTGTATGTTGTTAACATGGTTACCAGCGATTATAAGCTTCCTCATTTTCACACACACACACACACACACACACACACACACACACACACATTAACAAGTCACACAAACTCACACAGACTCACACAAACTCGTATATACACACTCACTGACACAGACAGACACATTCACTTATATACACACAATCAGGCACATTAACACACACATAGACACTCACTTACACATACAATCAGACACACTAACACAATCAGATACACTAGCACACACATTGACACACATTCACAGACACTCAGCCACACTCAGAGACGCCCCCCTACACACTCACATGCCACTGCCTAGTTGTTCTAGTTCTCAGGGGATCTCTAATTAGTCTTCCTAGAGAAGGGGAATGACTCTTGTATTTTCAATATAAATTCCCGAGTTCTCGTTGGGTTATTTTTACATGGTTTCTTGAATCCCAATCCTGTGACATGAGTTCATTTAGGAGTGAACAAGTCAGAGCCCAGCAATCTTCATGAAGTCACGGACATAGGTAAGTTAATAAAAGCTCTGTGAGAGGGAGATAACTTGTAGATGTTCAAACAACTTTCTAGGCCATATATCTGTTTCAATATTTGTTTCTTATAACACAGCTATGACATTTCATTCAAGCCTAGTTGTCGATACTGGATACAGTTCTGATACTGTTTCAGTTAAGTATTGACCACTTATTAGTTGTCAATCATATAAATTATTTAATTTCTATTTTTTCCTTGAGGCGCTGAGGATAGAACTGAGGGTCTTGGGCTGGTGAAATGATACAGTGGTAAAGGCACTCGATGCCAACCCTGGCAGCTTGAGCTGGGAGCTACATAGAAAAAGAAGAGAATCCACTGTTGCTGATTGTTCTCTGTTGTAATACACAGACAGACAGACAGACAGACAGACAGACAGACAGACAGACACATAAACACACACACACACACATACACACACACACACACACACGAAATGTATTTTAAAAAATACACCCAAGGTATTTCACCTCCAAATGTTTTTCTTGGCCTCCTTCCTGCACTGAACTTCTTATTCTTGTTAGCTATTTTCTTTTTTTTTTCTTTCGAGACTTTGTGTAGGCATTCAGAAGTCCATGAGGAATCTCTTAGTATATTTGCACAGAAAAAGTAGGTGTTTAGAGATAGAAAGAGGGAAAAAACCCAAATGGAATATTAGATTAATACTGTTGATAGTATGTTCTATATTTTTGAACCATTACCAATTTCTTTCCAGAATTAATACAAATTAATGATTGCCGACTTACAAACATGTGGTGACTGTGAGAACACCAACTGAATGAAGTAAGACGTAAAGAAAGAACCGGATGAAGAACTACATTTTGTTAGTAGTTAATTCTAGTTTGACTACATCAGGCACAAATATACAAACACTAACACATACAGACTGGCTTGAGGAAAACAAGGCTCAGGGAAGCCATTTGCCTGAGACTGTGTGAGTGTGAGGGAGCAGAGGCAGGAGTCAGCTGCACACTTTGATTTCAGAGTTTACTTTGGAGTTAGAGGCTATTGCAGATTCTTCTCCCATCAGATTTGAGAGAGGTCAGAAGTTGCCACATCAATTTTATTGCTAATCTTTAGAGATCAACTCTTTAGCCATATCTGCAGGGGCAGAATTGAGTCAATTTCCTTATGGGTCCTTCTGAGTTTCCTTAGAAACGACCCTGAAATAAAAGAGTGGTACTTCCTTTGTTTTTCCTATGGCTGGTGTTCGGTTAGTAACTTCCCAGGGCTAGCACTTTCACTGTCAAACTGCATTTTTCCCCCTGTGGGACTTGTCTGCTTCCCTGTGCCACCTGTTCATAGTTTTTTATGAGTTATAAAAATTGTTCTATTGAGAGAGATCAAAACACATCTCTTCAAAATATGAAAGATCATCGAATCAAAGACAATTGAGAAGAAGCAGAAGCTTGAACATTCTATGTCCTCTTATTTGCCTAAATGAATTATATTTATTAATAAAACCAAAAGGCATTTGACAGCCAATACCACACACATAAAGGAAAGAGAACAGCAAAACTTAACCCAACTGCTGAACACAACCGTAGACCCTCATGGGCTCTGGCATGGCAGCAGAGGGCTTTTTACTAAATAGCTTTACTAACTAAACTTTATTTCACATTTGTTTGTCTTTTCCCAAGTTGCTGCCTTTAGTTTAAGTCTTTTTTTTTTTTCTTTCTCTTGTCATATCTGTAAACACTTAGCATTCTTGTCTGAAAAAGCCATATAAACCAGGGTACAAGTAACCTCTTTGGGAATCACCCTTATCACCCTTTCTCTGGGAGTGTTCTCTCTCTCTCTCTCTCTCCATATATATCCACCCACATAGATTAATAAATTTTTTTACCTTGTTAATTTGTCTTTAATATCAGGGATCTTTTAAAACTATGATATTTTTAGATTGTTACTTTTTTCCTGTGATTCAAGAACAAGAAAGCCAAAACATTACAAACTTGGCTGTTTTTATTTAGTGTTGACTTTTAGAAGGGTAATTCTTTCAAAAGTTTAAGCAAGATTTGAATGTATTTTATAAATAGGAAAACAGTTTAGTAATAGGAAGAAGATCATTTTCTACAGGCATATTTGTAATGAAAATTGGGAGACTGGTCATCTTTGAAAATACGTGGAAAACACATCACCATTCATTAATGTATTCAAAGCAACCGTGTGTTTTTGAGTTTATGAATGGCTAGGTGATTGTTCTTTTTTTATATATTTTATTTACATTTAAGATGCCATCCCCTTTCCACATTTCCCCTCCCTAGAAAACCCCTGTCCCATGCCCCCTTTCCTTTTTGCTTTTATATGATTTTAAAAAAATGTTAATCAAAGGATTTATAAGTTTGGTAATGCTCAATCAGAAGCGTAACCCAATACCCAACCTAGATATAAAAACTATCTTTGACTGGTGGAGACATGTGAACATCTGCCTCCATGCCCCCTCTCTCTTTCTCTCTCTCATCACCTAGCTTCTCCTCTTCTTCATCTTCTCTCCTTACTCCATCTCTTCTTCTCAGTACTCCTTCCCACTTAGCTCCTCCTACATATCACTCTTCCTGTTAAAGTAAAACTTTTCTCTCAAAATATAATTAGAGCATACTTATTCCTAATTGTACCAGTGAGTTACAAGATAGTCCTAATACCCAGTCCATCATTCTGTTGACTAACCAGAACCTCTGTCATCTCTTCTAACTAAAACACTTACTTTTGATCCTGGCTTTTTTGGCTTTAGAATGAATGTCAGCTGAAAACCATCTACTCAGATCTTTTCTCTCAAAGTAAATAGCCAGGATTGGCTATGAGAATCCAGAATGACTGAGTTAACTGAAGTTATGGGAAGCACTAAACGTAACTTCTAAAACTTAGCCAATTTATAGAGACCACTGAACACCTGAGAAGCCCCTATACTACCGAACGTTGGAGCATCAAATCTTCAGCCTTCTGGCCCAGAATCATCTGACAGATCTTAGTGATGCAGGATTATTAAGGGCTGATTACTCTGTCTAGGCAGATATGTGTCCTTTTCTGGACAGTAATTTGTCTGTAGATGGAGAGAGGCAATTCTTGCCTAGTGGCTGTCACCACACAACTGGAGTAACTCCAAGGATGCTCAATTTCTTCTTAGAATCCACGACAGGAAGCTGTCAGGAGCAGACAGGTCTCTAATCAATATGAACATTAATATATAAATATTTGTAGTGTCAGTTCTATGGACTTCTGACTTTTTGAAAACCAACTATCCATGTAAGGTAACCTGGACTGTTGTCTGTTCACTCCTCTCAGCTATTTCTAAATAAAATATGGAAAACACCCTAACAATAAACTCAAAACCATGCATTTGCTATAGTCCCTTAACTCATAGGTTAACCATCCCAAATCAGTTAAAAAAGTTAAAAAAGGGCTGGGTCTAGGCCTTGTATTCCTAAATGTGTTATACAGGCACAATGCCCATGAGAGTATCAATATTCATCTCATTTTTATATTAATAAGAGGCTCGTACCAATGAAAACCTTAAATTTGAAATCAAAGTAAATTTTGTACCATTTAAGAGATTATAACTTCATCTTGATAATAATTATACAGATTTCTACCAGTAGGTTATGGCTATGCAATAAGTCCTAGCTAATCCCCCCTGTTCCAACAAAACCACTACTTTTCCCTAGAAAGACAGACCATTATTAACCAAATTAGTCCCCAAGCTCAGGGAATAGGGACGCTGACTCTTTAACTTCTTCAAGCTGATTAAGGGCATTGAGATTTTAGAAGAGGGGTGGCCACGGGAAGAGTAAGTTGATAAGCCTCTGATGCTGTGTCTTCACTGGATCCAGATGGAATTTCAGGATATCAGAGGTTTGGGCAGGTCTGCTCAGTATGCTTGATGAGTAGATACACCAAGGCTGTGTATTCTGCAATATACAATTCTCAGAACAAGTTTTAGTATCAAGAAGAAAAAAAAAAATCCCCCCCCCCCAGGGGGCTGACATTTTTTTTTAAAGATGTTGGTTCTGACAACTTTTTTTTTTCGCTTGTTAAAATTGGTTGTAGTATTTACGTTTCAGATTTTATCCCCTTACCCTACTTCCTCCCACCACCCAGAAACCTCCTATCCCATCCCCCTCCTCATGCTTCTATGAGGCAGTGACCGAATCTACCCCCCCCTCACTATCCCCTCCCCGCCCTCACATTCCCCCCCCCCCCACTCTGTGTTCATTTTTTTTTTTTATGGGACCAAGAAACTCCTCTCCTACCTATGTCCGACAAGGCCATCCTCCCCTACATATACCTCTGGAGTCTTGGGTCCCTCCCTATGTGTTCCCAGGCTGGTGGTTTAGACCCTGGGGGGCTCTGGTTGTTTGGTATTGTTGCTTTCCACCTGAGGTCACTAACCCTTTCTGCTCCTTCAGTCCTCTCACTAAGTTCTCCATTGGGAAACCCCTGATCATATCAGTGGTTAACTGTGAGCATCGTCCTCTGAGTGTGTTAGTCTTTGGTAGACCTCTAAGGAGACAGCTATATCATGTTCCTCACATTATGCACTTCCAGCCATCCATAACAGTGTTTTTAGCTTAGGTGGCTGTACATGGGATGAATACCGAGGTGGAATGGTCTCCTGATGGCCCCACCTTCAGTTTCTGTTCCATGTTTTGTTTCCCTATTTGCTCCCTTGAGCATTTTTGTTTCTTGTTCTAAGTAGAACTGAGGCATCCCCTCTTGGTCTTCCTTCTTCATGAGCTTCATATGGTCTGTGGGTTGAGTCTTTGCTAATCCACGGCTAACATCCGTGGAGATATTTTTATGTAGCTACCTTCTTTTATGGTTTTTGGAAGATTACTTTCTTGCTTTTTCTAGGTTGTAGTTTCCTTCCTTGTGTTGGAGTTTTCCACCAATTATTCTTTGAAGTGCTGGATTTGTGTTGAGATACTGTGTAAATTTGGATTTGTCATGGAATATTTTGGTTTCTCCATCAATAATGATTGACAGTTTTGCTGGGTATAGTAGTCTGGGCTGGCATTTGTGTTCTCTTAGGGTCTGTATGATATCGGTCCAGGATCTTCTGGCTTTTATGATCTCTGGTGAGAAGTCTGGTGTAATTCTGTTAGGTCTGCCTTTATATATTACTTTGCCTTTTTCCCTTACTGCTTTTAGTATTTTTTCTTTGTTTTGTACATTTGATGTTTTGACTATTATATGGCAGGAAGTATTTCTTTTCTGGTCTAAACTATTTGGAGTTCTGTAGGCTTCTTGTATATTTATGGACATCTCTTTCTTTAGGTTAGGGAAGTTTTCCTCTATAATTTTGTTGAGGATATTTACTGGTCCTTTTAGTTGGGAGTCTTCCCCCTCATCTATACCTATTATCCTTAGGTTTGGCCTTCTCATTGTATCTTGGATTTCTTGTATATTTTGGGTTAGTAGCTTTTTGTATTTTGCATTTTCTTTGACAGTTGTGTCAATGTTTTCCATGGTATCTTCTGCACATGAGATTCTCTCTTCCATCTCTTGTATTCTGTTGGTGATACTTGTGTCTATGACTCCTGATCGTTTTTTTAGGTTTTCTATCTCCAGGGTATTGTCCCTTTGTGATTTCTTTATTGTTTCTACTTCCATTTTTAGATCCTGCATGGTTTTGTTTAATTCCTTCTCCCATTTGGTTGCATTTTCTTGTAATTCCTTAAGGGATTTTTGTGTTTCCTCTTTAAGGGTTTCTATCTGTCTATCAGTGCTCTCCTTAAGTTCTTTGAGACTGTTATTTATGTCTTTCTTAAAGCCCTCTATCATCATCATGAGAAGTGATTTTATTTCTGAATCCTGCTTTTCTGGTGTGATGGGGTGTTCAGGGCTTGCTCTGATGGGGGAGCTGGGTTCTGATGATGCCATGTAACTTTGGTTTCTGTTGCTTACATTCTTGCTCTTGCGTTTTGCTATCTGGTTAACTCTAGTGCTGCCTGTTCTTGCTGTCTCTGACTGAAGCCTGTCTTTCTAGTTATCTAGCTTGTGTCTGATCTCCTAGGGGTCCAGATGTCTCTGTGATCTTTTCCAGCTGTACTGATTACAGTGGTACCTCTAGGATGCCTCAGGATATGGTGCCTCCATGGTAGCAGTCCAGCTAGGTGTCTACTGTTCTGGGTGCAGTGTCTCCTCTAGAATATCTCAGGATATGTTGTCTGATGCTCTGAGTTCAGTTGTTCCTCTGTGGCTCTGGGTTGAGTGGACCTTCCAGTATGTCTCAGGTGGAATCCGGGGTCCACACAACAGCAGACCTGGCAGAGGTCTGATCTAGGACTCAGATCTGAGAACTAGTTTCTAAGACATTGTCCAAGTTAGATCGCCTGGGATCCCTGCTTCCTCTGGGTTCTTGGAGGTTGGGGGCAGAGCTGCCACCCAAGATCTGCTCAGTGCTCTGGCCCAGACTGGAAGGAACCAGTGTTCCGGGCCAAGAATGACTTCCTGGGTCCTTGTGGGTCCCCGTTACTCCCTGTTTAGGTCAGGCCCTGCTGTCTGCTTACCTAAGATACTGCCTGAGTTAGAGTGCCTAGGATCCCCGCTTAGGTGATTGTTCTTATATTTTGCTTTTCAAGTAAATTAATCACTCCTGCTCCAGTCCAATTGTCAATCTTTCCCTGAATGAAGTTGTAAGACACTCATCCTTTAAATACTAGCTGTATTCTCTGAGGAAAGCATGATTATCTCTAAACAAAAAGAAGAATCTGGACAAATAGTCCTTAATAAATTCATCCTACTTAATTGTTACTGGACATATCCATCTGTATAATCATATATCCTGATGACTGTCAGCTCATCATTAGTCTCAGGCATTAAAATACACAGTTTCTCATACACACAAGTATCAATATATGACTAAGCTAGTTATATTAATTATATATATATATATATATTATACATTAATGTATTATTAGATTTTTAAGCAGTTTTAAATATTCTGGGATATATATGTATATATACATATATACATGTATATGTTTATACATGTATATATGTTTACATGTATATATGTATATATATAATATATATATAAGACACTGTCCAAGTTAGATATATTATATATATATACATATATACACGTATATGTTTATACATGTATATATGTATATATTTACATATATACATGTGTGTATATATATATACATATATATATATGTGCTCGCAATAATTAATGATAAAAGAGGCCATGAACATGAAGGAGAGTAGAGAGAAGCATATGGGAAGAGAGAAATATAGTTATATCATAATCTTAAGGACAAAATTAAAAAAATACAGGGCTTTCATTTTCTTAGAGTCTTCATTTCTTTAGGAAGGCTTCTATGTCATCTCAAACATATTAAATACATCCCTTTTGACTCATTAATACTCCTTCCTTTCTTTCTTTCTTTTTCTTTCTTTCTTTCTTTCTTTCTTTCTTTCTTTCTTTCTTTCTTTCTTTCTTTCGGCCTTTTGAGACAGTGTTTCTCTGTATAACAGAGAACTTTGGTTGTTTGAAACTTGTTTTGTAGACCAGACTAGCCTCAACCTCAGCGATTCTCCTGCCTCTGGCTTCTGAGTGCTGGATTTAAACATTTAACCACTTCCTGGCTGGTAATATGTATTTTTGAAAATAAGAACCGGACCCCCAAATGTAGGAATTGAAGAAAGGAGAAACCCGCCTACCTCACAAAGTCCCAAGTACTGTTAATAAGCCAATGTTTACTGCAGTTGCTTATGACAGAATTTGCTAATTTTAAACCTTAGGTACTTAAAGCATTCCATTTTTATGAAATATGGCTTGTATTTAAATTATTTACTTGCAAAGAGAGAAATAGGAGTAAAATATCTAAAGTAATTGTGGCCTATTTTATGATGTGTGTGATTACGTTGATTTTTAGCTTTAAAGAATAGACTTGCAGGACAATTTTATCTTTATTGATGTGATGATCTGTTCCTTGAATTAGAACTTGATTGCCCTTATGTTTGGTCTCTTATACACAAGGTAACATCCATATGCATAATCACAAATGTACTTGTGCTTAGCCTGTGCTCCACACGCTCACCCCAAACCTTCTCTAGTTAGAGCACAACCTTACATCTCCTTGTATAATTAAACTAAGTATCGTGTTCCTACTGGAGAGAATTTAGTGCTGAGAGCTCAGCTTTTTTATTTATGAATCAGTTGCCTGTGAAATATGCATAGACATTTGAAATTAGTAATAATGACTGGAATATATACATATTTAAAAAAATACATGGATCATTTCCTGTCATTTCTGGTGGGTAAAGGAGAACCACGGCTTCCTACTGCTGCCATTATCATTCCAAACTTCCCTTTTATTGCCCATCAAACATGTATAGATTTAATGACCTGGAGAGAGATCAGTGAAATTCTTCACAGCGCTGCATGTATATTAATGGGCCTCCTGTTCATTGTGATGTAGTCGTGTTAGGATTATGTCAGTGATATGGCAGGCGGCAATTAAGCATTGCCTTAGTTCTGAAAGAAAGGAAATTAGCCACTGATCAGTGACAGAGACAACTCAACATCCCGGGAAGTGCATGCAGAAAGGAGAAAGAAATAAGAGCCAGGAAGAGTCAGGACGGGAAGATATTTGATGAATTTTCTCTGTTGTAGACATGGCAAGGAAGGACTGCAGTTATACACAAAAAGAAAGTTAATGGAAAATACTGGGATGGAAAAGGCTTTAAAATGGGCGGGAAGTTTCTTCTTTTCTTTTAAATTTTTATTTATTTTCCATCCCAACCAGTTTCTCCCCTCTCTTTTACTCTCTCAGTACTGCCTTCCCAAACCCCTATCCACTCCTCTGTTTCTCTACAGAAAAGGGCCAGCAGTTTCCCAGGATATCAACCAGCCCATGCACATACATCAAGTTGCAGGAAGATTAGGCGCCTCCTTTTCAATTAAGGCCAGACAAGGCAACCCAGTAGGGGAGCCTTTGCAGGGCTCTGTTTCCTTTTACAAGGAGATTTCTCAGCTCACTCTGTTAAATGTATTTCAAGATGCAGAACAGCTTCTGAGAGCCAGACTTGTAGCTTGTACGAAGGCCTGGACATCCAGTGTGGTGGCACCTGGTGACAGAGACCTAAAATCCTATCATTTGGATGGTAGAGGCAGAAAGATCAGAGTTGGACCATCTTTGGCTTCGTTGTGAATTCGAGGCCATCTCCCGTAACTTCTACTTGTTCTTTTCATTAGCGTATGTTTTTGAGAGGACCCCAAAGTAATTACTATTTAACCCTGTTCTCAAACAGAATAAGAAATATCAGGCAAGAGTTTACTGAGAGTTGGGGCAAGAAGTGTGTCATTGGATTAAGGCTATCAGCAAGAGTTTGCTGGAGAGCTGGGTAGACTCTTTACTGAAGGTACATGGTGGGAAAAAAAAAGGCTCAGTGGGCCTCCAGGCTGAGCTTTTTATGTGCATAAGAATGCCCTACATTCTCTTAAAGTGTGATTTGAAGTCAGTGAACAAGGAGTGAAGGGTCTTACTTTGTTTTCTTCGTTTAGCAGATATTAAGTGTCTAAGTCTAGGCTAGAGCTCCTCTCCATGCCAGGAATATATACCAGAACGCCTGCAGGAAGCCCTCAACAACACAATTTGTTTCATTATAAAATCACCTTTTAAAAAAATTTGTTAATTTGCATACCTTAAACTCACATGTAGAAAAAACCCAAAAGTCCCATAATCACTAAAATCTTGACAATTAGTACACTTAAAAACAACTCTGAAAATTTATTAATGGTAAACCAGATATGTAAGTGGCTAATAAACACCAGACACTTGTGAAATTTAAAGCTCCATGTAAAAGTAAATACTTGAGCCTCAAATTCAGAACTTGACCTCATACATGGAGAAACAACACAGATCTTGTTCTGAGGAGTGAGCCAAAGATGCCAAGGGGACCAATAACATCCCGATCAGAAGTGGTCAAGAAGACGAAGGTGACTGTATAAGGTAGCTGGTCCATTAGAAGAGAAAGGTGGACTTGATTGGTTTTTAAGTGAGATTGTAGAGAGAACCAGAGTGGATTCTTAGAGAGGTTTAGCTGTAAGCTGTGATTGCCAAAGCACACAGGCAAACTGTCTCTAAAGGCTGTGTATCAGCTTCGTACTGCCGTGATAAAATGCCCAACAAAAATAACTTCAGGAAGAAAGTGTGTGTCCTGGCTTACAGCCTGAGGTTATATTCCATTATGGTGTGAAGGTATGGGGGTGGGAACTTGGGGTGGCTGCTCAGATCTCAGCCGTGGCCAGGGAACAGAGTGAAGAGTATGTCTGCTCAGCCTGCTTTCTCCTTTCTAGCCATGCAAGACCATAGCACGTCGAGGGAGAATCTAAACTTCTCTACTTACCCAGTGTATAAACACTTTCACAGACATGCCTACAGCGGGTTTGTATTCTAGAAGGTTTTAGGTCGTTTCAAGCTGACAATATTAACTATGATACAATGATAGTTAATTGTGGTATAAATTTTGGGAGTAAACAAAGTGTTAAATTCATTAGGGAAAACTTTGATTTTGACTTTACTTGTCTTTAATTTGAAGAGAAATTTAATCATGATCTTTAAATTCTCACTGGGATGTGGATAACGGGAAAGTCTTTAAATGAAAACATTTGGAATTTCTACTGTTGGTGCCTTATTACTATATCATTTATTCTTATTTATATATATTTTATTATATATAAGACTGCATTATGCAGTCTTATAAAAGAATTGATTGGGAATGGAAAGGACCTGAGTTTCAGCCTTGTTTATTGAATGACTTTTGATTTGTCTTAGTTTGACCCAAATCAGTGTCTTCTTGGAGCAAAGCCCAATTTCTCAGGAAGTGTTTTTAGGAAGAACTGTGATTGATAACTGGGGAATGTCCTTGGGGAGGAAGGAATGGTACTGTCAGGAGAGAAGAGAGAGTCTCCCTTCAGCATGATATTTATACTTCATTTGATTATATGATTAATTGTTAAACCCAGTGAGTAGAGGAAGCTATGAAATAATGCAGTGGGAACTTTTTCTCCATAACTCATGGTTTTCAGGATGAAGAAGTTTTTATAAAGACATTCCAGACCCACTGACTTTGTTCCTAGGAAGGTGGGTCTAGGAACCTGAGAACACAACCCCTATTATTTCTGCTGAGTTGTTTATGATCCAAGTTACAACTTCCAAGTGGCCTTCATTTGGTATTCAAAGTGGTATTTTGATTTTATTCCTACAGTTTCTTTGTCTTATTTGCAAGCTTATTTAATTTGACAAACCTATGGAGGGAAGAAGCATTAAACTTTTCAGAGTCCTCAGATACTGCAACGGGTACCCACAATCAAGGCCCTATGCCACAACTTTTTATTACAGATATCAGTCATTGTCCCAGTCAAGTTTTGTGGTTTCTTTTGGGGGAAGATTGAGAGCACAGTTGTAAAATCCTTGTGATCTTACAATTTAGCCTCCACCAGTGGATTTCTAGAAGATATCCTGTATCAGTCTATCGTTTCCCGTGGTGAGGCAATGACTGGTTCTAGAGCAGTATAATGTGAGGCCCTCTGAGCTTCTCCTCTCCATGGAGCCAGGATAAAAAGCAGGCCATGGGGTAAAGGTAATAACACACGTATGTAGTGGTTCTTAGACGCTAAACACTGCCAAGGCAAATCTAAGACCTGAGAGAATTTATCACAATGTGTAAGAGATTCCAAGGTGTTAAGAAAGTGGCCGCTATTGTCTCGGGTTGTTTAAGGAATAGCTTTCCTTGGCCAGCTTTCTGAATTCCAACTGCAGCAAGAGGGCCTTTCTTAGGGTCTTTGCTTTTCGTTCCTCCAGTTTCTTTCTTGTTTCTGTTCTAAAGCCTGATATTTGTCATCCACCATCTTGGCCTGTTTCTTGGGCTGCTTCAAGAGCTTTTTCTCATCACCTTTCTGACATGGTGTCTTCCACTCCTTCCCCAGACTCTGATCCTTGACACAGGGACTATTTTTATTATCAGTTTTCAGGGGTGGGGATCACACTAGTTTATGATACAGCTGGGTAGCTTGATTCCAGAGTGTACACTGTTACTCATGATGTTATTCCATTGCTAATAATGCAATGATGGGAGTAAACAGGTAAACAGATGCCCAGCAGTTTTCTGTGTTTCCCCCATTATGGTGCTATTCTATTCGTACTTTTAAATATCACATATCAAATTCTCCAAGTGCCTCTTTCCCTCCTTCCCTCCTTCTCTGTATTTTTCTTAGTCTTTATTTTAGTTAATTTGGGCTGCAAAAATTACACACACACACACACACACACACACACACACACACACGATTTCATTTCCAATAGTTTTGCTGGCTTGTAAGCCCAAAATCAAGACAGATTGGATGCTTGTTAACTTTCTGTCTTGCTTGCATGTTAGAAAGAGTGGTGTAGTGAAAGCTTTCTTTTGATCTTGTTTCATAAGGACACTAATCTGAGGGCTCTTAATATGAGGGATTATTTAGGAGAAAGAGAATATGCTATATTTTTTGGCTGTAAAGCCCAAAGTGAACTGAATGATTCTCAAGTCTCTTGACATCTTTCTAGTACTTTAAATTTCATATAATTAAACAAAGCCAGAACTCACCTTCTTTCAAGCTGCATTCCTTTCAGGACAATAAATGATAGTAAAAAATTATCTTTAAAGTAGTGTCTTCAGGATTTAGGGGATTTTTATTGCTAACCTGGGCTAAAGTTGGTATGCTTTTATACCTATCAGTTCTATCCAACTCATATATCTGGGGACATTTATTTGTCGACCTAGTCTACTTCCCCTATGAGAGTTGGAACAAAAGTAAGCCTGGCCTCAAAGGAAAATTTGCTTGCAGCTTCTTTATTGAATAACAACATTCTTGAGGCAAAGTTCTTCTCATTTTCCATCGAATTTCTATTGTGACCACAGCACATTGCTTATTTGGTAACTTCAAAGGAAGTATTAAGTTGTAATCGTGTATTTTGAAGGAAAGTCATATTCAGGGTGGGGACCGTTCCTGAATTAGCCAAGTGATAGGCTCAGAGCAGAGCGGGTAGTGGAGGTCAGCAGAGGGAGAGGATAGAGAGATACAGGTAGGCATTTATGGAACTTCACAGGTGCTCTCAATACCAGCTAGGGCTTGTTAGCTTGATCTCGTGGGTCTTATGAAGTGTGGTCCCAGTCCCACCATCATAGATTCGTATTTTGCCCTGTGACCTTGAGCGCCACTGTTCCTACATACTTTCCTACTTTTTTTTCTCCTAAAAGATTACTTGCATAATGTGTCAATTATTATTATTATTTTTTTACGAGTCCTATTTTTGGGTTCCAAATGTTATTCAAATGTGTGATGTTGAGGTTTTCATCGGACCTCTGCCTCAGCAGCAGTTGGCTGAGCACTGAACAGCCAGTGGATTAACATTTAGAATACCCGGGCTGACATGCTGGCCCCGCCATTTGCTATACAAATATAATCAAGTCTATTAATGCCTTCGTACATCACGTTTATTTTCCTTTATGGAAAGCAGTCCAGCAGCAGCTGTACAAGGGGACAAAGAAGTGGCATCTTCTGGGTGTAAATGAGGGCGTTTTCCCTTCAATCGCCTCACAAATCACGGGCAGCATTTTTTTTTTTTTTTTTGTTTTTTTTTTTGTTTAGCAATAAACTCTTGAGCTGAAACTTGGGCCGAATGTAATTTTCTTCAGGGTGAGATAAGAATGTGTAGGGAAATTAATTGTTTGGGAAGGAAGATGCATAAAAACAGAGTTTTTTCTCAGTACAGTTTCTATCTGGAATCCCAGGAGACGCCGGGCTCTACTAATTGCCATTGAGGTTGACTTTCTTTTTTTATCTAAGACAATGCTAGATCTGATTTTAAAAACTTAGCCAAATAATGAGAGTTTTTCTTATTTGCATTTTTCTATGTGGAGTTGTATTCTTTATTTTCTAAGATTGTTTTGGGTTCGAGGTTTTTTTTTTTTGACATTTACATTAAAATAAAGTAGAAAAAAGTAAGTATTCAGACAGAAATCTACGCGTGTCTCCATGTTGGCTTTCCATGTCATAGCAATGTATGTCCACTAGGGGGCAGTGAAAGCCAAGCGAAGGAGAAAGTATTTAGAAGAATGTCTCCCCACACCAGGGTAGTTTCTCCGATTCAACACTGGTGGTTTGAAAGGCTTTACTTCAAAGATGGCTAAAGAGTGGTGTTCAAGGTCCCATGGAAGAGGGCAGCAACATAAAGAATGTCACCTCCGTGAAAAAAATGTTTGAAGAGGTTTCATAGCAGCCACGCTTTCTTGTTGCTTCTGTAATCTGAGTGTTTGCTCTCACTGGTGGTGTAGGCTTGAGCGGTGCAGTGAAGCCTTGCTCCTCCAGAAGCTTCTTGTGCTAGACAGCTACTCCTCGCTCCAGGACATCCTACCTTCCTTCTCAAACACAGTTGACACAATGTGGATCACTTTTCACGTTTTTCAAGTTTATCACTATTAAAACATATTAGTCATGTTATCGTGTTTATGCCTTCCTGTTTTATTAGTTCATATGACTTTTCACAACAGGAATCTTTTTTCAAACGTTTACAACTTTAAACATACACTTTTAATACAAAAGTTAGCAAACGGCCTACAGTCACGGCTACTCGGGGAACCGGACGGGAGAAGGAGGTTGCTTCAGCTGTAAGTTTTTAATTTTTTTTCCTTTATGGGATATTTTCTTTATTTACATTCCAAATGTTATTCCCTTTCCAGGTCTTCCCTCCCTATCCCTTCTCCCCTCCCCCTGCCTCTATGAAGGTACTCGCCTCCCACCCCCACCACCCACCTCCTGCCTTCCCGCCCTGGCATTCCCCCTGCATTGGAGCATCCAACCCCCTCAGGGTCTCCCACTTATGTCCAAGGGCTTGCCACACATGCAGCCTGAGCCATGGGTCCGTCCATGTATACTCTTTGGTTGGGGGTTCAGTCCCTGAGATCTCCGGGTGCTTTGGGCGGTTAACACTGTGTGGGGCTGCAAACCCCCCTTAGCTCCTTCAGCCCCTTCTCCGACTCTTCCATTGGGGAGCTCACTGCAATGGTTGGCTTTGAGCATCTATCTGCCTGTGTGTTAGGTTCTGGCAGAGCCTCTCAGGAGACAGCCATATCAGGCTCTAGTCAGCAAGTACTTCCAAGCATCCACAATAGCATCTGGGTTTGGTGACTGTATATGGGATGGATCCCCATCCAGTCTCTGGATGGCCTTTCCTTCTGTCTCTGCTCCACAATTTATCTACATATTTCCTCCTGTGAGTAGTTTGTTCTTTCTTTTAAGAAGGACTGAAGCATCCACTCTTTGCTCTTCCTTCTTCTTGAGCTTCATATGGTCTGTGAATTGTATCTTGGATATTCCAAGCTTTTGGACTAATATCCACTTATCAGTGACTGCATACCATGTGTGTTCTTTTGTGACTGGGTTACCTCACTTAGGATGATATTTTCAAGTTCCATCCATTTGCTTGCAAATTATACCCAGAAGATGCTCCAACACGTAATAAGGATACATGCTCCACTATGTTCATAGCAGTCTTATTTATAATAGCCAGAAGCTGGAAAGAACCCAGATGTCCTTCAACAGGGGAATGGATACAAAAAATGTGTTACATTTACACAATGGAGTACTACTCAGCTATTCAAAGCAATGACTTCATGAAATTCAGCTGTAGGTTTTGAGATAGGCAGCATACACACACACACACACACACACACACACACACACACAAATATGCACAACCTATTTTTTGTATACATAATAAAAATACTCAGTATTTGAATATTGCTCAACTAGGCCATTGTAAGCAGCTAAAAATTGTTTATGGAACATATGTATGGATCAATTTATGGTATTTTTTTTTTATTATTTCCAAAGTATAGTATTTTTGTGACTCTTGCTGTTGGAGAATTTAATGTGCAGAAACCCTTAAAAGCTATATTTTCTCCCATACAGTTAATCAGAAGGATCGTGTTTTCATTCTGTTTGGTTATGTTCTTAGTTTCAGGTCAAACTCAGACGTGTCTTTAGAGGTAAACTACAGGAGCAAACAGACAGATTACTGTTACTTAACTATGTCTAATTTTCCCACACAAAAATTGAGACTGATGTCAAAGCTTCCCAAATGGATGGGGGTTAGTCTGCAAGCATCGGATTCCGGCCCTCAGTTCTCAAGTTGTCAGACTATTTCACAGACGTGCTGCAGGATGCAGGGCCACGAAGTGTTACTCAGACCTGGATCGTTGTGGTATTTTTTTCCAGCAAGCTTTCAACACTTTCCCTTTAAAATGGGCGTTTGAGATTTTCCTTGCTTTGTGTATTTGGAAATCCTTTAGAATAGGCAAGAACCCACTTTGGAAACCACAGCACTCTCAGCTTTGGCATCCAGTTCTTTTTGTGGTAGGTGGTACAGTATGGTGTCTTTGAACACACACTCCCAGTGGGAACCCTATTATCTGCTAAATATTTCTGGGAATGTTTATACAGAACATGCAGCACAGCAGGCTGCCCCTAGCCCTACCCTGACAGCTAAGCTTTGAAATGGCAAATGCACAGACTTCCTAAGTTCCCCCACTTGGCCCCTGCTGTTGACATTTTCAAAGTTAACATATAAAATGATTCCATTGAAATAATATTTTTTGAAGATTACACCACCCAAAATTTATCAAGGTGTGCAATTAACCCTAAGATGACACCTGACTTAGAGAGCCAGTAGGGATTTAAGAAAAAAAATGATGGATTATGTTCAAAGGTATCCTGTGATAATAGACTATACCATTCACTTCCCCCTTATTTGGATGAAACAACTTTCTAATGTCATTTTTAGACATTTAGTCTAATACCTTAGAATAATATACATAACACTTCTGTGTTCTTCCAAAGAATGTCATCTGCACTTTATGGGAAAGAAATCAAGGTTTACAAAAGATACTTTAAATCTTCCGGAGATGGGGTATGTGGATATTTTGAGGGTATTTTCTCCATTAGTATGTTTAACTCCTTTTAAGTACAATAACTTGAGGCAGGCATGAATGGAGTCTGCTGATATCAGATACCATCTTGACACCATGGAAGACAAGGGAGTTGCCCACGGATATGTAGCTGCAGGATGGGTAGTTAAGTGTAATCAACACTGATGAAAATCAACCCCTTTTTAAAAAAGGCAGTGATATGTTTAGAGAATATTGATAGATGTTAAAGAAAATCTGATTTTGAGATAGAACTTATATTGGGACTGGCGGCACAACACACGGATATGCACTTCTAGATAGCATCCTTCGATGTTTCCCCAGGAAATGAGCAAAATGCAGAGGAGAGCTGACCAAGCAAAGCTACATACAGGTCTTTAGTGATTGTTGTAGAGTTTTTGTCTTGGGGTTTTAACAGTTTTACGAGTATGTTTAGGGCCACAAAACTTGAGAGGAAAGTGCAGAGATTTTTCACATCCTGTTTGCACACATAAATAGCCTTTCTATTTTGTATACCTTCCACATAATGTGGTGCATGGCTTTTACAGTGAATGCATCTAATTAGACATACTGATATTCCCAAACCATATTTATATTGAATTCACATTAGCAGTCAGTACGCTGTTTGGGATCAGAATGCATTTGCCTTAATATAGACTGGTGTCGCTGTGCTAAAAAGTCATCTCTGCTTTGCCAGTTCACCTCAATCCTGATCCTTTTCGTTGCCTTCATGGTTTTGCCTTTTCCAGCATGCCAGGTATTTGGAATCTTACAGTCTGTCACCATTTTAAATGGGCCCCCTTCACTTAGCAATCTATAGTTAAGATTTTCCCATGACTTTTTATGACAGTATTTCATTTAGCATTGGATATTATTTCTTTGTCTAGATATGCTAACGCTTATTCACCAACAGGGCATTTAAATTGCCTTCAAGTTTTGGTAACTGCAACAAAAGATGTTCACCCATGTGAATATTCTCGGATGGACAAAATGTGTCAGCCCCTTTGGACAAACAGGAAGATGTGTTATTATTGGTAAGAATATTGGTTAGTTTCACATTTGATGGTGACTTCTAATATGTCCAAGAATAGGGGCACAGTTTTGATATTATTGAGAAGGCACTTTCTGTCAATTTCAAGTTAAGCCAAAGTTTATCATGCTTATTATAGTCTATATTTTACATACACACACACACGCACACACACACACACACAGAGACAGAGAGAGAGAGAGAGAGAGAGAGAGAGAGAGAGAGAGAGAGAGAGAGAGAGAGAGAACTTTTTATAGACAAGGTAAATAGCAGTGACCTAAGCAATGGTCTTAGTGAGTGTGCTGGCTAGTTTTGGTTAGCTTGACTCAAGCTAGAGTTCTTTGGGAAGAGAGAACCCCAAGTGAAAAAAATGCCTCCATCACATCTGTCTGTAGGCAAATCTGTGGGTCATTTCTTTGATTAATGATTGATGTGGGAGGGGCCAGTCAACTGTGGGCGGTGTCATCTCCAGTCAGGTGGGCCTGGGCTGTATGAGAAAGCATGGGAGCAAGCAGTGCTCCTGCATGCTCTCTGCTTCAGTTCCTGTCTCCATCTCCCTGCCTGAACTTCTACCTGGCTTCAGTGATGACCTGTGATCAAGACATGTAGGCAAATCACTTTCCTCCTCAGGCCACCTGTGGTCATGATGGTTATCACAGCAATGGAAGCTAAGATAGGGAGGTTTTATTCTTACGGGTAGAGACAGACAATGAAAAATAAAGAAAAGTACAAAGAAATACAAAAATAAAGAAAAACAAAGAAATACTAGGTAAAACTAGGGAGACACATGGGATGCTGGGAATGATGGTGATACTTAATCACAAAAGTCATCTTGGGTATTGTGATTGGGACTTCAGTGGGTACCCGAGCAGCTGTGAAATTGCACTTGCTTTCCTCTGGAGAATGGTCTGTTCCAACAGACAGGGTTGCTGCAGTCTGAATAGCCTCCAGACACTCTTCAGTCACACTGTCTCTTTCCCTGCACCTAACAGGAAATCATGTGATTTCTGCCACAGCTCACATACCTGGTGCCACACTAACCACACTGGTCTTCCTTGTGACTCACACTGAAGAGACTGCTGTTGAAAGCATTTCTGGAAAAGTGGTGTTCAAACAATATGGAATAGTGTTGAGAACCTGAAAAAAGAGAAAACACGGGAAACCATGATTGTTCTGGCTGTGTCCTTGACATGTTGTGATCATGGGGAGCCAGGCAGGTGATGGGCAGTGTAGGACCTAAGTTTTCTAAGTACAGTCCCAGAGCTAGCAACTTGTGATGGAACTTATCAAACCTTTACATGTTTCCTTTGTTACACTCTCAGAGAGTTTAATAGGAATATGTTTTGGTTGAAATTTTCTTTCTATAATAGTTCAAGTAGATACTCCTTATATGAATAATATTAAAAATAATTTCTTGTTAGTATATATTAATTGTAAGGTGTTCATCATGGTATTGCTATACACACATATTGTGTACTTGGTCATATTTGCTTTCGTTCTTTTTCTTACCGAATCTCCCTCCAATACCTGCCCCTTCCCATCCTTTTTTACTTTTACATCTTTCCCACTCAAAATACCACATTCAAGAGGACATATTCTTTTAATACAGGCAATGTTTGTCTGTGTGAGCCTGGCTTGGCTTCCTCAGCATACTGGTCTCTACTTCTAGTGAGTCATTTTAAAGGTTGGGAAGATTGACTATTATCCAAGGTGGCTTTCCTGTGGGAAGTCAATGGATTCTTCACTGAAGAGATACCTTTTAAAAAAAAATTTATTGGCTATTTTATTCATTTACAATACAGATGCCATCCCCTTTCCCCATTTCTCCTCCCTAGAACTTCCTATCCCATCCCCCTCCTCCTTTTTGCTTTTATACCATTTTAATTACATCCATGTATTAAGGTTAGTTCTAGGTTGAGGGTCTAGCAATAAAGTAGATGCAAATAGTCAAGGAACAAGCAAGACAATAAACACAAATAGTTAAAAAAAACCAAGCAAGGCATTAAAGTCAATTACGTGAACACTCCCGTGATAACTGTTTCTAGGGATTATTATGACCAAAGTATCTGAGCCTACTTCCCTGTCCTAGCCCAAAGTCATCTTCATGTCTGAAGCCATTTCCTTGTTCTAGTGTAAAATTTAGATTCCTGTCTGAAATTACTTATTTGTTCTAGCCTAAGATTTAGATTCCTGCCTAAAATTACTTCTTTGTTGTAGCCTAAGATTTAGACTCCTACCTGAAATTACTTCTTTGTTCTAGCCTAATGTCAGATTCCTGCCTAAAGCCTACTTCCTTGTCCTTGGCCAATGTCATTTCTGCCAAGAAGCCCCTTTCCTTGTTCTTGGCCCATGTCAGATTCTTGCCAAGCAGCCCCAAAGGCTCTCCACCTCTCCACTTTTTATTTCATTAACAAGACTGAGCCTGTCTTAAGTCATTCTGACAAGAATGCTTTCCTTACCCATCATTATCCAATTATCCACTATTCATGGAAAGTGCTTTATCCAAGCAATGCACTTCTGTCTTATGTTGGTAAGTCTCTGTGCAGAATCTTACCCATCCTTGGCTTGCCAGCCTGTTAATTTAATAACTCTGTCTGGGGCTCCATTTTCAGGTTCAAGCCATGTTCTTTGGCTGCCAACATGTTGTTGTTGTCAAAGAAAAGCTTTAACACAATGAGCAGGAATAAAAGGATTCCCAGGACAAAAAGGGCTAGTATGATCAACTATATATGCCATTCTTGAAGCTTGACCAAAATAGAAATATTGACCTCAGGCCTCAGGAGATAGCTTTAAAAATAGTTCTAATTATACAGGATCTTACTATGGATCACACATGGGTCTCTCTGTAGCACATGGCAGCCCCAGTCTTGTGGTCTTTCTGCCTTGGCCTCCATAGTCCCAGGATTATAGGCATATGCCATCATTCCTGAAAATATGTACATTGGTTTTAAGTTGTTTATCTTTGACAGTATGAAGCATAGATCTTACCAGATATGTATACTTTTTTTCTAAGTGGTAGATTTTTGTATGGGGGTTAGTGAGGAGAAGAAAGTTTAATGTCGTAGAACATAAAAGAAACAATGTATACAAGTGTCATCTTCAAAATATTCATTGTCTGGCATATTAGCTAATATTATTACATTGCACCAGGACAAGAGTTTTTCAGAGAGGTAGAACCAATACACACATAAGTATTGGACAAAGACATAGAGATGGAAGACATTTATTATGGAAATTGGTTCACACAATGATAGAGGCCGAAATGTCTAATGATATTATGTGTAAGCTGAGGAACACACAAGGCTAGTGATATAATTCATCATGAGTCTTAAGCCCCAAGGAAAGACAGGGATGACAATTGGACTTATAAACAATATAGAAAAATTTTAAACAATTTTTAAGTAGTTTTAGTATAGATAATCAACTCTTTTTTATAATAGAGTTTTCAAGCGTAATGATCTTTGAAACTTCAATGAATACAGCTCACACTGCATTTGACTTGTTTGGAAAAATTAAGATGTATTCTCTATCAAATTTTTATGAGTTTAAAAATTCAGCATAATTTCATCTGATACTGTATTAATAATTTATATCCATGGCAGTTAGCATTTTAAAGCTACCAAGGAATTGATACTTAAAGAATAATTAAATGATTTAGCATAAGATACATGTTATATGCTGCCATGTTGTTAACGATCATCAAATTAATTGTTGTCATCACCTAGAAAACAGTAAAACTCTGGGAATGCTGGGGTATTGAATTGGGTCTGCCTTTTGTGTGAATTCCCTTAGGTTTCATTTTTCCTAGTGGGTAATGGGAAGGGTTGGAGTAGCCTATTTCCTAAGACTCCTTTTAGCTATGGTATGCTAAAAGATGAGAGGTTCACAGTGGTTAAGTTTTCTATGGTGGTAAATAATGCAAACCAAAATACCCATTATCTTATTGTCTACTGAGAAGACTAAATACCCATTTCATGCTTTTCACACCTCGTATGAAGATTATAGTGAGCACATCTTAATCTTATTTCTTCAGCACCATCCATAAGAGTGTGCGAAGGCTGTCACAGAATCCTGGCTCTCTGTCCAGTAATGGGGACAAAAAATTCAGACTATTTTTATCCAAAGACAGAGATTGGTTTAGGGATAATTTTTGCTAGTTAGATTCTTTTGTGGGATTGATATGGGAAAGTTACGAGAGAACACTTCATTTTGGAGCTGCTAGCCTGGCAACATGTAAAACTGGAGCTTCTTGTGGTCATTGCTATGGAAGGGAGATTACAGGCTCAGAAGAATTTAAAAACAAGATAAAGCACACATGGCAAGAAGAAGGGAAATGAAAGACAGTCATTTGCACATGGAGACACACACTCAGGTTTCTTATACATTGCAGTTATAATTGAATATAACCAACCATGCCTCTAAAGCTTATGAGTAGGGTGAGGAGCTTCCCAACATCCAGGTTAGCCCCCTAATCATGGGAAGAAATCTCAGGAATTAGCAAGTCTTGCATAGTCTACTTGAAAGGACCACAGTTATTTTCCCAGAAAATATTTGTGATTTTAAAATATTACAATGTTTATTCAAGGGAATACAAATAAAAGTATTTATTGAGACGCATAGTCTGTTATAATAAGATGACTTCATTGTGGAGAGGGCCTGGCTTCCTTGCTGTCATCCTTCCTCATCACACGGAAATCTGGATTAAGTTGGAAAGAAGTAGCTTAAAGGAGATTGTGGAGATGAAGTGCCTCTGGAAAAACCTAGGCCCTCTACAGGAGATGGTTTGAGGTCTTATATCCATCTAGAGAATTATCAGAGGCTCTAGAGTGACCATTTATATAGACCCACCTCTCTGCTTAAGATAATTCAAGTGTTTTTTTCTGCCAGGAGTTGGATAATAAAAAGGACATGCATGGTATGTACTCAGTGATGACTGGATATTATCCATAAAGTGCAGAATACCCATGATACGCCCCACAGACTCAGAGAAGTTAAGCAAGAGGAAAGGCCCAAGGAAGGTTGCTTGAAACACATTTAGAAGGGGAAACAAAATAGTCATAGGAGGTAGAAAGAAGGAAGGAACTGGATAGGAGAGGGGAGGCAGAGAGGAATGGAGAGGCAGGATCAGGTGTGGGGAGAGACCGGAGAGGGCCAGGAGAATGAATGGCAATCTACCTCTCTCTCTCTCTCTCTCTCTCTCTCTCTCTCTCTCTCTCTCTCTCTCTTTCCCCCCTCTCTCTCTCTGTGTAACAGGAGGTGGGGTGGGGGAGGATGGGGTAAATGGGGAGAGTTTCTGGGAATTCCCAGAGACGGAGGATAGAGGAGGCTTCCAGGAGTCAATGTTAGTGATCTTAGCCAAATGCCTAACAGTGGGGACATAGAACCTGAAGAGGCTACCTCCTGTAGCTAGGTAGGTTCTCCAGTGGAGGGACAAGGATGCCAATCCATCCACAAAACTTTCGACCTAAAATTTGTCCTATCTAAAAGAAATGTAAGGATGGAGCAGAGAATGAAGGAAAGGCAGACCAATAACCAGCCCAACTTGAAACCCATTCCACAGGCAAACACCAATCCCTATTATTATTAATGACACTCTGCTATGCTTGCAGACAGGAACCTAGTATAACTGTCCTCTGAGAGGCACTACCCAGCAGCTGACTGAAACAGATGAGGTACCCACAGCTAAATATTAGTCGGGGATACTCATGGAGGAGTTGGGGGAAGGGCTGAAGGCCCTGAAGAGGAAAGGTAAAACCAAACCAAACCAAACCAAACCAAACCAAACCAAACCAAACCAAACCAAACACCCTGATAAGCATTATGCGACAAAGAACCTCCAAAGGTCTCATTGAGTTCAATTTGATCCTGGCTACATAGTGAAGTCTTAACCAACCTGGTATATCCATCAAGATTTGACTCTAAAATAAGCACCAAACTGTAAACAAGATCTAGATGATTGATAGATAGCTAGATGAATAAGTGACAGATGCAATTTTATATGCAGGTATATAACTGTATGCAAGAGTGTAATAATGCTAACCTGGCATTTAGAATAAGCGTGGAGGTGAGCATGTAAATAACACGGTCAATCTTTGTTTTTCAAAGAAGTAAAAGGAACAAGAAGGTTGAGCAGCCCACAGAAGCTCACCCTGCCAGGGATACACAGGGCTAGAATCACACTCATTGCACATGTCAGGAAAGACCAGGCTAGGCAGTGCAGACTATGCCTCTCACATCTCGCTGTTCATTCACAAGCTTTACTTCTTCATGCCCTTGGCTAGTGAAGATTGGCTAGAGTCCTGCTTTGTGATGCCTTCACTCTAGGACTGACACTGACACAGAAGCTACTGTCAGCAGTGACAGAAGATAAGCCTCAGATCATAGAGGAAACTTCTGTTACTTTTTGTAATCCACTGGCCCAAGTCTAGTCAAGTACTGCACTGTATCCACCCACAAGAGATTTATTTTACCATGAAGCTAAAATTAAAGAGGACACCAGGATGATTAGTAGATGACTTTAATGATGAAAACCTCAAGGTCTCTAGTTCGATAATCTATAACTACACCTACTTTTGAGTGTTGTTCTATGGCTCAAAAACTACAATCACACTTCTTTCTTGGTTCCTTATATTCAAAATAATGTATTTGATTTTAAATCTATGCTGATAAAAGAAACAAAAAGGAGAATATTGACAAACTAAGTAGTTCTTTTCTTTTGAGAAGGGATTGACCTCTTTTATTTCTTGAACATCATCTTTATTTCTGAAATGGATTCTGATAAGACCTTTTCTCAATTTCAGTTTTGTTTTTTCTCCACATCCAGGTACATTTCTGTGTGTTCATTTGTATATATGCACATGCATATGTTTATATATGACTTTTTATGATTTACAAATACTAATGTATATAAGAATACATAAATATATAATTTATACCTATCAACCTACTTGAATATACAGAATATATAAAATGAGATTGTCAAAAGATACATTGCTATATATATGTGTGTACACACCTATATATTATATATTATATATTATGTCACATGTTATGTGAGAATATGCACATACAAATGTGTGTATATTCTTGTTGTTGCTCTTCATTTGGGTCTCTATTCCCAGAGATTATGAGATACATTTTTTCTCTTCGTGTTTATCTGTGTGCTATATGCACATGCACATACATGTATGTGGATGTACATGCCTCTGAAGGTGCATGTGGAGATCAGAGATCAAGACTGATATGTCATCTACCATCATTTCTCAGCTCTGTCGCTGTCATGCAAAGCCAGTAATAGACAATACATACATAAATGAATATTGTTATGATCACTAAAACTTTATAGATATTAAAATTTGAACTTCTTATAATTTTCATGTATCATGAAGTATTATTTGTTCTCTGATTTCCTAACAATTTAAAAACATTTAACAAGCTGTTTTATATTACTGGTAGTTATGGTATGCTCTGGTTGATCATGTCTTGCTTGAGGCGTTTCTGTACAGCTAGACCTGGTTCTCCGCTCCTCTGATTTCCCATTACGTCTCGCTTTGACCTTCTCTTGCATGATTTGCTCCCTTAACCGTGAAGCCTCTCATATTAAATAAGGAATCTGGTTGAGCAGGATGGTTTACACTATAATCCCAGCACACTAGAGGTTAAGACTTAGGGATTGCTTTGAATTTGAGGCTACAGAGTGAGTTTTAGGTTCGACTGAGATCCAGAATGAGACACCACTACAGAAGGTCATGAGAAGGTGCTTTGCACATTTTGAAGTTGCATGTAAATTTCTGCTTCAAGTGAACATTGTGAAAACTATGATTTATTAAAATTGGAAGTCAAAGCGTTAGTAGTAGTCATTGGCAGAAGGGAAGGAATACAAGGCAAAGCAGACCTCCAATGATTAGTCAGAAGTTTGGAAGAAGAAAGGAGAAATTGGCCATGAAAAGCTCAACCAATTCCTTACTCTGTTACCTTGATGATGATAGGGGCTGTATTAAGTATTTAGAAATTTCATTTCAGGAGTATTCCATATTGTGAATTCAGAAAGGAGACAAGAATTTGGTGCCTGCAATTCAAATATATCTCAGACCAATCAGTTTAAGGTATTAGTTTCCCCAAATCTTGTTACAACAGGAGTAGTTTTTTTCCAAGTGTAAAATGAAAGTTTTCTTTTGTTGGAGCTGCAGGGTATTAGAGTCAAGAATATAGAATCCATTACTAAAAGGGCAAGTGATATTTTCAGAAAATATTACAATAGTAACAGTAAGCCATGAGTGACTAGGGTAAGGTTCTGTGTGGCATGCCTATACAAAAGTATTCCTGAAGTTAATGGCTGGCAATCAATTCTGATAAATATGGTAAAGCAGGAAAGTTTTGTGTTCTTTGCAGATATATGTCATAAACAATTCATATATGTAATTAGCAACTGGTTAATTCACGTGTCCTAGGTTACTTAGCATAATACGTAGAAAATAGCTGAAAAGCTCTGAATGCTAAAATAGATGTCTCAGAATTCAGACATTGAACCTTGCACTCTACAGACTTCCCTTTTTTATTTCTTTTTTATTGGATATTTTATTTACTTACATTTCAGATGTTATCTCCTTTCTCCATCCCCCCAGCCCCCTACTTCATCCTCCCCTCCTCCTGCTTCTATGAGGGTGTGCCCCACCCACCAACCCACCCCCACCCACCAACCTGCCCGCTTTTGAGTTCCCCCACACTAGGGCATTCAGCCTTCATGTGACCAAGGATGTCCTCTCCCATGGATGCCTGACAAGGCCATCCTCCACTGCATATACGGCTGGAGCCATGGGTCCCTCCCTATGTGCTCCCAGCCTGGCAGTTTAGACCTTAGGAGTTCTGATTGGTTGGTATTGTTGCTCTTCCCATGGGGCCCCCTTCAGCTCTTCAGTCTTCTCTCTAACTCCGCCATTGGAACCTCATGATTAGTTCAATGGTTAGCTGTGAGCATTCGCCTCTGTATATGTCAGGCTCTGGCAGAGCCTCTCAGGAGACAGCTTTACCAGGCTCCTGTCAGCATGCACTTCCTGGCATCCACAACAGTGTCTGAGTTTGGTGACTGCACATGGGATGGATCCCCAGGTGGAACAGCCTCCAGACGGCCCCTCCTTCTCTGTCCCACACTTTGTCTCCATATTTGCTCCCGTATTTTGTTACTCCTTTTAAGAAGGACCGAAGCACCCACACTTTAGTCTTCCTTCTTCATGAGCTTCATGTTGTCTGTGAGTTGTATCTTGGGTATCTCCGCAAACTTTCTGTTCACGGTTATTCTACGCCATTTGTACAGCTTCATCAAGAGTAGAGTAGCAGATTGGTTTCTAAGCAAGCTAGCGACAGGGACACTTAGAGTGTGAGAAGTGATAGCGGAGAACGAGTCAATGAATAGAAATAACGCAATAAGACTCATTCCAACTGAGTATCTTGAGCATTCAAGATACAGCTTCTTATCATTAAATAATTTCTGACATCATCACCAGCATAAACATCAAGATAAGAACGCATGGTCATAATGGTTTTAGAGTAGCATAACTGTAGGGTTGCTTCAGATGTAACTTTTACCAATACCTTAGAAAACTAAAACCATAGCAGCTCTTTCATTCACGTTTCATTCTTATCGTAAGATTCTCAAGATGAGTAAATTATAGTGCTCTTGTTATTTTAGATTCTAGAAACAGTGAGCTACCGAGGGAACAAAGAAAATGTGTTTTCTGTGTTTTTAATAGAGAAACTTGACAAACTTTTTGAATAGATAACATGTATGTTACTTTTCTATTTTCACCTACTCTCCAATTTACTATGCCTTTAGTCTCTTAGGAATTCTCCTTGCAGACTCTGTTGCCTCCAGTCTGCCCTAAGCGCCAGTGCTGCTCTCGTCCCTTATGGTCTGGCTTCCAGAGCATTCAATATGTGTGAGTGAATAAATATAAATATAAATATAAATATAAATATAAATATATATAAATATATACACATATATGTCTGTGTATATATACATATATACATATATGTATATATATGTATATATGTACATATATATATGTATATATATGTATATATGTATATATGTGTATATATATGTATATATGTATACACACATATATACACATACATACATGTATACATACATACATAGATACATACATATATACATACATATATACATACATGTATGTAAATGAAAAACAGGTCCTCAATGCTTCTAAGTTATCTCCATATTTCCTTCAGGATCAAAACTCCTTTGTATTCATATTCTTTTCAGAAGCAAGGAAGAAAGCAATCTGACTGATTCCATTCCAAATGAATATGCTTATGATAGAGAGGCCTTCCACCTTCTGGGTAGACTTTACATCCCTATGGAGAATACTAGGCTGTGAGAGCAGATTCCCAGGTATTCACTTGCATATCTTATTTATAAAATTTTAGGCGAAGGAACAAGGTGGACTACATAAAACCAGGCTCATTTAGTATGACACTGCGTGAAAGAATCGGCCTGCACTGGGCCAATTAATCTCAGCTGGGAATCTGCTCTCATAGTGAGTCCTTAATACCTATTGTACCTATTGATAAAGTCTTTCTGTCTTACCTTCCAAACTGGTAAGTTTTCTATAAGCGCATAAGTATCTTCCAGACAGTCTGTGTTCCAAAAAAACACAAAGGAGGATGAAAGCAATGACAGGTGTGTATGTGCACGTGCCACTGTTAAGCCAAGGACTCCTTTCATAGAGATGGGTCTTTGTTAATGACAAAGTTCAATAAAAAATAGTGTTTTCATGAACTCTTGGATATACATAATCCTATTCTCCATTGTCTTCTAAACTATTCCCTCCTTCATGGTTACCCACCTTATGTTTTCTCTCTCTTTTAAAAGATGTTTTTCCCCCTTCCCTTCTCCCTCTTGCTTCAGCCCTGCTTGCTTTGGTTCTGCACTCGCTCTGGGCCCCCTCTTGCTCATATGAGGGCATCAGATCCCATTATGGATGGTGTATAGCCACCATGTGGTTGCTAAGATTTGAACTCATGACCTCTGGAAGCACAGTCAGTGCTCTTAACTGCTGAGCCATCTCTCCAGCCCCAAACAGATTTTTTGTTGTGGCAGTTAAGAAGAAATGTATAATGAGAAGGGAAATAGAAGGACAGTGACTAGGTAGTATTTAGATGGAGCTAGTGAACGAAGCTCAATAAAGATTAGTATGTGCTAATGGGATAGCTCATCTGGTACTGGCCTAGCCTGGGCAAAATCCGGAGTTTAATCCTTAGCACCACATAAAACCACACTTGGTTGCATACAGTTGTAATTCCAGCCCCCCCCCCCCCCCCAGAGGTGGAGGTAGGAGAATCAGAAGTTTAAAGTCATCCTTGGCTACATAGTGAGTTCTAGGCCACATCTCCCTTTCTATGTTGCCCTAAATAAAAGATTCAAATCCTTAAAGAGACTTTCCAATGTGCCCTAAAATCAGACCTGTGATCTCTGCCCATGCTTACTCTGTTTAAGCCACAATGGCTTGTTTTCATGTCCTAGACTCTGAGATATACTGCTCAGCTTCCAGCATCTCTCCTCAGTGGCCACCTGTGTAGTCTCTTCACCGCAAGAGGGCAAGTTAGCTTGATGATGTTGGATTAAACGATGTTTTATAAATAAAAGATTATACATTCTTATTTATATGTACGAGTGTATGCTTGCATAAGTTTACATATGTCACATGTCTTTAGGAACCAGAGGCTGTGGGAACTAGAGTCACAGGTGGTTATGAGCCACATGAGGTTGTTGTTGGGGACTGAGCTTCAGACCTCTGGAAGAACAGGAAGTACTTTTAACTAAGGTGCCATCTTTTTGTCTCTCTTTTTAAACCTATCAAGTCAAATATATGTTGTCTATATACTGTTGAATTTGGAGCTTAAAGAAAATAGACCCACCCATCAATGACTTTGTAGGTTATGATGGGATTTTGTGACTACGTTTTGCTTTTTGTGCTGGAGTTTTGTCTGCTTTGAGGCTTTGAATATAGACATTGTCAATTCATATGAGCAGCTGCTCTGTTTTGTTGGAGAACACTCTTTCTTTGAATTCATTTACCATTACTAGCTTTTAGAATCTTTCTGCCTCTTCATTTTTGAATATCTCTGAGCCTGGGAAGGGAGGGGTATGATATAGACATCCCATTTAGGGCTAAGCCTTCTATAGTCTCTTAGTACTCTCTGTACTCTCTGTACATTAACCAGTTGTAGGTCTTTCTGTATTGCCCCCCACTGCAAAAAGAAGCTTCTCTGACAAGGGTTGAATTATGCAATGATCTATGGATCTGTCAGTAAGTTAATGGAAGATATTTTTAATACTTAGTGTCTTTATAAGAAAAATAGTAGCAGATTCTCCCTTGGAGCCTCTGGGATTTAGTCACAGGTTCTTGGCCCAGTTAACAATGTCAGGTGTAAGTTCCATTTTCGCAAAACTGGCTTTAACCGTAATTAGATAGTGTTTGGTTACATTCACAACACTATTGTATCAGTGAGAATATCTTTCAGGCTAGTCATTATTGTAGCTTGATGGTATCACACCTGGGGGAGATTTAAGATCACTTTTCTTCAGAGGAAGTCAGTTTTGAAAAACAAGTCAAATCTGCATGTAAAATTTTGACTGTTGGGTATACATATGAATCTCATGAATTTAACACAAATTTTCTTTATCGGGGAAGGAGAGGGTTTGAAAGGGAGAAGAAAATGGAAAGAGAAAGAGAAGAAAGAGAAGAGAGAGAGAATAATTGAGAGATTGAGACAGACAGAGAGAGAGAGAGAGAGAGAGAGAGAGAGAATGTGAATTGGATAGGACTGTAAAGTTTCTAGTGGGAGGAGTATAAAGGGAAGTTTGGCATGAGAAAGAAAACACGATTTATCCTGAGTCTGGAGAATGGGGGTGAGCCCTCACTTCTGTAGCGTTTCTCCCAACCATCTTCTTTCTCTTACCTATCTCTCATTGTCTTCTTTCTTTCACTTCATGTATATCCATCTACATGCCTACTCTCCTTAGTTACAGTTTTGTACCCTAATTATAAGTCAATAAAATCCAGTTTGGTATAATTTTCTGTAATGAAAATTTCACTTTGTGGTGTTTTCTGAACCTGGTATGTTTAAGGGTTAGGTCTTTCATCAGAAAAAAAATGGACGGTTTTTAGTTCTTTTATGTCTTATCTATTTTTTTTCTGTCTAGAGCAGCACAGCAATGTAATCTCTGATACAAAGTCTTCTAAGTAAGCACTTTAATGAGAAGCATAACTGGAAGAGTGTCTTTAATGTCAAAGTAAGGCTTGATAAAGAACCTGAACTAATAATGCAGATAATTCATATTCTTCAGTTTTTCCTACTAGTATTAGCATTAACTTTAGTGCTTAGATAATGATTATGTTTTTATATTTATCTCCCACAATTCTGGGATAATTCTTTATAATTGTGATAGACAGCATTTAAAGAGTTCTTTGTATGTGCCTGACAATGGCAATAAGCTGTTCAAAACCACTCCATGAGATAGGCACTGTTGATCCATTTTGCTCACAGAGAAGTTGAAGAAGGTCAAGTGTCTTGCCTATGATCATTCAAGTGGTAGTTAGTGAAGCTTACCTTGGAAGCTCAGATCCTACCCACTTCCAAAACCAATCCCCCCATCCCTTAGTCTAAGGATACGGATAACTGAACATTTACAACTAGTCTATCCGCCATTCAGAAAATAAGTTCTATTTTCACGACTATCTCAATAACCATGTCATGTGCAAATTTTTAATGATTTCGATAAATTTCTTTGGATGTGGATGAAATTGATAAAAGGACTAAAACTATGTTGTACTTTAAACTAATGTTTTTCCTTGCACCACGATGAGGGCCAGCTCTCCTGGTACTTTTTTTGCTTTCTCTATTGCTATTCTGAGGGGAATGAGATGAGTTTCTGACCTCTTTTTCTTGCCTTCTACTTAAATAGTATCCTCTGGCAGCCACATAAAGATTAGTCTGTATGAGGGAAATCAAAGCTATTTCATCTTTGAAAAGCTTTCTGGAATGGATCATTTCTTCTTCTCTGGAGACTTTTTCAACAAACTAAACACAGACACATGTGTGCGCACACACACACACATTCACACATGGAGCAAATATTCATTTCAGAAAAATTAGAAACCTCTAGAGATCTTGAAGGCCAGAATGGATTTTCTCTTCTGTTTGAATGTGGAAAGCTAAGTAGGTCATTTCTGTGCCCTTATAACCCTGATAGTTTTCTTCTGTGGAAGTTATTGACCGGTTGTGGACAAAGCACAGAATCACAATAAAAGATTTCAGTCTTTTGCTTAGTTCATTTTATTCTGCTATTTCTGATTACCACAGACCGAGTAATTTATTAACAATAGGAGTTTATTTGGCTCATGGCAATGTAGTGTATAAAGTCTACGCTCAAGAAATGACATTTGGTGAGAGCCTTCCTGCTGGGTCATCATAGGTACCAACACATCACATGGTGAAAGAGGCATGAGAGTGTGGGTGGGGGCTGATCTCACTTCAGACTAAATCCCAAAAACGATATAACATCATTCTAGGGGCAGAACTTTGGTCATATAATCACCCTCCTTGTGTGCAAGTACATATGTGCATTCATCTGGGTATGTGTCCATGTTCTGGGTCAGTGTGCATGCAAGAGGAGGCCAGAGGGTCTGTGTTGGACTCTTCCTCATCCCCTCATGCTTGTTCTTGAAGCCATTGTTTTAAGCTATTCAGTTTGAGGTAAACTGTTTTGGCATTGGTGGGAAAGTGAAACTTTTCCATGGAGTGTACCAATGATTGTGAGAGCCTGGAAACACTGACTTTGGAACCAGTCCAAGGGGCAAGACACCTCCAGAAAATCCAATGTTTGAATCATCTTACTGCTGCTGCAACTTGTGATATAATTGTGAAAATTTTAGGGTTTTTATAGCTATGTTCCCATAATCGGGCTCTGATATGAAATTGTCGGGGTCTATAAACCACTGGAGGCTGGTTTGTATAATTATGCTATAATCCAATATTGAAAGGTAACTGAACAGGGAAAGTGGCAGGAAGAAAAAATAAAACATGTTTTTTTTTTACCTAGAAAGAGTAATTAGAATGAAAAACTAATGGAATACTTAATAATAAACAAAACCTTAGTTGATCTATCTATATTCTAGGTATGTTTTTGTGATTGCTAACTATATTACAAATACAGAAGTGCAGAGGTTAAAAATTTGTCTTCTCATCATTACCTGAGATGACCTTAATAACAGCTCAAATTATTAGTTATTGTGAATATTTCTGTAAGAGCAACTGATCTTTATGGTTATGTTTAAAGGAACTGTGATCACAATGTTCTTTTTAATCATCAGTTTAAGAGACTACAACTTCTTTGTGTGTGCATGTGTGTGCTTCACACGTATGTGCATATGCATGTACATGTATGTGGGTGTGGTATGTGTGTGTGTGTGATGCATGTATATTGAGTGAGTACCAGCATGAGCAGGAAGTGGGGTCTCTTCTATCACTTTTTGCTTTACTGCCTTAAAATAAGGTTTTTTAACTAAACTAAAAGTTTGTCATTTAATTTAGAGTAGCTAGCCAGTGAGTCCCAGGATTCACCTGCCTCCTCTGCACATTAATGCTTAGGTTAAGATATGTATCGTCATGTCTGATTTTTTACAAAGATGCTAGGGATGTGAACTCACATCTTCCTGCTTTCAGAAAATATTACCCACTGAGCCATCTCCCCGGATACCACTTAAGACTATTTTATGACTGGTTTTATACTGGAAGTCTATGGAAACTATGTGTATTAAATGAAGTTTCTATGTAGTTATTGCACTGAGCCCTTGAAACTCCCCCCCCCTCCCCAGAATTCCAGTGTTGTTCTTAATACTTGAATAGATCTAATAATCTTGTAAAACTAAGGAAAAAATTTCATTCATGCTGTCTTGGTTTGTGCTGGCCATTACAGCAGACACTTCATACTGGGCAGTGTATTTGCTTGCAGTTCTGACGGCCTCAAAGATTAACATCAAGGCAGTATTGGTGATCTGATGAGGTTCAGCTCTCCTTTTCTGTGTGCACCTGGGACTCTGCATGGCCTTGTGTGACAGATGAGTATAAGAGAGTAAATTCTTCTCTATCCACTCTTCCCAGTCCTCCCTACTTCCCTTTTCCCCAGATTCATCCCTCTCCATTTCCTTTCAGAAAAAAAAAACAGGTTTTCCAGGTATATCCACCAAACATGAAGTCTTAAATATTAAAATCAATCAATCAATCAATCAATCAATCAATCATCAATCTGAAAAGAAAAGAATAGCAAAAAGAAAGACGTGGTGGAGGAGGGTGAGGAAGGAGAAGAACAAGGAAGGAGGAATGAGAAGGAGTGTCTGTTTAAAGCTCTCCTACAGAGCAGGCAAGATGACTCAGTGGTTAAAGGTACCTGCAGTCAAGCCTGATGACCTGAGTTCAATCCCTGGACCCAGAGGTGGAAGGAGAGAAGCAGTCCCTGGAAGTTGTTCTCTGAGCTCCACAAGTGCCACAGCCTGTGTGTCCACACACATACACACAAAATAAATTAAAATAAAATAAAACTGCTACCCTGGAGCTGGGGTATACACAGCAGTAGAATCCTTTACTGGCTGGTCAAGAAGGCGCTCACTTTTAGTCTTTGTACCACAAAAATGAATGAAAATAAATAAAAGCATCAAGAACAAAAGCTACAATGTTAAAAGCTTGCTGACAAAAAACAAAACAAACAAACCAGTAAAAAAATTAAATCAAGTCCTCTCCTGCAAGTCCCTCTTGGCTTCATTCAATTCATGAATGTGGATCTCCCATGAGTTGATAGATCTCCTAGTGGGCTGACTTCCCAATACTACTCCATTGGAATGAAATTTCCACATAGGTATTGCAAGGGATAAAACTGTGCAAAGCATAGAACACTCCTTCTATGTGACAACCATAGTTAAGTTTTCTGATCAGCAATACTGCCTATAGCTTGAGATACTGTAGTAGTATCTCTCTAAGAACCCCTGTAGTCTTAACAGTTTTTGAATAACTTAAGTGATGCTGTATTTTTTTTTTCCTTTCCCAATACACCACTAATATCTGAGGCTTTTAAAAACACCCACAATAGCTTAATTAGCCACAAGGCACTATCCCTGGATGTTTCTGGATGGTAAAGAAATAAGCATTTAAGAATACTATAGTACCTTAAAAACTCACTTGTGCTGGCTTTTGGTAGGCAACAATGACGGCGACTCCATTTTCTTCATTCTGGCCTATATTTAGTCCCAGCTGGCCCCTCATGGACAGACTTGCTAATTTCTTTTGTCTATCTGGAGAGTACAATCCTGTACATTGTGAGTAATGATAGCTTTCTCCTCCTGTTTCATATCCTCACTCCCATTAGTGGGGCAGATACTTAGCTCTGAAGTACAATTCTGTTTCATACATCTTGGGACTGATATTTTTTTTGCAGAGGAAGTAAAATGAATGAGAAAAATATGGTTTCAATATTCAAATTTTGCTTTTAAGACAACTTCCAGTAATGAACTAGCTTTTATTGAGACATATCAATATAACTTTGTTTCTCCTCTGTGCTAAGCATTTCAGCATGACATCTATTGTTCCTTTTAATGTCCTCATTAACCCAACATGTTTGAGTGAGTCATAGAGTTAAATTATTTCTGCATCGGAAAGTGAGGATACCATCTAGAAAGTTGCTGCTCCAACATATTTTGATGGATTGAAGGAGGTCATGCAGTTTTCAGAGGTGGCTGTGGTCATTTGGAAGAAGCTAAAAGATTCCAGACATCAGCACAAAGAAGGATAGAATATTAAAACTGTAGCTAGAAATTTCAAAGGTGAAGGAAAAGATCACAGGGGCGTCAGTTTGATTCTTTGTAGCATTAACATGGATTTTCTTTGAGAAACTCTGGTTTCTCAGCTGGAAAGCTGTTGGAAGAGCCCCCTCCTCTGGGTTCTTGCTCTCCATTGATGATTTAATGATTTTCTTGGTCTGTCTGTTTTTTTTAAAAAGTGTATATGTTGATCTTTTAAATTAAAAAAGATTCTTCTCTCATACAATACACCCCAGACATAGTTTCCCCTCACTCTACTCCTCCTAGATCCCCTTCCCTCTCCCCAGATCCAAGATCCCTCCCTTCTATTTTCCTTTGGAGAATAGCTGACCTCCAAGAGATAGCAACACTATGAGACAAAACAAGATATAGTAACACAAGTCAAAAGTCCTCATATCAAGGCTTCACAAGGCAACACAATATGAGGAAAAGACTCCCAAGAACAGGCAAAAGAATTAGAGATACACTCGATCCCACTTTTAGGAGTCCCACAAAAACATCAAGCTGAAAGTTATAACCTATAAGAAGAGGACCTGATGCAAGGCTAACCCTGGTTAGCCCTGTGCCTGGTCCCTTTCCTCTTGCCTGCCATTTGAATCATTCTTCTGGAGTCAAACTTAACTTGTTTTGGGGCTCAACTGAAATATTGCATTTCCTAATCTCTATTATACCTATTGGGACCATATGCTTAGATTTGGCTAAGGAGTTGCAAGCACAGTAGGCTCTTAAAAGGCTCTGGAAAGTGGGCTTTCTCACTCTGCCTAGTATTATGGATATGTTGAATAATTCTTAGAGTACAAAATTGCTGTGTTTTGGGTCAGAAACTAAGATGGACTAATTTGAGGATGGATGTTAAGCTCACACATTGAGGATTGGCTTCTAGTTGCTGGGATGTATGGAAGTGATTAGATTATGTGAGCCCATACCTCACCAGTGAAGTAATCCATTGATGGATTCATGACTGATGACATTATCAAGAGGTGATAGAAAATACAGGGGCCAGGTTGAGGGGAGTAGGTCCCTGGGGGTGTGCATTTAAAGGGCTTATCTTATCTGTGTCCCTTACCTGCATTTCTCTGAGCTTCTCAAAATTCATAAAGTGGACATCTTTTCTATGCCATGTGGTACTTTCACGAGGTCCTGATACTCTTGTTTCCAAAGCAACTGAGCCAACCATCCATATCAACTCTGCAATCAGAAGCCACTTATGTCTTTCTTATACTAAGTTGCTTCTATCAGTTGTTTGGTCTCAGTGATGATTAAACCATGAACATGGAAGTCATATCTTAGGATAGTGGTATTGATAGCTGTAACAGTGACTTCCTAATAGCAGCTCCTGGCCTCAGTATCAGTTTGAGGTATTCACCTCTACAGTTAGAGAAGCAAAGTTTTAGTCTGTTAAAATCACTGCTATTTTATGTTCAGGTAAATACAACTTTAACTGATCTACATAAAATATAACATAAAATAACATATCCAATTAGCTCTAAATCCTTCTATTTTTCTATAAATTTACCAAATGTATCAACCTTCTATCCATCTCACACAATCCAAATTATTCAGTTTCGCACCACCCACAGCCTATCCTATTTAAGAAGTAATCTTCTTTTGATTTTATTATACACAATTAATACAAAGCATATGCACTAGTTATATTATGTGTATATTAGTAATATAATGAACACACATATAGAAGCTATTTGGTTCTCTCTCACACCCTGTATGTTCAATGCTATATGATGTATTCACAATGCTATCACTAGGTTTCATTAAGGATCAAACTGGATCACATACATGTCCTGCTTGACCTAGGAGGTACTCTGAGCAGCAAAGCCCTGCTCTTGGCACGCAGGCTTGGTCTGTTTCTTCCATCTTGCCGTTATCATCATAGTCGTTCTACCTGGTAACAGTGCTTGAACTAATGTTTAGGCTGTTGTGTCTTTGTTCACACCTATTCTTTGCTGGGAACTTTCCTCTCTTCCCTGCTTTTGCTCTCAGAGCTCATTTTTCTTTTGTGTAATGCTCCTTATTAACTTGGCCCTTATCTCTTCTGTGGACTTTCCTTGGTATGTCATCACTGGGCTTCTGAGTTGGCAGTTTTCCCACTTTGGACCGGTTTTCAACCAGAAGGAGTTGAGGGGTAAGAGATGAAATACTCAATATTTGACAAAAAGAAAAAAAAAAAAAGCCAGTAAATTTTTTGTTTACTTTCAATTGTAACTTAGTTAAGTACTTGGAATGCTATGTGATAAATCAATAGAGAAGATTAATTTGTGTATTTCTGGCTTTTGCCTAGGTCTTATTCTGTTCTTATTAATGAAAATATTGATAAAGAACTAGAAGTGGCGGGGGAACATCCTCAGAGGCAGGGGAGGGGGATAAAATGAGGGTTTGGGGAGGGGAAACTGGGAAGTGGGACAAAGTTTGAAATGTAAATATATAAAATAACCCTCTAGCTGCATATGTAGCAGAGAATTGCCTTATTTGGCATCAATGGGAAGGGAGCCCTTTGGTCCTGTAGAGGTTCGATGACCCAGCTTAGGGGAATGCTAGGGCAGTGAGGTGAGAGTGGGTGGGTAGGTGGGGGAGCATCCTTATAAAAGCGGGGGGATGGGAGAGGGGATAGGAGAGTGTGGAAGGGAAACTGGGAAGGGGGAATAGCATTTGAAATGTAAATAAAATAACCAACAAAAAGAAAATAAATACAATAACCAATAAAAAAGAATTGAACAGTTTTTCATTGTCCAAGCAACTCATAAAACATACATTATTGCTATTGTATTTGGTTCACCTTGGAGGTGGACAATAAGTCCCTATTGCTGAAGGCAGCATCCTCTTCCAAAAGGTCTTCCCATTGATCTCTGAGTTGGAATTGACTTGAAAGGTCCTCCCTGAGGACTAGCTTTCATCTTACTAAAAGGCATCATGAAAGCTTCTACAGTAAAGAAGCAATCAACAGTCTTACACAGCTGACATGCTTATGAACCATAATAACCAGAATGGTGCAATAACTCAGTGTGCAGTAGTGGTATGCATTCTTGGTCGTAGCCAGTAGCTCTCATTGGACTTTAACTTCCCATGTTGAGTGAGGCTATGGATCTTGGAGAAAAACCTTCAGCTGCCTCTTTACTAAGCCAGCATAATCCCTAACTATATTCTAAATATTTGTCCTTATGCACACAGATAAGTGTAGTCCTCATCTGTCATCAAGAAAACTCATCTTTCCAATAGACAGAGACCATTACAGAAAACCACAACCAATAAAAAGGCAGAGTAATGGAGCCCAGTCCCAGTGGACACATTAACAAAACAGCTCTGCATCTAAGACTCAGAGATCATTGCAGAAAAGGTGGCAGAAAATAAAGCATCAGAGAGTTTGTTGAGCGCGTGTGTCTACTAGGAATATCAGAAGCTGTAATCATAAAGTCTCAAAATGACTGCCTAAGCATGAGCTTCACAAGCCAACAACAGACATACCAATATGGACAAAGGAAATCCCAGGAGGCCTCAACTCTACCCCAAAACTCCAAATAACCAGTGAATGCTGAGGATGGGAGAAACAGTGTTTATTTACTAGGGAATAGTGCTCCAATTGACTGTGTAATATCAAAAGGTCAGCCCTGAGAACATACACACAAGTGGCGTTATACAGACTGAGCAGGTTATATTTATGTACTTAGAAATATTTATGTACTTAATGTACATATGTGTAATGGCTATTAATGAAAAAAGAGGTCATGAATTTGAAAGAGAGCAAGGAGGGATATCTGGGAGGGCTCAGAGGAAGAAAATGGAAGGAAGGAATGATGTAATTATGTTATAATTTCAAAAATAAAAGAAATGAAAAATGAGTTGGCCTATTTAAAAATTTAATTAAAATATAATCGCATCACCTCCTCCTTACCTCTAATTTAATTTCTTCAACCCCTTCCACGTTGTCCCCTCCCTACAACCTTTTGTATTCCTCCCCCATCACTTTATGGTTTACTCTTAGGTGATTATTTTGGATATAACATACACACACACACACACACACACACACACACACACACACACACACACACAGCTCCCTTATGTCTATTTGGTGTGGCTTGTATGTGCACAGTTTCAGGGAAAACTACTCTGTATTAGACAGCCAGTTAAGGGGCTTATCTATCCATATAAGAGACCAATTCTTCTCTCAGTAGTCATGTTCTGTGTAGTTCTTTGTTAGGAGGCTGGGTCCTGTGAGACATCCTCTCCTGCCATAGCATGTCCATTGTTATTGTCACCGTTCTTGTGTCGTTTATGCACCTAATTCCTTGAGGCATCATGGGTGCAGCTTCCTTGTCATCTCCTAGGAGACACAATCTCACAGTAGACCTCTTGGCCTTCTGATTTTTATAATCCCCCCCTCCCCCATTTTCTGTAGTGTTTCCTGAGCCCCAGGTGCAGAAGCTGTGCTGTAGATGAATCTGTTGGGTAGGGTACCCCATGAGCAGTTGGCCTCAGCATTATGGCCAGTTCTGGCTTTAAGTAATGGGAACTGACCAGTTTTAGACATCACTAAAGTCTTCCCTATGCAGATACTTCTCCTTGGTGCTGAGATAAAGGGTGGTGTGTGTTTGTGTGTGTGTGTGTGTGTGTGTGTGTGTGTGTGTAAAGAGGAGTGTACCCCAGCTCAGGAACCAAATATGTCATTTCCATGTTCACTTCTTTTCTTTAAAATGGGGGCAATTTGGGAAACAAATCATATTTTTGCCTCCCGGGTATTAATTGTGTTGACTGAGTATCCTTCTAAATCAGCACAATCTTGTTGATCTCCCTGAAGAGGAAGAAAATACATTGTTTTTTTCAGCTTCAGCAATTCCACAGAGCATCAAGAAGAATTCCTCAGAGCACCAAGAAGGCCCTTCAGAGGGCAGCAGGGGTCAGAAATGTCACCAGGTGTGGCTCCTTCTATGACGTCATTGCAGAGAAGCCTTGCCAGACCACTGATGAGGTGGGTGTCTTTGCCATTGCCAGCACCTATACGCAGCACCTTGCATCTGCCATTTCTGCAACGTTCTACACACCCAGCTCAGGAATTCACAGTATGCTTCTGTCAGTGTGCACTGAAACTTAGATTTCATGCACTGTGATGTTGGATCTGCTTTTATAATACAATCTTATATCATATAATGTTTAAAATAAATTCACCGTTGTTCTATTAAGCGTTATGTTATTTTGAGAATGTGAATGTTGAAAATAATGGATCACTAACTTGTCAGCCTGTAGATAATATTCTCAACATATTTTTGCCTCATTATTTTAGGTGGTTCGAGCTGTAGCCACTGTGAATCACAGAGTTCTTTGCTCCTATGAAAGCGCTATTTCTCCTCACAGGTCTCCAAGCTTCTCTGTTGGGTCTTGCTCTTCTCTGCTCTCACAGCTGGCACTGCAGCAGATGGGTTTCCTGAATGTGGAGAAAGAGAAGAAATTAACACAGGTAATGAGCAGCACTTTTACCGGATGGTGGAATTTTAGTTCACTTGGGGAAATTCCAGAGGCTCAAATTCACAATAAGATAGATCAAAACCTAGTTCTGGAAAAAATCAATGGATATTGCTGCAGATTAACATTCATCAAGAGACAGCACTGAGCTTAACAGTGCTTAACAGCTTGAGGTAGAGGGGGTAGCTTGGGCATTGACCTCTGTTCTTAGTTTGTTGTCTAGGAAAAGCTTTTAGAAGTTGGAACCATTTCACATTTTAATTGGCTCATATGGGCATTTAAGAAGTGCATTTGGTTAGGAGGAGGCCATTTACTTTTTGAAAACTGATGACTTCTATTTATCTAGATCTACGCAAGAAGCAAACATGCTGGGGTCATGCTGCCTTCAACTTAAATGCCATAAATAGGTTGGATGAAGCTGTATTCCCAGAGTTGAACCTAGTGTTGTAAAGGTTCTTGCATGTTTCCCCATGTCCTTCCCTCCCTCCATCTATCTTTTTCCTTCCTTTCTTTTCTTCCTTCCTTTCTTCCTTCCTTCCTTTCTTCCTTTCCTTCCTTCTTTCTTTCCTTCCTTCCCTTTTTTCTTTCTTTTCTTTCTGTCTCTTTCATCACCCCACCCCTACATTCTCCTTCCCTCTATATCTACTTCTCTCCTTTTCCTGCCCTTGGGAAAATTCCAGATGCTCAAAACTCACAATAAGATAAACCAAAACTTAGTTTTAGAAAACCAAGTGGATATTGCTGCAAGATAACATTTATCAAGAATTGGCCCTGAGCTTAACACAGCTTGAGTTAGAGGGGTAGCTTGGGCACTGGCCTCTGTTCCTAGTTTGGGATCTAGGAAAAGCTTTTCAAGGTTGGGGATTTTCCCAAGTGTTTATGGAGTAGACATGTCTGCCACTATTTTCACTGCTAGGCACAGAGCCGGGAGCAAAGCAGACAACTATCCCTGCACCCTGTGTTCTGGTTCTGACATCAACTTTAACCAAAATAACTATAAAAAATATGATATGTTGGATAGTGGAAGCCACCACAGAGAAACTAACAAGAATGGAAGGAACCAGGAACTGTAGAACTATATATGAATCTCAGAGCAATCAGGAAACCCTCAGCTAGAAGATAGCAGCTGGGTAATATTGGAAATGAATAGATTAGTCATTGGTTTCTGTGAGAGAAGTGTGTTAATAAGATTTACCAGCAAAGTCAATAGCCCTGAGGTAGGAGTGAGGAACAGTAGCAGGAGGGTCAGCACGAAGAAAGGGAGTGCGGTGTGAAATGCAGTAAGAGAAAGGGTGAGGACTTTGACATCACTATGAGGATTTTGTATTATTCTTGGTATGGAATGGGAAGTTGAATGAAAATTTTTGAACAGAGGAGTGAATTGAAATGTTAAAGTGATCAGTGGCTATTTTTTTTTTTTTTTTAAAGATTGGCATATGTCAAACCAGCATTCGAGTTAGGAGGTCCTAACATTCCAAGCAAGATGCAACAGAGGCAGGGACCATGGGTTGCCAGTAGAGGATGTGAAAATAGTCGGGTCCTGTACGTATTTGGAAAGCAGAGCTAGCAAGATTTGCTAATGAGTAACATATATGGCATCAAAGAAAATGAGACTTTCAGGAGGAAACTAAAATTTTCGGCGTTTTTTTGTTTGGGATGGAGATCACGAGCTAAATTGTTTTTGATAGAAATGACAAACGTTTAGCTGTAGAAATATTAACTTTGAGATAACCAACAGAGCTGGCCAAGTGGAGAATCCAAATAGGTAATGATGTGCCAGACTCAGGCTCAGAGTTGGTGCTAGAGGAAGACAGAAGAAACAAGACGTTTTAAAATTTTAATTTAGTTTTTAAAACAAAATAAAGTATAATAAGAGAAAACAAAACCCATCACATCGAAGTAATAGAAGCAAACTGATAGAAGGCAAAGAGCTCCAAGAGTAGGCTCAAGAGTCAGAGATCTGCTCATCCACAGACTTAGGATTCCCATAAAAATACCAAATCAAAACCTATAATATATATGCAGAGGATGTGGTGCAGACCAGTGTTGGCCTTATGCTTGCTGCTTCAGGCTCTGAGATTACTTAGCTCAGTTGATTTAGAGGCCTTATTCTCCTAGTATCCTCTTTTCTCCCTGGTTCACACTCTGCCCACCTCTTCTTCTGAGGGGTTCCCTGAGACTTGAAGGAAGGTATTTGATGAGGACCTCCTATTTAGAGCTGTGTGTTCCAAGCTCAATCTCTTTGCATAACGTCTGGCTGTGGTTTTCTATATTTGTTCCCAACTCTGCGTGAAGAAGCATCTCTGAAGATGGCTGAATAAGGTATTGATCTATGAGTATAGTAGAATACCATCAGGAGTCATTTTACTGTTGCTTTGTTTTTGACCAGTAGTTTTTGGTTCTACCCTAGAAATACAACTAGCTAGTTTATGATTCTTGGTTGACCATCAGTGCCAGGTATGGTTCCCCTGCCTCACCCAAAAAGGTGGGCTTTTGGCCAATCACACATTGGTTTGTTACTTCCACAAGTTTTGGGTCACCATTGTCCTAGAATATTTTTTGCAGGCAGGATAAATTGTAGGTCAAAGGTTCAGTGACTCGGCTTGGCTTTACATTTCTCTTTTGGTACTTAGCACCTTTTCATAGCAAAGACACTAGAAGGTGCAGGTGAAGGTTTGATGGAAACACCAGCTTGGCCTCTTCAAGTTCAATGAATTTGTTGCTGTTGTCTTCAATAATAGGGCTTTGATGTCTGTTTGCTGAGAGCAAACTATTATCTTGGCTACTGTCTGGGTTGTTTAGGGATTTTCAAGGTACAGCTTTGGCCAACAACTCCATTGGATATAGTCCTAGTACTGGAAGCTTCATTTGGTAGCAATACATGGCCAGTTGAAACTCCATCTCCCTCATTATTTGAAGAATTCATTAGATTTGCCTTCAGATATTTTAGGAGGTTTCTACTGCACAAGATTTTCATGTTATCTCTTAAATGCTCTTTAATTCTAGGTCTCCATCTCCTTCTCTCAACTGCATCTCCTCTCCCTGTCCCCACCTGATTCGTTCTTTCCTGTCTATTCTCCCTCCCATTCTCAGTCCACCCTCAAAATATATTTTATTTCTCTCTCCCAGGGAGATTCATATGTCATCTCCCACCCTTCACTCCATGCCTTCCTTGAAACCCAACCTCTATGCAACTACACACTGTAGCTTAGTTATCATTTATTTAACAACTGATATCCACATATAAGTACTACATACCATATGTATCTTTCTGGGTCTGAGTTACCTCACTCAAAATAATTTTTTTCTAATTCCATCCATTTACTTATAAACTTTATTATGTTAGGTATTTTTTTTTTTAACGGCTGAGTAAGATTCCACTTTGTAAATGCACCATATTTTCTTTATCCATTCTTCTGTTGGGACATCTGGGTTGTTTTCAGTTTCTGGTTATATGAATAGAACAGCAATGAACAATGTTCATCAAGTGTCCTTTGGGTGCCATTAAGTATCCCTTTGTTATATGTCTAAAAGTAGTATAGATGGATCTTGAGGTAGATTGACTACAACTTCTTGAGGTACTGCCATACTGATTTCCATAGTGACTGTACAAGTTTACACTACCCACCCAGCCCCGAAGCCATGGAGGAATATTCCCCTTGTTCCACAACCTCACCAGCAAGAGCTGTCACTTGTATTATTGATCTTAGCTAGTCTGGCAGATATAAGATGGCATCTCAAAGTAGTTTTTGATTTGTGTCTCCTAAATTGATAGGGATGTTGAATATTTCTTTAAGCATATATCAGCCATTTGAGTTTCCTTATTGAGAATTCTGTTAGAGAATGTGATCCATTTTTAAATTGGGTTATTTGATATTTTAATATAAAAATTTTTGAGTTTTTTAATATATTTTGGATATTAGCCCTCTATTAGATGTGGAGTTAGAAAAAAAAAAAACTTTTCCCATTCTGGAGGCTGCCACTTTGACTGTTGGTGTCTTTTGCCTTAAAGAAGCTTTTCAGTTTCATGAGGTCCCATTTATTAATTGTTGTTCTTAGTTTCTGTACTATTGGTGTTCTGTTCAGAAAGTGCTCTCCTATGCCAATGCGTTCAAGGGCATTCTCTACTTTTTCTTCTATCAGGCTTGGTGTACCCAGTTATATGTTGAGATCTTTGATCCATTAGGTCTTGAGTGACATGCAGGGTAATAGATATGGATCCATTTATATTCTTTTACATGTAGACATTTAGTTAGACCAACAACACTTGTTCAAGATGCTTTCTTTTTTCTTCCAGGATGTATTTATGGCTTCTTTATAAAAAAATTATGTATTTATATGTACATGGATTTATGTCAGGGTCTTCATTTAGATTCAATTGATCAACCTGATGTTTTTATGCCAATACCACACTGCTTTTATTATATAACTTTGTAGTACAGCTTGAAATTAGGAACAGTGAGATCCCTGGCAGTTCTTTTATTATACAGGATTGGTTTAGTTATCCTGTTTTTTTGTTTGTTTGTTTTCCATATGAAGCTGAGAGTTGTCCTTTCCAGATCCAAGAATTGTGTTGGAATTTTAATGGGTATTGCATTGAATCTAGAGATTGGTTTTGGTAGGGTGACATTTCTACTATGAAAGCAAGGTGGTTTTAATAGTCACAAAACTGAATGGAATAATAAGACAGAAAATTAACAATAAAGTTGTCAGATTCTCTGAATTTGAATTTTGAAGAGATGATGAGCAAGTAAGCCACAGAAATGAAAAGAGTGTCCAGGGGGCTTGAAGGAAAGAGGGCATGCAGTATCAGAAACAAAGTGAAGAAAGTGGAGAGAGAGAGAAAGAGAGAGAGAGAGAGAGAGAGAGAGAGAGAGAGAGAGAGAGAGAGAGAGGACGAATGCTGCCAATGCTCCAAGAACAGAGGAGTCTGAGATAGCCCACCTGGAGGGTTTTGCTGGTTCAATAAGAGTAGGATCAGTGGCTTACTTGAGGAGATTCTCAGCTGGAGAAAAGTGGGTAAGAAGGGTGGGAAAGATTGAAAATAGTGAGTATAGTGAACACCTTCCCTCAACTCCTCCCCTTTTGTAACCAGTAAGAACAGAAGTTCCAAAGTAGAAAAAGCAAACAAGTTTGACCTTCCTTTGCTTTTCATAGACTTTTCAAATGTGTTATTAAAATAAAAATGAGTTTAAGAACTACAGTTCTAAATGTCAAAAGAAAGGGAGGTGAGCCAGACATCTGCCTTTCATCCTAGCACTTATCTTTCCTCCCTCCATTTCCCCCTCCCTCTTTAGAACTTCGTTTCTCCTAACTTCCACCCTCCTCCCTTCCCTCCATTCCCTCATACAGTTGGCTGAGAAGCTACCCAATTCACTCCCCAGCCATATAAACAGTTGCCCAGCTTCTCCGTTCATCCATTCCTCATTTTCTCAGGCAAATTTATTTTGAAAATGTTTTAGTGGTAGAGACTAGCCTCCGAGTTTGAAGGTTTGCTTTTCTGTCCACCTTGAGACTGTGTGTGTATAACTTAAGCACTGTAGGCATTCAGTAAGTGCTAATTGAGTCAGAGAACATACAACTGATTTTTTCTGGAGTCCCTGATCCTGAGACTCCCTTAGGGAGACGAAATTGGTAGTGGGTTATAGCTTAGCTACTACTGGCTATGCAGCAAATGTAAGCTCACATTAATTTTTTTTTTTTTTCGGACTGGCACACACATATTCTTTTATTACAGTTATTACCAGTAAGTAGGATTGTTAAACTATCTCCCTGAAGTTATTACATTCTTCAAATATAGGAGAGTTACGTTCCAACCAAATTGATAGTTTGAATCCCTCACTTAGACAGTTCCCTGTAGAATGACCACAACATTTACTGAACTTCGAAGAAGAGGACAAAACTACTATGCATGTTTGTGATTTGCAACAAAGGGCAAGAATTGAGACTTTGTATCTTTTGTCTTTGTTGTTGTTCTACAGGAAAACTGGACTCTTCTGTGGACCTCACGTGAGGGTTCATTTTATCTTTCAAACCTCTTTTACGTTAGTTTATATTTTAATAAGCTCAAGAGAAATTGTGACAGTTGTTAAATGTGAACATTTAAAAAACCCCATAAATTTAAGGTTGACTATTTTCTACTGTTTGTAGTTTTCTCCTGATTCAATTATGCATTGTTAACACAGGTCCTTCTTACTGAGTCTTATTCTCAGCGTCCCATGTTATCTACGAGTATAGGTTGTTTATCCTGCCCTGTACCAAGGCTCTACTATCTGGATACAACTGCTTTCTACAGGCAAGTTAAAGAACAAATAAACATGACATGGCTTCTCTGTTTTTGTTTTTTATTATTTTTAGAACTGATGTATATTACCTCTGCTCACAGCTCGTTGGCGAGGACACACCATGTCATAACTACAACCTCTTTTCCCTCTAAGATGTGCAGAGTAGAATCATGTCTAGATGAGAGTAGCCACACGTGAGTGCTGCTCCAGCCACTGAGTTCTCCATGCTCCCACCATGGAGGCGTCCCATAATTTGGTCTGTGCTTTGATGCAAACCACTCCTTGCCTCTCTCATTATTCACATCCTTCATTTTAATTCAATTAACATTAACCTTATTGCAATTCCCAGAATGTACTGTAGCTCACAATTTTGTTTTTACATCTGATGTTCCTTGATTTGTAATACCTTTCTGAACTCTGTTTTATGACTCAGTATCTATCTATCTATCTATCATGTGTCTATCTATCTGTCTGTCTGTCTGTCTATCTATCTATCTATCTATCTATCTATCTATCTATCTATCTATCTCTCTGTGTGTGTGTGTGTGTGTGTGTGTATGTGCATGTATGTATATTCTTTTTGGTAGGTTGCTTTTCTTGACTTCCCCACCTCTAGCATGGATTGTTTAGCTGTTTTCTTGATTCCATAATACCATGCTATTAACATCTATGTGATATGATGCTAAGTACTGTATTGACTCCTTTTTTTCCTACTGCACTGTCAAAATGCATCTAGGGAGCAGAGACCATGCTTTTCTGAGCTGTAAATGCAGAGTATGGAACAGTTGGCAAACCATGTGCTCAATAAATACTTGTTAAATAAATTTGTTAAATAAATGTTAAATAAATTTGTCTTGTTTTTTCAAAATGAGTTCAAGAAATTAAAAAGAAACTGACTTATAAACTAGTAGTGATGACTGTATCTTTTCTTTTGTATGTATGAATATGTGCCATGCTCATGCATGTAAGTGTGTGTGTGTGTGTGTGTGTGTGTGTGTGTGTGTGTGTGTGTGCCATAGCACATATGTGAAGGTCAGATGATATAGGTGGCCTCCATAGGCTCATACAGAGTGGCACTATTAGGAAGTGTGGCATTGTTGGAATAGGTGTGACCTTGTTGGAGTGTGTTTCATTCTTTTCCTGCTGCCTGCAGATCCTGGTGTAGAACTCAAAGCTACCTCTCTAGCACCATGTCTGCCTGCATGCCATCACGCTTCCAGCCATGATGATAATGAACCAAACCTCTGAACTGTAAGCCAGCCCCAATTAAATATTTTTCTTTATAAGAGTTTTCTTTATTAGACGGTGTCTCTTCGTAACAGTAGAAATCCTAACTAAGACAGAGGCTAACCTAAGGTCTCAGTCCTCACATTTTTTCTTATTTGAGACAGGACCTCTTTCTTCATAGCTGCTTGACAGTGCTGATAGCAGAGTCGCTAACTGTTGAGTTCTATGGATTGTCCTTTCTCTCTCCCATCTTGCTGTAGGTGTGATTGGATTATAGATACATGCAATGGAGCCCCACTTTTACATGGGTTTTGGAGAGTCAAAGTTGGTTCCTCACATTTGTGTGTAAAACTATCTCTCCAGCCCTGAACTACTTTTAGGATGTGTATATTCAGACAGCTAATCATTCCCTTTTAAAAGGCATTTTAATATTTATTGTGGTTGAAGTTAGTATTCTTAAAAGGGATATAACATCTAAATGAAGGTTTCTGTTTCTAGTCTTTTAGGAATATTTCTTTAAATCACTTCACAGTTTTGTTGAGCCTTATAGCTGTGTTTTGTACTTATATAATTATAGTTGTGAATATGTTACCCAAACCCATGATCACATTTGAAACTATGACATACCATCACCTGCCACTTTTCTTCACATTCTTGTGAAGTTTATTTTAGTACTTACTTTGACTTTAAATGAAATTTTCCTATTTTTATGCTTTTATGTGTTGGACTGTGTCCACTCAAATATAGAATACAACCATATATGACAACTGGGTTTTTTAAAGTAAGATGAGTGTGGTTGTTTGAAAGAAAATGGTCCCCATAGAATCACAGAACTGGAGCTATTAGGCGATATTGCCTTGCTGAAGTAGGTGTGGCTTTGTTAGAGGTTATGTGTGTCACTAGGGTTGGGTTTTGAGGTTTCAAATGATTAAGCCAGGTTAGTGTCTTATTCTTTTCCTGCTGCCTACCCATCCAAATGTAGTCCTTTCAGCTCCTTCTCCAGCACCTGCCTGCCTGCCTACTTCCCACCATGATGATAATGGACTAAAACTCTGAAAATGTAAGCCAGCTCCAATGAAATGTTTTTCTTAATAAGAGTTACCATGGTCATAGTGTCTCTTCACAGCAGTAGAAATCCTATCTAACATAACGAGGGCATCTTGTGGGATAGGTGTTCTTACATGCAGAGTAGGTAAGACTCGAAGGAAGGAGGGTGAGTGATGACAGAAGCAAACATTGACAAGATAAAGTTGTGAGCTGAAGTAGTGTAAGAAGGACAGCTTTATACAAAATTAGCAAAAACACAAAGGAGAATTCTATATGGGATCTCAGAGATGAGTATAGCACTGCTACCTCTTTAATTTTAGAATTCTAACTGCCAGTACTTGCAAAAAAAAATAATAAGTTTCTTGCTTTAAGCCATCCATTTTGTGGTACTTTGTGCAGTGGCCTTGGGTACCCAATATATCATCTTTCTAAAACCCTCTTTCCCATAATGCATAGAATCCAGTTTAGGACTCATGTCCTGGCTTGCCAGCCAACATGCATTAAAAAGCAAACAAACAAACAAATACCAAAAAAAACTACTTAGAAGAGTTGAATATTTTATTTTCAAAGTGGCTATTGTAAATGAGATGGGAACATGTTAGGAGAGAGAAGAAACTAGAAATCTTGACCATTCTGCTCATAAAATATCCTCAGGTATGAAACTGTTGCATTTTCCAAGATATCTCAGAAAAAACATAATGAAAAGAATTTGAAAACCTCCTAAAGGATTTGCAGAATCAGAGGCCTCGTGGGTAATCAAAGTGCCTACCAGGAGAGCGAAGTGGTTGAAGTAGTGCTGCAATGGACAATTGACACTCAAGTCGTGCGTTTATACTTTTATGTGAATTCTTGTGCTATATAATCTGAAAAGTTAAAAGTACGTTTCCAAGAATCCATTGTACTTGTCTTGAGATTGGTATAAATTCAGGAAAGATTTTGTAGTAAAAGAATGATCATATTCTTGGTGCTATGTCAGAGAAGTCACAGAGAAAGTGTCAGGAGACAGCTGCCACAGTATCAAGAAAGAATAGTGGAGGTAGTGGCAACTTCTCATTTTAAAAAGATATCTTTGATACCTTGTTCTTAACTTCAAAACATCCAATTGTGTTACTAACGCCTGATTCCCTATATTAAATTCTAGTATTTACCTGTTTCTTAGAATAGCTGTTGGTGAGTGTGGGTCTCCCCGTTTGTTGGCCAATACAATCCACAAGGGTGGGGAGTGGGAGTGGAGATGGCAAGAAGGGGATTCTGAAGCCCTGTGAGTGCATACAATGACCACAGTAGGACCAATTGTCAATAAGTAGATCAACTTTATGTAGGGTGATTCAAGGCTTATAAAGTTCTGATGGAGTGAGGGCAGGTACATCCAGGATGTGCAAGGGTTATTTACTGGGGACTTAAGGTACCTGAAATGCCTCATTAGCATGGGGAAGCATTTCAGGAATCTTAGGTGCTAGCCGAACAAGTTTTTATCAATATAAAGAAAATTGATCTTGTAATCAAACTAAGACTACATGGCATTCCTCAGGTAGGGGGTTTTGAATTCCTCAGACAAGGTGGGAGAAGGGGAAGACTAACTAATGAAGGGAGTCTCCCAAATTGCTTCGAGCCCAGAGGCTATCTGGCCATGGTGGACTTCGACTTTAATTAGCAGAATTTTCCCCCAGGTGAGAATTTGGATTGGTTAATTTGACTTGGTTGAATTTGAAGGTGGTAATGTTCTTGGTAACACTGGAAAATTGGATCTTTGTACTCAGCGGTGCACAACCAGAAGGACCCCTTAAATGACTGTAGCTTCCCTAGGAATAAGTGCCTAGAGAATGCTAACCTTTGGCAGAGTCTTATGTTAGAGATGAAAAAAATACAGCAACTGCAGATAGCAGGACTGCAGTTCTCTGAAGGAAATCGCTTCCCCCCTAAAGCTCCAGTGCTAATAAGATATGAGGCTAATGGGTTCTAAATAACAACATAAGTTGAATTCACAGCCTCAGCAGATTCTCCTTGGTCAGAGTTCATACAGTGTTTGATTTAGAAAAGCTGGGTCACTGGAATTGTAGTAGCGTTCAAATAGTCATTATCTGCACTTGGGTGCCCAGGCTCACTGAGTCTTGCTGTTATCAAGGAGTTGGATTAAATATTGCTGTCCTCCTAAGTATTCTTACAATGAGGATCTAACTTTCAATGTGTTGTAGCCCAGTGTGATTAGGGCTAAAGGAGGTTGTAAGCATGGAGTCCTGACCCAATGTATTCAGTATTTTTAGGAGGAAAACATGGTTTCTCTATTCTTTCATCAATAAAAGCTGAAGAAAGACTTCTGTGGGAAACCAGTGAGAAGGCAACTGTCTACTAGCAAAAAAGAGAGCCTTTGCCAAAACCAGACCATGCTGGAACCCTAATCTTGAACATCTAGCATCCAGTTCTAATGTGAGAAAATGAGTTCTAATGTCCAAGGTACTCAGTTTGTGGTATTTAATTGTTATGGCAATCTTAGCTCTGATAGCATGATAACTGGGCATTTTGACATGCTGGACATTCTTATTGTGTTGAGCAATGCAATTTTCCCCCTTTTGATGCAAATTTACATGTAGCTAGTCTGTTTCAGGAAATCAGCCTTGAGCAAGCTACCCTATATTTTTTATGATCGATAAGGCACTCAGTCATGGCAGACATCAAATAAAGATAAGTTGATAGACAACCTGTGGAAGACGAACTGCAAGATTTTGGACGGTAGGAATAGTGCAACCTGACTACCCATGTCTCTGCCTGGCCATCTTCTCAAAGGGCTCAGAAAAGTTTCCTTCTTGAAGAGATTGAGAAATACAATGGCATAAGGCATTGGCTCTCTTAAAATGTACAGTAGCAGGTATATTAGTTTGCAATGGACACCATAGCAAAACTCCACAGACCACCTGGCTTAATAGAAATAGATATTTTTTCCGAGTTCTCTAAGATCTTGTTGATTAGGAGACTGTTGCATGTCATCTTTTTCTGTGCATGTGTGTACTCAATATCTCTATAGACATTCAGGTTTCTCTCCTCTAATTAGATTGTGTTAGGGAAAATACTTAACGGTCTTGTTTAAAGTCACTCCTCTTTTAAAGGATCTGATCTCCAAACAGGGCTGCATTTTGATATATTGCTGATTATAATGGGCCTCAAAAAAAGACTGTTTAAGAGACACAATTCCACCTGTAACCACAGAAAGCCACTGTAGATTGGGAACAAAGATGAAATATGACTCCTGTTTTTGTTTTAGATCTTTGATTTCAATAACTGTCATAAAGTCTGTGATTGTCAATAGATAACTGCTAGAATCAATAAGAGCTTTTCCCAAACTTAGTGTGAGGAAAATAAGGATACTGATCAAAGTGATTTGACTGCTGAGATCTTTGTATGGGCTACCAACTCTGGTATTTGTGTTACAGCTAATGAGAAGATCATTAGGATTCTATTTGTTCTTTATAAATAAAACATAACTTTAAGGAAGAGGCCATGGCTTAGGGAGAGAATGGGCCCAGCAGAAGGTTAAGGAAAGGGTGGAGGAGTGGGAGGGGTACAGAGGCAGAACTCCTATACGGAGCTCTCAAAAATAAACTGAGAAGAAAACTTTAGAGAAATTAACTTTCGATGCTGTAACAAATGACAGATAAGAGAGACTTCTCTTACCCACAGCCTCTTGCCTCAAGACGTGGCAGGATTCTTTCCAAGAATCCTTCTAAGTCTTTTGAAAAAGCCATTCCTAAGTAACTTGATAGTTGCCATGACACCTGAACACAAGAGAACAGAATTTAGTTTTTCACTAGGTCTCCCCCTCCCCCTTTTATAAAAAACGCTGTTAGTCAGTGCTCAACATAATGATGGTTTCCTGAAGACTGGAAAACCACTGCAGTGCTCAGGCCAAGAGTAGGCTCTACTGATGTTCATGTGCTTAATGGATTATGGAATATTTGAGTATTACTGAAACCCTTTTTACCTTGTCAAAAAACCAAAACAAAAACTCAACAATAACATCAACAACAAAAAACAAACACCAAACCAACCAACCAATCAAACAACAACAACAACAACAAAAAACAGCAACAGTTAGTCCTGCCACCAAAGATAGAATAGATAGATAAATGTTGGTTTTAGAAATTATAGCAAGTTATTTTTAACTTAATCAAATGGAAATTCTAATAAATATATTTGTTGGAGACTAACACAGTCCCTGTCTCTTTGTATGCATCAATAATTTCTATAATTCTGGTAAATAATTTGTCATTTCCTCACAACTGGGAAAATCAGGAAGCAGTTTAACTATGAAATAACAGGAGTATGTTCTGTGATTAGGGCATATTCATAGTTCTCAGCATGAATTAATTCATATTGTATGTACCTTGTTACCCTAGTGACTAGCCTATAGGCTCACCATAATGGTGACATTGAATTGCTAGAACCTGATGAGAAAAGGTAGTATGTATCCTAGACTAGTATTCTTCAATCAGTTGAATCCAATTGATTCAAACCAATACCTTTACAAATAATGACGGAATAAAGATTTAGAAACAAGATTATAAATACAAATTGAATTATTGTATTAGATTCTACCACATTAGTATAAGCATTTTAAGAAAAGTATTCTTAATCTCTATAGTCATGGATAGCAAATCACAAAGAGCAGCCCAGTCAGTGTGCACATTGCAGTTTGATCAGCCATGCTTTCATAAGATGCCTGTTGGTGGGAACTGGGTAAATGTTGCACTCTACCTCCTAGTGAAAGGTTTTGGAAATCTATTCCCACCAAGGGTAAAAGACAAGTTTGTATACTTTGTAACTCCTACCATTTGCACACATGTGTACCACCTCCCCCCCCCCGAAGATGCACACTTGCACACATACTACTAGGGTTTATTTTGACCCATAGTTCAAGAGTACACCCATCATGGCAACAGGTATTTGAAGTAGCTGGTCACATTGTGTTCACTGTCAGGAACCAGAGAGCAATGTAGGCTTGTCATGTTCAGTTGGATTTGTCCTTTTTTTTTCAGCCCAGAACCACCATGCATGGGATGGTCCTGCCTAGAGACAAGGTGAGTTTCTTTAGAATAAGACTTCATCTTCTAGGAATCCACGAAGTTTAAGTTGGAGAGGCAAATATAAAGGGAATCATGATGGCTATAAAACCTAGCATTTATTGAGTACTTAACATATTCTAGGAGCTGTGCCAAGCACTTCAGAATCATTAGTTCATAATGACAACAATACAATGATGTAGAGTCTTGAGTCGTCACTTTTATAGGTGAAGAAGCTGAGTTAAGAGATACAGAATCACTTGCATGAAGTCATACAGCCGGTATGAGGATTCACATCCAAAGCCTAAGTTCCAGAATTTATACTCTAACCATAATATTGTGCTGATATACAATCAGAGCACAAGGCTCCATTTTTACCTCTAACAGTTAGCAAACTATCGTGTACTCCTTCCTAAATCTCCCATCTGTAGAGCACGGATTCTAAAACCCTGGGGTTGGGAATCTAACAAGCTATAGGGACCTAAATCAATTTGTGAACAGTAAAAGACAAACTACAATGAGCTTATCAGATTTATTTTCTTAATGATACATGATGGGTGATGCTATTTGAAGCTACTACAAACTTTGGAAGAGGAAGGAGTGTGAGCCTAACGTGGAACAAATTCTCAACAGCAAGGGCTTTCATCTGCTTGACAGTTCTGGCTCTGGCTGTCCCTGAATGTTTATAAAAAGCAGCAATTGGGCTCTCCTACACTCTCTCTTTCCCCTTTCCTCTCCGGGCAATGATTCAGCTGATATTTTTCCATCCAACTCGGGATTAGCATTGACTTGAGCCAGGTTTTTGGTGGCACTAAATGACTGCCCCTTTTGTATATTCTCCTGAGAGGCACTGTAGCCCAGTGGCATCTTACCTGTTCTGCCCACCCTCCATTGTGGCTTGTGGTCCTTTTTGGTTTTATCCTTTAATATTATTGTTTGCTTTGTTTCCTTCCAGATAAAGGCCTTTTTGAATAATTTTGATTTTGAATGAATTTACCCCTGTAACCCTTATTGTAATTTCAATAATGGTTAAAATATATATATTTTAAAAACAATGCTTTTGGGTTCTTGTTCATAGAATGCTTTTAAATTACTTTGAATGTGTGACAAGAAGAGAACTGTAGACACTTCTGCTGGAGTGTATTAAATGTTGACAAATTCTGGCACATGTTCCTTTTCTGTGGGGCATGGAATTCATGTTTCTGGAATGGCTAATGTATCAAATTCATGGCTTTTGAAGTTCTATTGGAGAATGGTACAGTTCATAGGTTTGTGGAAAACCAGAGGCTTTAGAAGCTTCAATTGTCTAACATGACAATCTGTGTGATGCCAAAATCCAATTATGAAAGGCTTCTGGCAGAACTATTTTGCAGTCATATTACTTGTTTGGCTACTAAACACCAATCATGAGAGTTTTCATGGTTAGAAAAGAGAAAACAGGCAGCAATTTGCATGTCATCTCAGTCTGTGATTCTGATGTGTATGGCCTCAACCCATTGCTTTAATGGAAATGTAGTTCTCTTTTTCTTTTGTTAATTTTTTTTATATTAAATAATGTGTGTTTGGGTATGTGTGCATGTGACTACAGATGCCTATATAATTCAGAAGAGCGTGTTTGGTACCCTTTAGCTGAAATTACAGTTTTAAGTACCTGTGATGTGGGTTCTAGAAATTGAACTGGTCCTCTGAAAACGTCTCAAATGCTCCTAAACACTAACCTCAGAATTGTAGTTTTTTTTTTTTTATTGGATATTTTGTTTACATTTCAGATGCCATCCCCTTTCCCCATGCCCCACCCCCATTAGAAAAACCCTATCCCATGCCCCCTTTTTCTTTTTGCATTTATACACTTTTAAAAAATGTTAATCAAAGGCTTTATAAGTTTGGTAATGCTCAATCAGAAGTGTAACCCAACACCCAACCTAGATATATCAATTATCTTTGACTGGTGGAGACACGTGAACATCTGCCTCCCTGTCTCCCCCCTCTTTCTCTCTCTATCTCTCATCATCTGGCTTCTCCTCTCCTTCTCCTCCTCCTCTCCTTACTCCATCTCTTCCTCTCAGTACTCCTTCCACCTTAGCTCCTCCTACGTATCACCCTTCCTGTTAAAATAAAACTTTTCTCTCAAAATACAATTAGAGCATAATTATGCCAATTTGTACCAGTGAGGTACAAGATAGTCCTAATACCCAGTCCATCATTTTAGAATTGTAGTTTTTATGGGTTCTCTCAATAAAAACTGATTGAAGTAAAATTTTGACAGAAATAAATTTTTTTCTCATTTTTTCCCAGCATGGAACTGAACTTAATAGATACACAGGGTAAGAGGATGTGTTTTATGTGATCTATGTGATTTATGTAAAAATTGAAAAACACTAATCCTACTCAGTGGAAAAGGTCTTTTGTTTCACTAAAAAGCCATGGGATTTGATGAGTGTTGATCCCATACTTTAGATTTCAAATGGTCATTGCTTTAACTTTTAACATTTCAAGTAGAAAACACATTGGACCTTCACTGGTTGGAAGGCAAAAGAGCATCTGGATTGTGCTATATGATAGATAAATAAAGAAGACCTTGCTAGTTTCCATGAAATAGCTCAAGGCAACGGCCTGGTTCAAGATTTAGGGCACTGAGTTAAATGTAGTAAGATGAGTTGGAAGGACCAGAGCTGGAAGATGCTAAACTGGAAGGACGTTTGACAGAGGCTAGATCAAAGTCAAGTCATGGACAAAACTAGAGATCCAGCATCAGAGTGGAAGGACTAGAATACTGTTAAACTGTCTAATTTTTGGCCTTCCCTTCTTCTTTCTTCTTCCTTGCTGGGGGCTAAACCTAGAGCTTGTCCCAAGTTAAACACATGTTCCACCGGTGAGTGAAACTCAAGGCCTTTATAAAAACCCTTATGAAACACAGTTCAAACGACTGTGTCCTCTATGCCTATCTATCCTTGTGAACCTCAGGGATATATCCGACACTAAAGCCTTGAGGCTTCTGGATCTTTGGAAAACAAATATCAAGTTCTCTTTCACAAGCTCAGATGCGCTCCCTCATTTTGAAATGGGAGGGAGTAACAGTGAAAGGAAAATGACCCAAAAAAGAATTTTTTTTAACTACAGAATAAATGATATTTTCTCTCCTCTGGTTTAATATGAGCTCATTTTTAGGAGGTTGTGGTGGTGAGATCTGCAGTTCTTCATACCATTATTCCCATTCACATGACATGTATGGTGCCTGCGTTGGGGGGCATGGTAGTAAGTGACACCAGTTTTTTCATTCTCAAATGTTTCGACCTCTAGTGAAATTAGGCTAGAAAAGAGTGATTTTAGCTTATGGTTTCACTAGTACTTATATTTCTGTATTTTTTCCTACTACTGTTAGGTTTTTTTTTCTTCCCAAGAGTAAAATTTAACGCATGAAGACAAAGGCTGGATTTTGTTCTTGTTTTCTTCTGTACATGAAACCATTTCTTGTACTCCACTCCATTTTCATGCTTGCTTGTCACTTAATTGCAGCTAAATGGTTAATTAGTTTTAGAATTGACAATCTTTGCCTTCAGTGACTACTACACTTAAGGAAAAGGAGGCCATGGAACATTTTCCCAGCTGGAGCACATGAAAAAGCCACATGGCCAGAGGAAAGGGGGCAGTGCAAAAGGAAGTGAAAATGTGAGGCATCAAACTTCATAAATTACTTACCTTTTTCTTGTCAAATGTCTTTATGTTTTCTTTTTAATAGATGACACCACCTGACTATGCTAGATCTGGATTTTGGTGAGAATGTCAGTTCTTTTCAGCTGCTTTGCCTTCACTTTTTTGGTGTGTGTGTTTTAATACAACTTTAGTAAACATAAAGGCAGACTAATCATATTTGGTTCCTGGACACAGCTTGTCTTTTCCAGCACAGCCTATGTAAATCTGATAATGCAATCAGCTTAGGATTTTACATATTCAATTATTTATACTTTATTTTTGTCTAGATTTCAATGATAATAGTATATTATTAGATAAATGGCTTAATATATTGAGTCCTTTGATTGATAGAAATAAAACTATTATGAATCTTCATTTATTTTTATTTTCTTTAGTTTCTCTTAGAAATATTTCATAGTTCTTAGAAAAATATTTGAACATGAGAAAATTATATTTAAACTATATATATGTATATCATGCAGATATATACAGACATATGTATATATGTACCTATAATATGTGTATTATAGGTATTTTTAGTTAGTTAATAGTATTACTTATTTCTTTTTTAGACATCCTTACGCTCACTTAACCACCATCCTTCCTTTTATATTATCCCCCTCTTGCTGGTTAGAACTCCCTCACTTGTCCTACTCTTTAGTCCTTTCCCTTCCCTGCCCTGCCCTGCCCTGCCCTGCCCTGCCCTGCCCTGCCCTTCCCTGCCCTGCCCTCTTCTTCCCTCCACTCTCCTCTCCCCTCCCCTCCCCTTCCCTGTTATTCTTATTTCACAAGATCAAACATACAGGTCTAATTTCATTCTTCTGTATGTAGACATCCAGTCTTACTATCACCGTTTGTTGAGAATCTGTTTCCCCCCCCTCTGCAGCATATGCTTTGGCATTCTTGTCCAATAGTAAATGGTCAATTTAAGGTGTGTTTGATTTGTCTTTATATTTGTCCCATTGGTCTACATGTCTGGTTTTGTGCCACTACCATACTGTTTTTATTTCTACGGCTCTGTAGTGCATCTTAAGATCTAGAATGATATCCCTCCAGGACTGTTCATTTTGCTCAGGATTCCTTTTTCTTTTCCTTTATCTTTGTATTTTCTGCAAACCAGGTTTGTTTTGTGGTTCTGGGATATTTTCTTGTGTGTGTGTGTGTTTCACTCTTCCTTCAGAGTTTTACGGTTTTCACTGTAGAGGTCCTACAGTTAGGTTTATTTCTAGATAGTTTATTTACTTTTAGAATATGGTGAATGGGAGAATGTCCATTGTTTGTTTCTTTTTGTGTTTGTTGGTAGTGCATAAAAAGCTATTGATTTGTATAACTTAATTCTGTATCTTTTTATGTTACTGACTTGTTTATTTTTTCCAGATTTTTTTTGGTAGAATTATTGAAATCTCATATGTATAATATCATGTCATATGCAATACTACACTAGTTCTTAATTGTCTTTATCAGATTATTTCTTCTATTTGTAATTATCTTCCTTTTGCTGAAAACTAATTCTTTCCTCCTTACATTGACATATTAAATGAACTTAGAATTAAAAATTAATTGAACAAATTTGAGTTGATAACTTCAGCTATGCCTAACCTTCATTATTCTGACATATTCCATTTTGTATTGCTATAGCAAATTATCAAGGGGTTTACTTAGTTCAGAATTATAGAGGTGAAGGGGAAAAACAGCATTAATGTCAGATGTGTGAAGAAGGAACCCTCTCTCTGCCACTGTATTTGGGAGAATTGGAAAGGATACCAAGTATATACAGAAGGCATGAATGTAATCAAGGAATCAAGAGACCAGGGAGGTCCTACCCATAACACTATCAGCTTTTTCTCTAGAAATAATTCATTCTTACTACATGAGACCTACTCCTGTAACAGCTTTTAGTCATCTGAGAATGATCCTCATGACACCAAGAACACAAGATCCCATCTTTTAAAAATTCAACCATCTTATTTTGGGACCAAGTTTCCTGCACCTGATCTCAGAAAATAAAGTATAAAAATCATGAAATCAACAATTTTTAGTTATGTTTCTTAAAGTCTGACAATATTTTTGTATACTCATTGTGGGGAGCCAACAGAAGGCGGCTATCATCTTTGCAGCCATCTTGAGCCATATACCCTGACAAGAGATTTGATTACATTAGCCTACAACAGCTGAGCACACTCTGATAACATCTTGTTTTAGATACCCAGGGTCTTCCCTTGGGTGTGAGAGACTTAAAGGTGTGATTTGGAGATAAGACCTAAGGGTGTGACTTAAGGGCATGACTTAGAGGCATGGCTTAGAAGTGAGACATATAAAAGGTGAGAGGCAGACAGAAGAGTTAAGTACAACTTGGAGTAGGAATTAGGCATTGAGGAAGAAGATACTTGGATTAGAGAACTTGGAAGAAGACTTATTAGGTATTAGGCACTTGGCACTTGGAGGAAGAACTTGGAATTAGACATTAGGCACTTAACACTTGGAAGAAGTAACTTGGAACTTGGAGGCACTAGGGACTAGGAACTCAAGACTTCGGACTTGGACTAGGAAGAGAGACTGAAGAATAAACGGGATTGAATCACGCTCTGTCTGGTCTCCATTCCTCAACCCGCAGAACGGAGCAGCCTGGGGTAGTGTGGGCTCTAACAATTTAGCTCCCAAGGCTTTTGGCAGTGTGGGTTCTAACATTGACAGAGGAGTTGGAGACATTTTGGCCCCCAAACGCAGGGCAGCTCGGGCCGCAACATTTTTGGCGCCTAACGTAGGGCAGCTCGGGCCGCAACAACTCATGTTCATGTATGTTCATGTGCAAAACTGTGTAAAGATCCCCATTTACATGTGTGCATGGTTTTTGTTGAGATTAGAAGATAGCACTGTCTCTTACTGGCCTGGGAGGGGTGGTCTCATTCATTAGGGTAGGTGATCTGGCCATTGAGCTCCCAGGATCTGCATGTTTCTACTGTTCCAGTTCTTGGATTGTAGGCACACGCCACCATGCCTAAACTTTTGTATTACTACTCAGGATCAAGCTTGGGTCCTCATGCTTGCATTGGAAACACTTTACCAGCTAAACCATCTCCCAAACACCTCCTGACTTGTTTTTGGAAAACGTTCTGCCTATATACTTAGGAAAACAAGTTTAACCATACTGTTTTAGTTAAATAATATTTCAAATATAAAATAATATATATATATATATATATAATAAAGAATACAAAGGAGAGAAAGGTATTAGCTGTCATTTTATCACAAAGATATGATCATTATTATTATTGTATATTTATTCCTGCCAGTTTTATGTGCAAATTTCACAAGGGTGTTCATACTGTATGGCTTGATTTCTTTTACAGTTTATTTTACTTTGTGGCCCATAGTTGAGAGTGCTGTGCTGTGTGTTGATTACAGATGTCCTTGTTTAGTGTCTCACTTTGGTAAGAACACCCCTTCCAAGGTGCTTTGTAGAATATTAATAGGCAATGTTTACACTTGATTTGTTTACACTTGATTACAGTTGATTTGTGACCAAGTTAGGGAAACTCAAGGTTAAATAAAGTTTGTTCTTCTCTGCAGGAATTTTCAGGGATATGAATATGCTTATTATCTATTATGACAGAAAGGAGAAAGATTCAAATTATTGAAACTTATGTAAGTAGTGTGGAATCTTTGGTATTTTTCAAAACAACCCTTTATGAAAATATACATTAGGAAATTAATTTCTCGAGTTTCATTTCTTTGTTTGAGATACTATGACAAACCAGCATGGATTAGGTGGCTTATAAATAAAAGAAATTTACTTCTCATAAACTTAAGATGCCAGTAAATTTAGTGTCTGGTGAAGGTCCTCTTTCTGTTTCATATTTGGCTATCTTCTTTCTGTATCCTCATATAACAGAAGGGACAAGGAAGGCTTCGGAATCTTTTTTATATGAGCACTAACCTCAAGCATACTTCTTAACTCTCATGAGCTACTGATATCACAAGTAGCCCATATCCAAATAATTTCACACATATACTAGGATTTCAACATATCAAACATCTATTAGAAGTTCTAAGTATGGTGTTGCTCTTGATAAATAATACATTCCAAAAATGCTAACAAAGAGCTATTTATAGTTAATAAGCTTCTTTCAACTTTTAAAATAAGGAACACATGTTGAATTTTGTTAAGATTTTTTAGGGCACTCGTAGTGAATATATATATATATATATATAAAATATAATATAAATATATATATTATATAAATATATAATATATATTTTTATAAATATATATATTATATAAATATATAATATATATTTATATTATATTATATATAATATATAATATATAATATATAATATATAATATATAATATATAATATATAATATATAATATATAATATATAATATATAATATATAATATATAATATATAATATATAATATATAATATATAATATATAATATATAATATATTATATATTCACACATATTATATATTTATATATATTTATTATATATATTTATATATATAAATTTATATTTCTAATTACATCTGTATAACATGCTAAAAGATTTAAGAATATAAATTTAAAGAATTTATTTTACATGCATCTCCTTTCAAAGCCTCAGTCTCTATCTGGATATGCTAAGGATGGTAACGGTATTGCCCTCAAAGAAATACTGAATTAAATAAGAAAATGCATATAATATGCTCAACCCCATTTCTGTAAAATAGGATGAGACAGCTGTGACTCCAACCAATAATCTTTGATAAGTGGTTCTTTAATTTTAATTTTTCCCACAGGATGTGCAATTGTTTTACTTTTCCACTTAAGGTGATAGCTGTGTAGGTGGATGTCTTGCGTTTCCATTTTAATTAGTTAAAGTGAGTGACTGATTTCTTACTCTATGACACTGTGACAATAACTGTGTCTTGAACAGCATTTGCTTTAGGAATTTGAGATTTCTGTATATTATCAGATATTTTAGGAATTTGAGATTTCTGTATATTATCAGATATTTTATATAGTATTTCATATAATATAAATATATAATAATATATAATAATGTAATTGTATAAAATTTATTCAATTAATATTTATTTGATTTATTTACATTAAAATATTTAATAATTTAAAATTATAAAATTTATATAATAATTTATATTATTAATAATATTTTATATAATATTTTAAAATGATTGTTCCAAATACACTTGGAAGAGTGGTTTTTTTTGCTACAAGCCACCAAATTTAATTTATAGCTATTCATTTAAAATTACTGAATTATGTTAGTTCTTAAGAAGTAATATTTATAAAGTTATTGTTTTTTGTGTCCAAGTTGGTTTTGTCTAGATTATCCCTCCACTTTCTTTTGCATTTGACCATTTTCCTCCCCCCCAACTTTATTAACTAAAGAGAAAGTTTTCTTTCTATGATTTTGTTTCTGTTAGTTCCTTTTATCATTTGAACAGTTTGAACTTTATATACAACATTCTGCTAACATTTTGTATTTATCACTTTGTCTATAGCAGTAATTCTCAACCTTCCTGATGCTGTGACCCTTTAATACAGTTAGTTCCTCATTTAATATAGTTAGTTCAGAATTGCTGCTCTAAAGGCTTAAGGGTATTATATCTTTATTGTAGATCAATTGCTTTGATCAAAATAACTTGAAATCTAACTTAGTTTCTTATCATTATTTAGTTTCTCTAAAAATAGTGCAATGGTCTGCATGTATTTTGTTGTTGTTTGACTCTGGAAAAATTAACCTCTATGAACACATTTGTTCAGGCAGAGATGTAAGTCAGTGAAAGAAGAGACACTATCACCTGGATGACTAATGATGCTAAGGGGACTAGGGGTTTTGGTTAAGGTGGGTCTCTATTTTGTCAATTAACTGAATAATTAACATTCCAAATGCTGCCCCCTCCAGTTCTCCCTGAGCCCTTTCCTCCATGCCCCCTCCCTTTCTAATCTGAGAGAGTGGAGGGGTGGGACACCCCCAAGGTGAGTCTCTAAATGCAAGGATCTGAAAGGACAAAAGCTTTTGAAGGTTTAGGCTTGGATTTTGCAGAGAACCTTAGTGAATGAATGTTTTCTGATAATAGACATGTTTACTAATTAAGGAAATCTATTTTCCTGAGAACTGGGCTATTCATTGTAATTCCTGAGCAAGGGGCAAGTTAACAGTCAATTGTTTGGACAAATGAGTTTCTTAAGTGTTGGTGAAACAAACAGTTATGCTATATGGACTTTTTTTTTTTTTTGGCAAGAATTTATTGGAACAGTAAAGTTGTGCTATCTAGATCATTTATCACTGATTTTATGAATCTGTGGTTGCTTGCAGTTTGTTCTCACCTTCAGAAATATCTGCTTTTTAAAAAATTTGTAACCCTAGTTTATTTTAGGTAAGTTCTTGTAAGCAACATATACAGTTAAAACTATGTAATGATGGATTGCATGTATGACTACAGGTGCCTACAATTTAATGAAATCGAAAAACCTCTCTCGCCTAGTGAGAGTAAACATCAAAACACAACACACTGTGTGTGCGAGTGAACATCAAAACACAACACACTGTGTGTGCGAGTGAACATCAAAACACAACACACTGTGTGTGCATTTGTGGGGGGCAATTCTGAAACAAACCTCTGTCACTGCCAATTATATATTAAGATAGCATCACAACTATGAATAGTAGGTTATAATTGATGGTGATGATAAATGACCACTACTGGTTTAAGTGTTTGCTACATTGTACTTACTATCATAGTCCCAGTGTATACTTATACTTGCTAATATGTTTTGCTATAAAATAGCATGCCATAATGTTTCTGCAGAACGTATAACTCTTATGTTTACCATGTTTCTTGGTTGCATTATGACATCACAGCCTGATTGACTATCTAGGATTGCATGAGTTCATGTATGGGGCTTATGGGGTATTGGATGACAGGTTTAAAAGCATGCCCACAGCTTTGTTTAAGACATAGGTGACTGAGTTTAGATTATGTCTCTTTATCAAGTTTGAGAATAGTTTAAAAAATATTTTATTATAAAGTATTTAAGCCTTTTGTATTATAATCAAGTGTTTTATGTCATCTTATTTTATTTTGAAAAATAGAGATCTTTCCTTAATCATTATCTTGTCTGGCCATTGATAGCAGTAGTTTTATCAATATTAACATAATCTGAGGGCTGCCCTTCAGATCACTATTAATATTAATGATAACACAGTAACATTTTATCCATCTTCTTAGAATGATCGAGTCATGACTGTATTAGAGTACTCTGTAGGGGTATTTTCTTTTGGTGTTTTCTCTGGGAAATATTAAGAAAGTGATAGCAATAACACTTAAATTCCTTGAAGAATTATAAGCATATGAAAATGTTATTTTAAAGAGTTCAAGTAAAACTAAGAAAGGAAGGTATATAGTCAAGGTCAATGAATGTATTCATTCTTAAATTAATAGAGAATTGAATTTTTAATTTCTACTTTTTATAATAAAAATATAATTTTATTCTTCCATGTCCTCTTCTATACTACCACTTAAAATCATGACCTCTTTTAAAAAATATTATTAATATATATGCATAAACAAATAACTATGACCTGCTAAGTCTGACTAGTACTGCTCTATAAATATAATGTGTTTTCAAGGGTAATCACTTGTATTAGGTAACCAGTTAGTAGGTAATCAAACCTATGATGACTTGACAGGCTGCAGCCTTTTATTAATTGAAAATTCTAATGCTAAGATGGTCTGAGTCTTGGCTGCTTGTTACAATAATATACTTTCAGCATAGGTTATTGGCTAGTTACTATGTGTGGAATCATCTTAGGACCAAACTTAAAACACAGACAATGACAGCTTATGACAAATTTAGCTTAACAGTGGCAAGATACATGCCTTCTTCATGTCTGTGCCTGGCGGGAAGTCAGTGCTTCAACTCAGCAAACCTTTTTTAATCTTCTTGACTTTGCTAACAGAACATGACTGACTGACAGATTTGTATGAGTTGGTTGAGTAAATTTGATTAACACTAATTTTATGATTTATTTTTTTTATTGTATTGAATATAAAAAGCCGTATTCATTGATTTTTTTCTATTACTTTGAAAGAAACTTGGCTAAGTAGAAGTTGTTCACATTCTCCTGAAGGTTTCAAGGACACTTTTATTTTTATGACTTCTAGTTATTATACCAATTCAGCAGGCAGCCCTCTCTTTTGCGTCTTTAGGTATGAAACGGCAGCTGCTGTAGAGACACAGCTTGGGCACTGCTCACCCAGTGGAGCAGAAGTTAATCACCATTTGAAAACAATTGGCTGACATTAGACCAGAGAGTTAATTAAAGGAAAACTGATGAGACAGAATGATATTCATTTTTAAAAAGTTTCCGTGTGACTAATAGTTCAACTCCTTGAGAGTAAGAACAGAATGTTAGATATCTTATATTGTCATAAATTCCACTTACTTAACTTTTAGATTCACTTCAAATTGATCTTGCTACTTTCCATTGTTTTTAATTCACGTTACTTGGAAAATCGTATTAGACTGCTCAGTGTCATTTGTCCTTTTAAAAGTTACAACAGTACTTTCTTCTTCCTCTCCTTCTCCTCTTATTACTCCTCTTCTCTCATCTTCCTTCTCCCTAGAATATATTTTGTCTTTCTCCCAGGTTCTACTATCCAAAATTATTAGATGAAACACTATGAAATCTTTCCTGGCTCCAGCCTTTGTAATTTTAAGCACGTTTACTAAGTTGGAAGTGCCACTGAACTTCCCACCTTCAGAGTGACTTCTACTTCTTTTCATTTAATACTCTCACTTTCACTGAGATAAAGACATCTCTTTTTATAACACCCCGAATACCATAGAAAATTGAAATTATTAATTGAATTGCTGTTTCACCATGAAGATGATTTTTTGATCCTATATGCTGTCATTTGTATGTAGAGTGAACAGAATGGAGGTTAGTGGAAGTGACCTACATTTTGAAATTATGTGATCAGTTTGGAAACATGGCAACTATAATTTCAAGGTCATCTTAGGCTGATGCACCAATACATTTAAGAACAATACGCTTACTGTGCGTAATACAATGTTATTTTTAGCACTGTTTTCTTGTTTTATTTTGCATGAACCTTCCTGTTTCTTGCTTTGTGGTCTGCTCCATTTGCACTAGTCATCACTGTGTGGTAGACTTATGAGCATTTGTGGGGATATATATGTAGACCAGGCATGTGACAAACCACAGAACTCACCCCACCACTTCCAGCTGTTTAGCCTAGCTTTTCCTCTTGTGTTTTTTTCCTTTTGGGGGGGTGAGGGTGCTGGATTATCTCCCATGAATTTCTTAAGTTATGAAAGAAGATAGATTCCCAGCCAGTCTCTCCTACCCACTATTTCTCCCTGAGAATTCCAATTAGAAACAAAGGGACCACTGGACCTGTTTAGGAGCCCAGCAAATATATATATATATATATATATATATATATATATATATATATATATATATATATATGTGTGTGTGTGTGTGTGTGTGTGTGTGTGTGTGTGTGTGTGTGTTTTACATTGGACTTCAAACATTTTTTTAAATATGACATTTAAAAAAATGAATCAAAATATAATTACCCATTTAATTACTTCCAACATTTTATAAATAAAATATACTTTAAAACTAGAATTAAAAAATAGGAATGATGCAGTTTTAGAAAAAATACATATTTTTTACTAAAGCACATCATTGAAATGTGATGCCTATGTACAGAAACATTTGATAGAACCTAAACCTAAAATAAACATGTGTATATTCATACAGTTTCTTGACTTGATCCTTGTAGATGATATAAATCAGAAGATCTATATTTTATAATGCTCTTCTACTGAGTTTCATGTGGCCAGGTAGATTCACATCTAGACTGTTTTTCTTTTCTCCATACAAGGCTGAGAAAATCAGTGGCAGGTCTATAGTATTTCACAGATTGGTTCTTGGGATGCATCTGGCTTAAATAAAATCTCTAACACTTGTAATAGAAGGTCTCCTGAGGGGTTGGGAAGATGGCTCAGTGGGTAAAGAGCTTGTTGAACAAGCATGAAGACCTGAGTTCAGATCCCCACCATGCCTGTGAGAGCTGTCTGCAGCAGTGCACATCTGTAGCTCCAGGCAGGAGATAGAAACAGGAAGGGGTCCTTAGCCAGCAATTCTGGTGGAAATGTTAAGTTCCTGGTTCTGTGAGAGGATTTATCTAAGAAAAAAAAAGTCTACAAGGCCTCAGTCTTATTCAAAGAACTATAGGCAACTAAGGAATGTTGAGAATGGGAGAAAGTCTTTTCCAGGGCATAGCATGCCAATTGTTATCCAATAGCAAATGGTCATCCCTGAACACAAATATAGGAGTAACATTGCATAGACTGATCAGGTTGTATTTAAGAAAGTACACGGAGATGCATGCAATAACAGTTAATGGAAAGAAGTTTAAAAGATCTGGGCAGTGGTGATGCACCACTCAGGGCTCCGGAGGCAAAGGTAGGCCTAGGTCTGTAAGTTCAAAGCCAGCCTGGCCTATGGGGTGAGTGCTAGAACAACCAGGGCTACACAAAGAAACCCTGTCTCAAAAACTAACTAACCAACCAACCAACCAACCAACCAACCAACCAACCAAACAATCAACCAACAAAACAACCAACCAAACAACCAACCAACCAACCAGCCAACCAACCAGCCAACCAACCAACCAACCAACCAACCAACCAACCAACCAAACAAACAACCAACCAAACAACCAACTAAACAACCAAATAACCAAACAAAAACAAGTTTAAAAGGGATCAAGTATACAGGAGGGTTTGAGAGAGAAAATGGAAGGGGGGATTGGTAATAAATCTCAAAAATAAAAGAAAAAATTAAAAACTGATGAAGTTTGATTATGGAAAACATCTGGCATTAACCTTCGAACAACCCCACTCCCCACCACCATTACGTACATGGGCAAGCATACCTGTGCACACACAAATACACTCCTAGCAACACTCCTACTATATTTCCCATGTGTTTGCTGTCCTTACTAGAACTGTAAATGGTGAAATAGCATCCATGTCTGTGACTGGGTCCAGGGCTGACATGACAGTGAGTACCTATGGATAATGAAACCTTTGAGAGGATGTCATGCTGAGGATGATGGTACAAGAAGTCCAGGCTCCACGGAAACAACTGCCCTAAATGATTCATAGCATCTCTTGCAGGGAGAATGCAGTTGCAGAAGTGGCTTCCATCTTTCATTGTATTGTGTCTTCTTGTAGATATACACAGAATGGTTGAAGAAATCTTAGGGGATTTAGTGTTCTGGGTTTTTTTGTTTGTTATAAAATAATTAGAATCATGATAAAATAATCCTGGGGTTCTGTCATCTCAAAAGTCTGTGCATTTGGAAATATTCATCCTGGATGTGGGTTGCCATTATTTCATTTCTAAAGATATTATGGACACACTCGTGTGGCCACTTTACTACTTTACATTTTATTGATTATCTATTTATTGTATGTTTTCTATATATCCATTCTGGGTAGTAAAGTTGGGAGGATAACATGGAGAAAGCGTTTAGTATATCAGAGCACACACTTTAATTTATTTAGACAATATATTTTGATCATACTCTTTCCCACCCTGAACTCCTTCCAGATAATCCAAACCTTACTACTCACTCAACCCCAAGCCCCAAACCAACCCCCCAAAGTAGAATCAAAATAAACAAAACCCAATAAGACAAAAGATTAATAAAGCAAAACAAAATGAAAAAAAAAAAAAAAACCAGGGGATATATTTCATGTTAGCTAAATATTCCTGAGCATAGGTTCTACCCTAGAGTGTAGTTGATATTCCCAATGACACTCCATCCGAGAAAACTTGGGAAAACCATTGCTCAGTGGGTATCAATTGCAAATAAACTCCTGTTTAGGGGTGGAATTTTGTGTGTACTAGCTCTTCTCAGTGCTGGGATTTTTTTTTTTTTTTTCTGTTTTGAGCCTGTGCAGTTCTTGTGTATGCTGTGAGTTCTTATGTGAGTTCTTGTGTAGCCTCTGTGAGTTCTTATGTGCAGTAGCTATGTTGTGTCTGGAAGATGCTCCTTCCTTGGAGCTATCCACCAGCTTTGGCTCTTACAACCTTTCTACTTTCTGATCTTTGGAGACCCCTGAGCCTTGAGTAGAGGGGTCTGAATAAGACATCCCATTTACGGGTAGGTAAGGACACACCAAATGAGAGTAGCAGTGGTCAGAGATCTTTATTCCAACCTACATTTTTAGGCCTAGATATCACTTCTACTATACAAACACATGGTGTCGTGGAAATCAGTTTTAAAGTCGACAATACAAGCATGGAAAAGCTCATTTTGCAAGTTTTAGTCCCTATAGACTATAAATGTGAGCTAACTGAAAGTATTCTATAAAGTGTCACGCTGAAGCACAGCAATACCATATGTTCTTGGAGGAGGTCTACATTTTACCCAGATAGAGATATCAATGATCCCAACATCAGTACACTGTACTTCTAGCTACTGCTCTTTAACTTATTTTAATTTATAAATTAAAAATAAAGAAAATGAAAGGGAAAGATGCAATACAATATCATTCTTATCAAAAGTGGCAATACTCTTTAAAATCCAAAGCTTGGAAATAAAAAAAATTCCCTATCAGAAAGATACCTAAGCTTTCCAAGTTATATTATATCTATAAACGGAACCGTAGTCTCAAACAGCATTTATCTCTAAGCCCGAGTTATAGCTTGCTTCATTGCTCCCTAAACACCAAATTTTCCACTCTACATGTAGGACATACGGTCTTTAGCTCACAGTGCCATGGAACTCAAGTGTGGCACATTTACATCGCCAGCTCCTTGGGAAGAAAAAACAATAGCATGGGCACTGCGATCTCACAGCAGAAAAGATGTGCAATATAGACGCTGGAGTGCAAGGCTGTCATAACGTGGCCATTTCCCTCATTCCTAATAGAAGGAGGACACAGCCGTGCGTGGTAAATCAGCGTCCTGGCTCCTCACTGGCTTTTATGATCACCGTTAATGGTGGCGCTGTCACACATATTATGGCTGCTTTATTTCAAAAGGCTCCAAGAGGCACAACAGAGTATGAGTATTTTATAAACATATATTTTTAAAGTCAGCTTTTTGGGCTTTCAGGAATGACAGATGATTCCCAGGAGGTTTTGAGCAGGGAGAGGGATCGAGAGAACCAGGGAGGAAATGAGGCAAATAGGACCATTTATTTGATGTAGGAATTTGGATTTAGCTATAATCTTCATCCCTGTTACTGGTTTGTTCTACCCTAAGTGGAACCAAAATTATTTTTACAGATTAGCAACTATCTTGGGACTGAAGAAGTCTCGTTCTCGCCAGAGCCGTGTGACTTTACTTCCCATTACACTTCAGTATGGACCTCCAGAGTGCAGTTGGTTTAACTATACTTGTGATTATCTTGTGAGGGATAAAACTCCCTTTTGTCACTTCCCAGACCTCCAAGCTCGTGTGTGAGCTTTACAAAGTCATAGGAAGGAGATAATCTTCGCCATCTCTCTCCTATTCTGTGCATTCTGTTTGAAGCCGCGAGCTAATGTCGATGGCCGCAGCCCAGCGTACCCTAACTGTGTTCCCAGTGAACAGCAGAGGCCACACCAGTTAAAAAGGAGGCTTCCAGGCAGGTCCTGGCCATAAACAGTTTAGCAATGTACGCGGGTGTTAAAGAAGGGAGCCACATTCTTTCCCTCCTCCTGTCGTCCTCTAAGATTAGACCCTCACTTGCAGAGGCCATTATGGTAACTTGTCTGTGTTCTAGAAATCTGTTGGCGAAGAAAAGGAAGAAATAACTTCAAATGGTGTCTTTTTAGTAAACTCTTTGAAAAGTCTGTTTTCTGTCTCTAACTAGTTGTCTATGTGTTTCTTTTGTTGCCTGTTTGTTCATTCCTTTTGTTAGTGAAAGATTTAGGATTTAGGATTTGGGTTAATGCTCCACTGGTTTGTGTCTACACTGGTAAGTGAGGTTTAGATACTTTCTGTTCAAGCAGAGGTAAGATCATCAGATGGAGAGGTGGGCTGCCTGCTGTAGCTGCCTGGTGCATGATGATCTGACAGTCTAGAGACCAAGATGTCTGAAGGGTATTCAAGCTGATAATGTTGATAACGGAAGGGTAATTCCCTAATTTTCCTAAATTTCATACTGGAAAATTCCCTAAGATGATGCAGATATAATAATACCAATTGCCAAGCAAAATACATAAATCATTGGTCTTTCTGTTATCAAATAATTGAAAAATATATAGTATGTTAAGATCTCTAAATATTTAATGTATATTACAGTAGGATTATTATAATTAGTAAGAAACATTATAGTTATGTTATTTTTCATATCTGGTTAGATTGTCATTTTCTACAATTACTATAACCATCTAAATATATGATTTACTCAAGTTTGGGACTCAGCTCCCTAGGTCTTACCCATGAAGAAAAGGGGGATACACAGCTCATTCCTGGAGAGGAGTCGTGGGTACTGGCAGAGTTCTGGCTGCTGTTGCCTGTTTTACAGGTGGATGATACAGTGTGACCAGCCACCTTGAACCATGGTCTCAGGTTCTGATATATCAATTAAACAGGCAAGTGGCCAACAATAAGATAACTCATTTCAATTTTCTCACCTATAAAGTGATGACATGTAACTAGTGAACAATTTGCTGTAAACGAAGTGCAGCTTCTTACTAATGCTGTCCCGGCATCGTGCGCTGTTAACTGCTCATCTTAATTTCTTAGAGCTTAAGAATTTCAACAGAGCTCAAATCCCACATTCACTCTCATTCTGTGTGAAGCAGGTGGCATTACTTGAGTCTAAGGACAGGGGGCTATGTGTCACAACACTTAAATGTACTCAAGTGTCTTCATGCATTAGTGCATCAGGTGTACATTGAGAAACTGCTAGGCTTCAATTATCCTCTAAGTGAAAAGGGTCTCCATCTTTTCTTACATTTACTTGTTTACTTGAACTTTTATTTTATTGTTTTGCCACAGATGCAGAGAAAGTCATTTATGTAGGTACTAATATGTAGCATACTTGGAGACAGATGCTAATTGAGAATTTTTTTTCAAGATAGTTGTGTCAAATTTAATGAATAGTACTGTTGATGCCTACTAGAAACTAAAATAAGATCAGGAATTATTTTGCACAATTGAACACAATGGCATGTAAGTGTCAAAGGATATTTGAACTAATTAGTGATGACTAACATGTACTAAGGATTACAGTTTCCACTTCCTCTACTCCAAGTTTCTCCTACCTCCCCTCCCATCTGGATCCATTCCCCTTTTTTATATCTCATTAGAAATGAACAGGCTTCTAAAAGATAACAGCAAACCATAACAAGATAAAATATAATAGGGTAAAACAAAAAGAACCCCAAGAGAAAGCACAAGAATCAGAGACCTACTCGTTCACACACTCAAGGGTCCCATCGAAATACTAAACTGAAAGCTCTAATAAATGCATGGAGGACCTGCTGCAAGCTCATATAGGCCCCGTGCTTGTTGCTTTGGTCTCTGTGAATTCATATAAGCTTTACTCAGACAATCACAGGGTCTCATTCTCCTGGTGCCCTCCATATCCTCTCTCTCTTCTTGACTCCTCTTTTGAGGGGCTCCTTGAACTCTGACAGGAGGGATTTGATGAAGGCATCTCACTTAGAGTTCTCTCTCTCTTTTTGTGTGTGCGAATGCATGTGTGTATGTGTGCCTACGTGTGTGTGTGTGTGTGTGTTTGAGTGTGTCTGTGATGTCTGGGTGTTGGTTCCTGTATTTGTTCCTATCTGCTGCAGGAGGAAGCTTCTGTCCTAATGGCTGAATCTATAAGTATAGCTGAGTCTATTTAAAATAGATTTTATGTGTGCATACATGTGTGTCTCTGTGTAGGCAAGAACATATATGTGTAGGCAGTATCCCCAAGGCCAGAGATGCAGTTGGATTACCTCAAGCTGGAGTTAAAAGTGGTCCTGAGCTGCCTAACATGGTATCTGAGAACTGAAGTCAGGTCTGAAAGAGTAGTGTGTTCTCTTAACCACTGCACCATGTCTCCAGTCCCTCTGCAAATTTTTATTATGGACAAATATGTGTTGTTAATCTTTATTTTAAAGTGATATTCTAGTGGAACAATCAAGTTGGTTGTTGACAATTGCTCTATGCCTTAAAATTCATATTCATTTACATCTAAGCAAGTGGAACTGACTGTAGATCACACTGGGCTCAGGAGATGCTATCCTAATTGCTCAGTCTTCAATCCTCTGGGAGACTGATGACTCTGGGCTGCATCCCTGTGCATGTGTTTTCCTGTCTAAACTGAAGAATGGCCCCTTGCCTAGTTACCCATCCTTTACTAGAAGAAGGTCTCATGCTACAGTGGCTAGTGGAGTGAGTACCAGAGTCTGCTCTTCATGACCTACTTTTTATTTGTTTGTGTTGTTTTGATTTTTTTTTATCAAATATTATTCACTTTCTAAATTGTCCAAATTTTATTAATTCCTAAAATATTTAACTCAGATATCACTTCCTTCATGAACATCTTTTGGCAACTCTAGCATACGGTGATTGCTTCACTCACTTTATTTCTATACTATCTAAATGCCTAAATTTATTTAAATGGTTTTACAGTTTACAAACTCTCTTCACTTGGGGGTCTTGACTGGGTCATCAAATCTACACCATGATTTGGTTAAAAATTGTTATCCATCATTGCCACTCTATAGAAGGTAAGCTCAAAGGTGAGAAAGAATGAATGATAATTCTCAGGTCACGTGGCTGGTGTGTGACAGGACAGAGATCCAAGTCATTGCATGACAGTTCTATACTCAATGTGCTTGACACCTAATTTCCCTGCTTCCTTATTTTTTTTCCCACTTACTTCCCTCCTTCCAGTTAACCACTCCCATGATCTTTACCCCATGCTCTCTCCCCTTCTCTGAGAAAGTGGAGCTATCCTGGGTATCCCTCTACCCTGTATGTCAAGTCTCTGTGAGGCAAGGTGCATCCTCTCCCACTGAGGCTAGACAAGACTAGAACATATCCCATGTGCTGGCAACAGCTTTTGGGATGGGCCACGCTCCAGTTCTTTGAGACCCACATGAAAATCAAGCTGTACATCTGCTACATATGTGTGGAAAGGCCTAGGTTCAACCAGTATATGTTCTTAGGTTGTTGGTTCAGACTCTGAGATACTCCACAGGTCCAGAGTACAGCCTTCTTAAAGCAAATTGATTGCCATGTCATGTCTTTAAACATGTACCATGATATTACCTTGGGCTTTGTTGAAAATTCTCTTTAATTAAGATTGTGGTTAGCCTTTCTGTTCTTTGACTCATGGTTATGCTGTTAGAATTAAGGCTATTGGTTTAGAAGGAAAGTCTTTCAGATCCCAAGTACACAACTTGAATTGGTTTTTAAAAAAAATTGAAGGAGTTGCAGCAGAAGAAAGAGAATTTAATTGAACTAGGACAGCAACACATGAGGCTGCAGAGGACAGAGCCTTTGAGAGTATTAGTCAGGCCTGAGAAAGACCTATCCAGGCTCCATTAACAGTGAGGATAAGTCTCATTAATTTTGAACATGTTAGCACAAATATGTGATTTCAAAATCAAAATTGCCCTGCAATATATCTTCAGAAAATGCTTCTTCTGTTCTATCCTTATTCATAGTAATTACCTATCACTATGCATAACAATATTTTAAGTTTTTTTATAAATGTAAATGAACATGCCATATAAAAGAAGTTTAGATAATGTACTATTATGTACTTTGTTGTTTTTATTTAATGTCTTAGAGATAACATTTTATCCATGTATAGGAATCAATTTCATGATTATATTTTGCCTAATATTCTATTTATGAATGGCTCATAGTTTATTCAACTGGTCTCTGCAAATTTTTTTATTTATAAGTTTTGCTTTTTATAAATAATTTTATAGAAATTAGTCATGCTCATAAATGGTGTTATAATTTTCATGCACGGGATGAATTCCTAAAGATAGAAACTTTAAATGGAAATGCATTTCCATTTGTTATATGTATTGCAGATTTTGATTATTTCAGTTAGCTTGGTGACCAGAAATTTGAGGAAGTATCTTCTCCTAAAATTCTCTCTAATATGTGTTATTATCAGACTTTTAGATTTTTGTATAGTAGGTAATAGCGATTTATTATAACTTTGTTTCAAATTTCTCTCATCAGGTGAGGTTGTTCTCTCTTCTCTCTGCACTGTTCATTTCCTTCTTCTCATCTTTTCTCTCCTCTTTTCCCCAAAGACATGATCTTGTATAATCTGGTTTGGAACTTGAGACTATCTCATTTCAAATTCTGAGTGCTGAGTTTTTTCACAAGGCCCATTTTCTCTTTTTGCAGCCCAATTAGAAAGCTTGTCCTGCGTGCTACCCATTCCCAACTTTCATCCAATTTCTGTTGGATTATGATTCATATTTTTTTATTTCTAATCATCATGCCTTTGGATTCCCATTCATAGTACATTATTCTTTTTGTAAGGTTGACATCCTTTACGTGTTATGATATTAGTTACAAATAATTTCTCCAAACAACACTATAAAATTATTAAACCATTGTTTATTCTTCTTTCCTGAGTTGCAGTTCTGTAGTTAGACACATGTTTCAGATCCCAGACTGAAAGGCCTTTATATTTGTTTTTTTCCAGTTAAAATAACATTCTACTATTGTTTACATTTAATCATATTGTACCTTATTCTGGCACAGTCAACATGCTGTCTTCTTGTCTGAATACAAATTAAGAATTGATTAATCATTTCTAGCCACGCTATAGTTTGAGGACATAGATTATAAGAATTTCAGAAAAAGAACATCGATGACAAACCAAACAACTCAATTAAAAATGGGATACAGAGCTAACCAGAGAATTCTCAACAGAGGAATTTTTAATGACTGAGAAGCACTTAAATGTTCACTGTCATTAGTCATCAGGGAAACGCAAATCAAAACAACTCTGAGGTCCCACTTCACATCCACTAGAATGGCTAAAATAAAAAACTAAAGGAAAGGCCATGCTGAGGAGGATATGGTGCTCAGCTGTGAAAACAAAAGCATTATGAAATTTGGAGGCAAAATGTAGACAAGAGCTTCCTGAGTGAGGTAACCCAGACCCACAAAGACAAACACGGTATACACTTCCTTGTTTCTTTTTGTTTTGCTATTTCAATAATTTATTTATTTATTAATTTTACATCCTAATCACAACACCCTTTCTTTTCCCAGCCCTCCTTTCACATGTCCTGTCCCCCTATCCTCTCCTTCCTTTCAACTCTGAAGAGGTAGAAATTGGCCCTGGGTACCAATACACCCTGGCACCTCAAGTCACTGCAAAATTAGTTATATCTTCTCCCATTGAAGCCAGGCAAGATGGCTCAGTTAGGGGAACAAGATCCACAGGCAAGCAACAGAGAGTCATGGTAAGGACCCATTCCATTTTTGGGGGAACCCACATAAAGTCAAGCTGTACTTCTGCAACATATATGTGTGTGTGTGAGACCAGGTCCAGCCCTTGTATTTGCTTTGGCTGGTGGCTCAGTCTCTGGGAGCCCAAGGGTTCAGGTTAGTTGACTCGGTTGGTCTTTTTGTGGAGTCCCTATCCCTTCCTGGTTCCTCAGTTTTTCCCTCAACTCTTCCACAGATTTCCTGAGCTCCTTCAGAAGTAGATTTAAAGACTAATGGTCTCTGCCCTTCTAACTCTCTAACTACAGTGAATTAGAATTGTAACAAAAAATAAAAAGCACAAAATATTTTTATATTTCTAACACTTTGCAGATATGGAAATATATATCTAGGGACAATGATTTCAGACACATTTGACACAGTGCCATAGCACTAATGTATATTTAGTACCATACCATGCAAGAGCTATGGTCTATATACCTTTCCTAGTACTTAGCATAAAGCTGCAAGTCTTTGCTTTTGGTTGGTATAAAACACAGATAAAGAAGCAGGATATGTAGGGTGACAAATTATGATTCAAGCTACATTCCCTTTCCCTTACTCCAGCATATCTCTCTTGGCCCTAATTAAGAAGGATGCTTTTAAGATAAACATTTATATGTATTTATTTGGAGAACAAGTTCATTATCTTTGAAACATTTCTAGCTTTCCCCACATCTCTCATTTTAGACATGACAATTTAAAATGTCCTAGAGAGTATTATTTCTGAGTTTTCTCAAAGAACATTAAAGAAAATGTTTGTCAAAATATAAATCTTAATTATTTGTTTATTCGACTAGAAAGTTTTAATAAAGAAGATTAAATACTCTTAACTGTTTAAAAACTTTCCAAGATAAAATGTTGGGACAAGCAAGTTTTTAGAAAAACAATTACAGCTACCTGATGTTGATAACTATATATACTACTTGGGTGATTTAGAACACAGCTGGATTCATCTGTCCACTCTGAAAACCAGCATGATGTTAGGGTAGTTAGAATCAAATAAAAAAATAGTTCTAATTCTTGCCTTTTCCAAAAGTGAATCCTGGCTGTCTGTATCAATATTGTTCAGAAAAATCAGGAAAATACCTGTGGTGAATGATTTTGTTTTATACAGTTTGGGATAAAGAGGCAAGACTAACCACACATTTGGTCACAGGATATGATACCACATTAATAATATAAGAAAGAGCTTTTTATAAGATTTGGGTTTGGACTTTGGGGGAATTTAACCAGATGGGCATTTTTCTAGATTGGATGGTATCAGGGAGCAATGTAATTCTGGTATTAGGTATCATAATGCAGTTGTTCTACTAGAGACGATTACAACAAGGCTAAAGTTACAGTAATATTTAGTTGTATTACCCAAGTCAGTCTACTCGACTGCTCTTCTGGCTTGGACAATGAATACATCGTGTCTGTGTTCAGAAACCCTACAATAAGATGTTGATCTTTTTGTCATGATCTGCCATAGGCCCAGGTAGCATATTCTGAAATTGCTGTTTTTTTAAGGAAGTCTATTTTAATAGGAGAATATCAAGGCCTTAATGGGAGAACTAGGAAAGTACCCTGATGTAGGTTGTGTTCTTCTACACCAAATAATCCACAATTTCCTCCTTTTGTTTATTTTGTACAAGAATATATCTTGTATTCATTAGGGTAAACAAAGTTCCAGTTGTGTAATAAAAAATATTTTACATTCTTAATGCCCATCATGATAAATGTTTGTCATAAACACATAAAAATATGTTTTCCTTACTGATCTCATCTTTAGACTCCATCTCATGAGGTACAACATGCGTCTTCCAGATTTTGCACAAGGAAACAGAAGTTAAATACCTCATTGTATTTCCTTATACCCAATAGAAACTGGACAGATTCAGACCCATCATTTCTCAAAGAAGTACAGAACACACACACACACACACACACACACACACACACACATTTTAGTTTATTTCTTTATCCCTTATCTTATTTTTCTATGCATATATTCAAAAATAATGAATTTGAGCTCTCGATAAACATATTCTAATATGCATCTTGCAAACAATATTCTTTTTTTTTTTAACTTACCCAAATTATTTTTTTTTCCCACGAGACGTGGGAAACGGGAGAGCGGGACTCGAACCCGCGCACTAAGAGACGGTGCGCCCTCTGCGGGCGGGAGCCTTAAGGGCCGAGCCACCGGCGGTTCGCTCTACCCAAATTATTTTTAGTTTTTGCATTATGCTCCCCTTTCCTCTCCTTTCCTCAACCCCTCACATATACCTTCCTCTCAAATCTATGATCTGCTTTTTCTTGGTTATTATTGTTAAATATACATATACATGCATAGGTTTATAAATACAATCTGCTGATTCATTTTATGTTTCTTGTATGTACACGATTTTAGTGATACAACTTGGTATTTGGTAGTTTAAGGGCTTATCCCTGGGGAACATTAATTCTTCGTCAGGTCTTAGTTTAGCATAGTTCTTTGCCTAGCAGTAGGGCCCTCTAAGATTTTCTCCTACATACTAGCATGTTCATCTGGTGCTGTCATTATTTAGATCTTATTTAGGTGACATGGATACATCCTTTTTGTCATTTCTAGGAGGCACAATCTCTCAGAAGACTTGCTGGTCCCCTGGCTTTTAGAATCTTTCCACATTCTCTTCTATGTTGTTCCGTGAGCCTTAGGTGAGGGGGTTATATTGTGGTTGTATCAGTTGAGGCTGGAGCATATGTGGAAAAAAGGAAATGTATGAAGGAAAACAGACACAGAAGACAGAAGGACTTATTTAAAAACTTGGCTCATCAAATTATGGAGATACCAGTCCCAAAGCTGTGGGACAGTTCTTCAAAGTGGAGTTTTAAGGAAGAGTTGCATGGGGGACTGAAAGCCATATACCTGGTACAATTCCCTTTAGACAGTCTTTTGCTCTTTCAGCCTTCAAGCCTTTGTCTGATTACATGAAGCTCAACCATAATATAGAGAATTGCCCATGGATAAAGATTAATCTCATCCAAAAATTTATCAACACAGAAACATTCAGAATAGCATTCAATCAAATATCTGCGAACCATGGACCATAAAAGCTAACGTAAAGGAGTGACTGTCACCTGTCACATAGAGTGTGCAATGTCTGTAAAAGACCTTTCTTTTTTTATTGGATATTTTTTTTATTTACATTCTAAATGTTATCCTCTTTTCCAGTTTCACCCCGGAATTGCCTTATCCCATGCTCTACACTCTGCATCTATGAGGGTGCTCCCCCACCCACCCACCCACTCCCACCTCACTGCCCTGGCATTCCCCTACAACAGGGCATCAAGCCTTCACAGGATCAAGGGCCTCTCCTCCCATTGATGCTCAACAAGGCCATCCTCTGTTACATATGCAGCTGGAGCCATGGGTCCCTCCATGTGTACTCTTTGATTGGTGGTTTAGCCCTGGGAGCTCTGAGGGATCTGGTTAGTTGATATTGTTGTTCTTTCTATGGGGTTTCAAACCCCTTCAGCTCCTTCAGTCCTTTAACTACTCCACTGAGGACCCTGTGCTCAGTCCAATGGTTACCTGCAAGCATTGCAGAGCCTCTCAGGAGACAGCCATATCAGGCTCTAGTCAGCAAGCACTTCCGAGCATCCACAGTAGCATCTGGGCTTGGTGACTATATATGGGATGGATCTCCAGGTGGGGCAGTCTCTGGATGGCCTTTCCTTCTTGGAACCTTAGAATAGGCTATTTGAAACTTAAGGCTTTGTACACCAGCTTTCTTACCAAACTAACATATATATCATTAGAATTTGTATTATATAAGCACACATTTGTTGTATATATGTTAACTTAGTGAAAACATCAAACATCTATCTAGAACTGATAGTTTCATATTCTATGTGATAGGCAGGATGGTGGCTGCTATTTATATTTTAAAGAGAAAGTAAACCCAAGATGAGTGATTTATGAACATTGTATGGTAAGTGAAAAATCAAAGCATAGACATTAAATCTTTCTCATTCTTCAATCCAACAGAAATAAACTATAACACATTAAATTAAATCAAATGAAGCAAATCATCATTGAAACATGGAAAGAGAGGAACATTTGGAGTTAGTTCCGTGTACACGTGGGAAATATTTATAGTTTCACATATATTTAAAGAATAAAAAATTGAAGAACTGTCTAATTCCAGTTTTTATGTTTAATTATAGTTTCATGGAACACTCCGAATTTCTGTAGTATGTTTATGAATGTGCCCTTTTATAGTCACAAAAGTAACAAGATAGCATGATGCTGTAAATGATGTTTAAGGATTTTAATTAAGTAAGTAAGTAATTGCTTCTGTTACTGTGCAGGTAGCAAGAGAAGCAGAACTGCAAACCAACCCACTGTGCCTGCTGGACCATCTGAAGGGCAAAGCATAGCTCACCTTTGCACTAAGAGATACTGCAGAGACCCACTAATGGCTTCTGAGTTTTTTTTTTTTTTCAAATGAACTGGCTGCCAAGGTATTGTGCAGCAGCTAAAACCATTTCAGGAAAACTTGTCTCCACAGGTATCTCAAACACTTATATGCTGAGCAGCAACAAGTGACAAGGCCATGTGAGTTAACTGTGACAGTTCTTTTTAATTCCTTTAAAGGGATTTGTTGAGAGTAGGTGGGGGTGGGGAGTAGGGTGAGGGGGATGGCAAGAGAAGACAAAGATATATGAATGAGAGCAAAGTACATTTTATGTATGTATGAAATTGTGAAAGAATTGTGAAAGGAGCTGCATCTTTTCACAAAGAAAGATCATGTAAGCAAGTCAGAAGCATACTAGATAAAAGGATTTGGGTCAAAATTACCTCATAGAACATTCTTGGGATGTCTATTGACTAATGAGGAGTAGACTTAGGACCAGATCTTTTTATTTTTTCACCTTTCTTCTCTTCTTGTCTCTCCCTTTTACTTTTTCTAACTGACTTTCACTTTGTTAGATGGAGTGAGGCAGAGATGTGTTGGGCTCCCTAGAAGCGGGAGACAGAGCTATGGAGACATTCATGCTTGTTGGATGATTATGTATTTGTGAACATATCAACAGACCCACTACATGGTTCTTTATTTCTCCAGTCTATTTTCTATTGATTCATGCTTGTTTTGTAATTATATCTGTTCTTAAGAATGACAAAGAAAGAAAGGAAAAATCAAGGTGGAATAAGTACTTGGTACAAGAAGAAATTTTTCATTATTTTCTTGGTTCTCAAGTTTTACTGATTTAGAACAAGCAGTGATTTTTCTTGTGATAGCTTTAATTATGTTTGCTGTCACAGACATAAGCCCTAGGAATGGATAGAACAGCAAGTTTTGTTTAAGCTGGGCTGTTTGTCACTAACTCTCCCTGTTCTTATCAGCTCTAGAATGATAATCATTTACTCTTAAGAAATACTATAAACTTACATTTATTTTTAAAGAAAATGTATCTTTCAAATTAGCCATTTTAATCTTAAAATATTAATGAGAACAAAGTTATATTTAGGTGGCATTTTAGGAATATATCTGAATAGAGTTTACCTTAATGATATGAAATCCATAAATTACAAGCTGCTTAATATGTAAAATGTTAATCACTTTATTCTCAAATAACATGAAATAGACTTTAAGTGATTAATATTTAATACCAACAAAGGATTAATTTTTTTCTGTAATGGAAATCCCACCATTCTTTAAATACTTTCCTGAAGTATGTAATGCATGATAAAGTTATTTTCTTTGAATAGAGGAAGGCTACTGATTTGTTTGAGTTAATTTTATATCCAGCCACTTTGCTGAAGTTGTTTATCAGCTTAAGGAGTTCTCTGGTGGAATTCCACTAACCTCAGTCACTATTGATGATGCCAAGAAGTGCTCGCTGATAGGAGCCTGATATGGATATCTCCTGAGAGACTCTGACAGATCCTTACCAATATAGATGCTGATGCTTGCAACCAATCATCAGACTAAGCATGGGGACCCCAATGGCAGAATTAGGGGAAAGACTGAAGGAGCTGAGGGGGTTTGAAACCCCATAGAAATAATGTCAACCAATCAGACCCTCTCCCCCCAACCCCCAAGCTCCCAGGGACTAAACCACCAACCAAATGGAGGGATCCATGCCTGGGCCTAACCTCTTTCTGTTCCTGACTGACCAGGAACTCATGAATCTGCCTGCCTTTGCAAGACATGGTGAGAATGGTGATCTCAGAGGAAGATCCCACCCAGCTAGCTTATTGTCTTTCTTTGCAAAAGCAAGCAGATCTCTGAATTCATTTGTCATGTTAAAAAAAAAAGTACTTGCTGTCTTTTTCTAAAAATCAAGGGACTAAAGTCATAAAATGCTGACTCATGGGATAATCAAAAGGGAACCTGAAGAGGACAGTTGAATTGATATGCAAATAAAAGTCTGAGCTTTAGTCTGCAAGAGCCGAACTGTCTGGAGATCTTTACTAAGTGTAAAAAGTTTCTTATGAAAGCTATCTAAGGGGAAAAGCAGAAAAATGCTAAGTAGGGAAAAGGAAAAATTCTATTCTATCTAGGGAAAGGGAAACAATTCTATTCTATATACTACTCTAAGTGGGGAAAGGCAAGAAATTCTTCTCTCTCCTCTTTGTCTTCAGTACTTATACATCTTTCAGAATACATGATCACTTGTTACAAAGTTCATCACAAGTTCACACCAAAAATCAAATCAGAAATTGAAATAAAAGTTTACAACACAGAATGTTTACATGCATATCCATTAGGAGTAAATATCTGGCTAAACATCCATCACCTGTCTCAGCTCCACAGGTTCACTGAAGGTTTAAAACCATAACTAAGTTATTAGTGAAGTTTTGTATACATAGGTCCAGGCAATATTTTATCTTCTGTCCTAGCACCTATAAAAAATCATTAGTTCCCTTTTTATAACCTTTGGTTAATTGTTTTACAATCTCTTGGAATGTGCTCTGAGTAGAAGAAAGTCTGGTTACTAAGTTAACTGGTGATACTTGGGAGACTGTCAGAGTTCTCATCTCAGTTTTGACTATCAGAAAGGGACCTAATAACAGTCCCACTATAAAAGAGCTTAATAGTCGTTGATATACTTTTAGGAATCCTTATAGGATCACCATTAAGACTTAAGAAGTCATCTACTTGTCTATATAACATGAGTACAAGACAGTACATCTTCATGGATCTGCAGAGATCTTCTCCAAAGGGGTGTGCTATTGCTTAGTGATTGTTATATATGTTTATTAATAATAGGAAAAGCATATTAATAGCAGGAATCTTTCCTAAAATGAATCCTTTATAGCCTTGCTGAACAAGGTCATACTTGTCACAGATTACATAATAATCAAAAGCAGGCCGTTTCAGGATGATCACCTACTGATTATTAGCTTGTCCCATTATAGCTCCTGACAGTAGTCAATAAATTATTCTTTTTAATTATAGTATCTAAAGATACTAAACTATATCCTTATAAATTTTATGAATAAAAAGATCATTTGACTCTAAAAGACCACCATTCTTTACGTCTAATGGCACTACTACTATGAATCAGAATCTCAGTAGTTGATATAGATACAGATCAGTTGACAGAACCGATATAGATGGTGCTATGATTTTATATTTTTGTCTTCCATTTGATTTTTAGTTTCTCTTTTATAATCAGTCAGTTTCAAACACACTTTTCTTAACATTTTATCATTCTTCTCTAAAAGACTCAACCTGAATCAATAGCTTCTGGTCTCATCACAATATTTAAAATCTTATACTAAAGTTGATAAAAGATGGACACATCAGCATCACCAGAATTGGTCTCTTACATCCAGAAAAATTCTTAGTTAGATCTTACACTTGTATAACTAATACAAAAAAGATAATGGGTCTCTGGTGTTAACTGCCAATTAAGTGGGGTTTAAGAGTTTTCAACTCTTTAATTTTCATCTTTGTTCTCTAACTTTAATTTTCAGTAGAAGAAAGACAACATATAATATGGTTAATGTGTTCTCTAAATATCGAAGAGCAGTGGATAACTCATCCAATTCTATATTGTGATAATAATAATACATACTGTCCTGCAGTCAAAACATCAAGGTACAGAGCTATAATCACATTTGACTTTCAGGTAGACCAGTTGTCTTGGCTTTCAAACTCTCATGCTGGAATGCTGTGAAGTGTTGTCACAATGACTGATAGAGTGGTTGAAACTATAAAGCCAGGAGAATGATTTAGTTAAACAAGTATAAATGGTATCTTTATTGTACAGCAATCCTTTCAAGTAGAATAGAAAACCACCTACATGAGTTCAGAGTGCATTCTAAAATCTCAAAGATGTCTAAAATTACACAGGTGATTAAATTATTGTCTTTATGTGAAATGTAAGTGAAGATACAGAGAACTTGAATGTGTACCATGTTCATATCAAAATACCCATAAAGCATACCAAATACATTTAAGATACCAAAGAAGGGTATACTCCCTTCATATCCTTGTACCTAGGAGATGGAGTTCTTGCTAGAACAATAAGAAGAGTGTATAGAAAAAAAGAAAAATTGGGATTAACTTTATTTATTTTAGGTTGCAAAGTTTTGATTAGATTTCTATATGTATTTGTGGTTTCATAATATCATTTATTTTCTTTAATTTGTGTGATGTAAACTAGTAGAAATTCTTTGAAAATTTATGGGGTTGTGTGTGCGTGTATGTGTGTGTACGTATGTGTGTGTGTACGTGTGTGTGTGTGTATGTATGTGTGTTGGCTAGCAGCAATTTGTCTTTTTCTGCCACATTCTCTATTAAGGAAGAATTTCTTCTACTAATACTGGAATTTAATAATACATTTCTATTTCACCAGGTTGGCCTGTCTTTGAAAGTAACACGAAAATTGATGTCTAACAAAGACACCAGATCAGTGAATCAATGCATTTTATATAGCATGTTAAGCTCACTAAACTTTTTCTTCCATTTAATTTCAACACAGAGGCAGCTTGAACTGATAAAATCAGGTGATCAGAATACATATGTATCTATGTTCTATTCTCAAAAAAAAAAGAAATCTCCATTTTTATATCTAACCTTTTTTGAGTTGAAAATGAAAAAAATTCTGCTACACAGTGATGTTATGGGCATTTGATAAGTAGACTTTTTAAAAAGTTTATACTAATTGGAGTAAAGAATTTTGGCAAAATAAGAAACTTAGAGATTTTTTCTTAGAAAACATTGATTCAATTGGTGAAAAGTATAAAAAAATCAATATGTAAAGTCTTTAAATTGTATAGAGGCACACAGAGGAGAGCAAAACATCCATTCGCAAAAGTACACTACATTTTAATTGGAACAGAAAAAGTTGCCTTTTGACTTAAAATTCACTCCATGAAACTTCTCTCCAACTCCCACACCTCTATGGAAGGTAAGCTGCATCTCAGGGTGACACTGTCAAGAGGATGGAAGTGTCCTTTTTCTTTGCTCCCAAGCTGGTGTTACAGTTTTGCTTCTGAATGGGATAGTCACCAGTTCTAACATTTTCCAGCTTCCTGTTAGATCTCTGTTACTTATCTGCCAGCAGATAAGGAGGAAGGCTTTATTCAGGCTTACAGTTCAGACATCTTGGTGCATGCTTGCTTGGCTCCGTTGCCCTTAGACCTATGAGAAAGCACTGATTACCATACGTGTGAGAGCGAGGTGAAGGAAGCTCGTCTCTTAATGGCCTGAAAGTGAGAAGAACGGGGTTGCCCCAATATCACCTCATATGACCTTACTACCTCCTTTAAATTCCTACCATTCAAAGGCTCTACTATAGCCCACCAGGGGAATGGGCTGGCAGCAAAGCTTTAAACACATAAGCATTTAAGAGGCATTTATTCAAACCATACAGTCTTGGTTACCCCTCCTGTTCTAACTTCTACCCATTTGACTGAAATTATTCTCCAACTTGATAGTAAAAGTTTTATTATAATGAACAAGAACATAAAATAACCAAAGCAGAGTGAAAAAAATGTACTGTAGTGTTCATATATCTTAGTTAAAAACAAAACAAACAAAATGAAAGGAAACAAATCGAAACAAAATTTACCATGACCCGAACTTGGTGGTGCACACATTTAATCCCTTGGGAGGAGAGGTTCTCTATGAGTTCAAGGCCAGCTTGTTCTATATAGGGAGGGAGGAAGGGAGGGAGGAGGGAGAAGAATGAGAGAAGAGAGAAGAGAGAGAGAGAGAGAGAGAGAGAGAGAGAGAGAGAGAGAGAGAGAGAGAGAGAGAGATTGAGAGACTGTATCCAAAATCTGCCCCCCCCCCCAAGATAGCTCTCCAATTCTTACCCCAAAAATATAACAGGATTATAGTAATCAAATCATTATGGGGCATTTTAAAATGAGTTTATGTAAAACATGCAAGCTTCTACTATTGATTTATGTGTTTGTTAGTGTGTATATGTGTGTGTGGGGGTGATTTGGGTGGTGACCAGAGGTCAATGCTGTATGTCTTCTGTCATTATTTCGCCTCTCATTTTATGAACCAGGGTCTCTCACTAACTCTGGGCAATGATTTGGCAGGGTTAGCTGGAGAATGAGCTGGAGAGACCCACCTGTGTCCACCTTCAGGCACAGGGATTACAAGTAGTGCAGCTGCATCTGACTTTATGTGGGTTCTGGGGGTCTGAGCTCCAGTCCTCATACACGAGCTGCAAGCCCTCTGCCAGCCAAGCCCGCTTCTGAACCCTTCACGTATCCTTTTTGAGGATTATATTTATTTTTCCCAAAAGAAGAAAAGTTTCATATAGTTTTTTTTTCTACATAAAATAAATTAAAGATGGGCAAAGTAGATGTCTGTAATCTTAGCACCAGGGAAGTGGGTGCAACACAATCAGGAATTTCAGCCCATCTCCTGGGCTATGTAGCAAGTTTGAGTCCAGATCTTAATAGCCATATGCTCACAAAAATAAAAAAAGAGATAGAGAACAAATAATTTGAAGTGATATTAAGCTACATAGACTAAAGAAGTTAATTTAAAAGCTACCAGTTCTCTTTCACTATGCTTTACATTTTAATGAGAAAGTAAGCAGAGATAATTGCAAAAAAAAAAAAAAAGAAATCTATTTTTATTGTATAGAAAAATTTAGAAAGCATCTACATCTGTGCTACTTGGTGGAAGACAGATTTTATTACCTGTGACATTTTAACGAACAGACTTCTTAAACTTGTTTTCTTAATGAGTAATTTTTAGCCTATACACAGCTTTATAACTTTAACTTCTAAGGTTGCATTTCAAAAAAGTTTAAGTAATGAAACAGTTAAAATATAAATTTGATATAACAGGATGTTTGCTGTTGTTGAGTTTACAAAGGTATTTCTCTAAATCTTATCTTTCCCAGACAAGACCAATGGAAAGAGAATGGGAATGGAAGAGGAATGGGGAGAGAACACATTTGAGCTGATTGGTTATATTCAGAAGAAAAACCTGGCATTGAAAAAAGTATTTTATTTATTATTATTATCATTATTATTTTCAGTGTTTAAAAAAAGATGATCAAAATTAAATGTCTTCAGCCAGAAAATGTTTTTTTTGTCTTAATTTCTTTTTTATTGAAAATACACTTTTTTTTTTCATACAATACATTCTGATTGTGGTTTTCCCTCCCCTCATTCCCCATTCACTCCAGTCCACACCCTTTTTCTCTCTCTTTCTCATTAGAAAACAAACTGGCATCACAAAAGAGATGAAATGAAAGCAAACTTGAATAGAACAAAACAAACAACAGCAAAAAAAAAAAAAAAAAAAAAAAAAAAAAAAAAAAAAAAAAAAGAAAGAAAAAAATGGTAAAAAAGAGCCAAAGAAAATCCACGAGAAATATTTAGATGCAGACACATGCATTCCCACACACAGAAAGACACAAATTGGAAACTGTACTATATAAGCAAGAGACCTGTAGAGTCAACCCCCCCCAAAAAAAAAACCAAAAAGCAAACTAAACATTTCCCCCAAGCCCCTCAAAACAAACCAACCCAAACATATAAACAAACAAACAACAAAGCATTATGAGACAAAAAAACAAAAAACAAAAAAAAACTCTCAAAACAACAACAACAAAAAGGCAAACATGAGACTAAAAAGCTTCAAAAGGGGCTAGAGAGATGGTTTAGTCAGAGCACTGACTGCTATTCCAGAGGTCCTGAGTTCAATTCCCAGCAACCACATGGTGGCTCACAACCATCCGTAATGGGATCTGATGCCCTCTTCTGGTGTGTCTGAAGACAGCTACAGTGTGTACATAAGATAAATAAATCTAAAAAGTAAAGCTTTAAAAATATTATTGAATATTTTGGACATCTACTAAATGTTCAGCCAAGGTCTGGGCTCATGTCATTCTTATGAGAACTCACAATGCACTTTATACTATAGGACAGAAGTTTCAGAAAGTCTGCTTGCCTCATCTTGCTCAATCCTGCCAGCCAAAGTGGGGTAGGAAGACTAGCAACCTTCTCCCATGAAGTCCTATTTGTAAATATTGTTGGCTTTGTGGGCCATGGGGTCTTTATGGTAATTACTCATCTCTGCCACTGTAGAATAAAAACTTCCAAAGACAAAGAGTCGGGGATTTGTAAGTGCTCTAATAAAGCCATGTTGACCAAGCAGGCCGACCAATTTGCCCACCTCAGCTCAATAATTTAACTTACTTGAAAACAAGATTCCTTTGTCTTCTAAGATCTCTTGATGAGGCATATGGAAGTGTTCTTTGAGGGAACAGCTGATTTCTTTAAATGTAGGATAGAAGAGTGATCTTTTGATGGCTATCTAGTTTGGAAAGCTAATATCTTTGTTTTACAGAAGCATTTGATTTTGCTTAAAAATAAAAGGATCTATTATATTTGGATTTTAAAATTGGAAACTTTGTTACTCTACTTCCAGGTTCTCAAATGAATTAAAAATAGTACTATAATTTATTTTACTTATTTTTAATAAATTTTATTTATTTATTATGTATTTTGTTATAGTTTCTTATCTATTATAAGTTGTAATAATATTCTTTATTATTCCTTAAATTTTTCATATATGTATGAACATATATTGATTATATGTACCTCCACATTGTCTCTTTCCAACACACGCAGGGACTGCTAACCTGTTCTCCACTCAACATCATGTCCTCGTTTTAAAATTATTATTATTATTAGTAGTAGTAGTAAGAATTACACATCAACTCAGAGGACCTGTCCAAGATCAAGCTAGTCAGCATTCCAACATGAGATATGTATAAGGGATTTCAGGAATTTCTGACAGAAAGTCACTTTTCTTTTGGGATGTGGCCAATGGTAGGTTTCCTATGCTCTGTTGGATGATGCAATACCCATGTACAGATTGTTGGCACTAATTGAAATAGAGACGTTATTAGTAATAATGTATTTTTTAAAAATGTTTTATTGATTCTTTGGGATTTTCATCTCATGTATGCCAAGCCCACTCATCTCCCTGTCCCTTTGTATCTGCCTTCCACCCTTGCAACCTCTTCCCTAAAATAAAATAAAATAAAATAAGATAGAATAAACAACAACAACAATAACAAAAATATCATGGAAGCTGAAGTGTTCATAGTGTGTCACATAGTATACCCCTCTTTCCATGCATCTTCACTTTCGAATGTTCATTGCAATGAGTCATTGGTCTGTTTCAAGGCCTCTACTACAAAATCAATACTGGCTCTTCAAGGGGGACTATTCTAGGATATCCTGTTGTTGCCTTGTGGCGTGGAGATCCTGACATGGACTAGCCTTTTCACATAGTCCAGCAGATCATAGATGGGGTAGCTGTTGGGGTGGGCTGACTCAAAGGCCTGGATCTGGGCCTGGGTGGTAGCTGAGTTGGTCAGTCTGCCAGCCAGGGTGAGCTCTCCAGCACATCCCCAGCTGGTTCGTCAAATGCTGCAGTAGGCAAGGGACAAGGTCAGCTCTCCTGCTCTCATGTCCTCAGAACTGAGTCATCTGCGCCTTTGCAACCAGGGCCAGTTTTACTGTGCTGCCCAGGTGAGGTACAGCGCCTGCTCTTCTGAGTGCTGCAGCTGGTGAGGAACAGGGCCAGCTCTCCACCTTTCATTGACCTCAGGGCGAGCTCTCCCACTTGCTGCAGGCAGCTAGGGGTGAAGGGTGAGAAGTAAGGGGTGAGGGGAAAGGCATTTCTGTCTCATCTAAGCTACCCCATGGCAGACTAGGAGCAGGGCTAGCTTTCCCATGCTCATGCCTTTGGTACTGGCTCACCTGCTCCCCCACCATAAGGGTAAGCCCTACTGTGCTGCCCAAGGAACAAATAGGGCCAGCTCGCCAGAGTGTGATGGCCAGTAAAGGGTAGAGCCTGTGTCTTAGGCAGCAGTCCATAGCAGAGACATCTTCATGGCCTTTGGTGGTAACACAGGCCTGGGACATCAACATAGTCCCTGGACAATAAGACCATGAACCCAGACATGGCTTCCAGCAGCACCATTGTCCTGGATTTCTTCATGACCTCGGGTAGCAGTGTTGGCCACTCAGATCAGCAAGTCCACTTGTGGCAGCATAAAATTCAGATGCCCACATGAACACTGATGACAGTCTAGACCACCAACATCCACTTGGCTTTTGGTGGTAACTCTGGCCACAGACATCAACACAGACCTCAGCTGCAGCAGGTCCACAGACACAGACATGACCCTTGGGCAGACATGATCCTGGTCTGGCCCAGGACCTCACCAGTGCCTTCTCATATCTGCTTTCCTCACTGCTGGCGGCCCTCCTGTTCTATTGTTCCCCACAGTGTATGAATCCCTTGGCTTTTCTTTTACTTCCTTTTCTACTCTGTGCACTCACCTCGTCTTTCCTATCACGTCATCACACATTTGTTCAACACAGTGGCACCCATGACAGACACTTTGGTGTCTTTCTTCCAATTACCATGGGCTGGCCTAATAATTTATTATTTTTAATCAGAGTATTTAGTTTTGTGTTTGTTTGGTTTTAACAGATGCCTTACTTTTTCGTTTGTTAGATTTTAGCAAATAAAAATATAGGATTCCAAGTTAAATTTAAATTTCATATAAACAATGAATGACATTTTCATTATAGGTAAGTTTCATGCACTATTTGGGGCACCAATGTATTAAAGTTCATTATTTATTTGAAATTCAAATTGGAGGGGCATTTGCATTTTATATGGTAGCCCTAGTTAATCTCTCACCTTGATACTTTCAAAATACACTCAGAAAGTGAGTTGACATTTACCATAGCCTAGGGTGTTATCATTATTATTAGTTGGCTCTAAATGTCTTCTCATCAGCTTGTCATGTATTTAGCAAAAGTCTTGTTCTATAATAAATTTAAATTACTATATGTAAAAGCAAATTATGCATGCTATCCACACTACAAATGTGTGGCAGCTGTTTCTTGTGTGAACTTTATTGTTTTTTGTGCCCTAATTTTCCCAACTAACCTCTTACTCTTACTTAGTTCATATGCTCCAATGTGCTACATTTCCTGTTTATCAACCCATTCCTTCCTTTTTAGTATTTAAATTTTCCTACTAGACAACGTCTTACTGTACTTCATAATTCCAATGTCAAAATGAAATCAACATACAAATAATTGAACACTCTTATTAGTCTTTATTAGAATCTTAATAACAGTAAATTAGTAACATAGTGACAGCAGGCTGCTTTAAATAAATAAATCCCTTCTTTTGATTTGTACTAAGTTGTAATAATCTTGTCTATATCTTTTTGGTTGTTTAGTCTTCTAACAATACCCTCTTCTAAGACTGCTATTTCGCCATAGGTTAATTTATATATTATTGACTAGTCTTTTACCCTCTTATTTTTAAAACCCATGATAACTTTTTGCCTATTTCAGCATTCAATTTTTTATAATATTAATTTATTATTAATATCTGATTCAAGAAGTATTTAATGATTAGATTTAGTATAGTCTTTTTTTTTACTGTCCTGAAGTTAATAGGTGCTTGATGTCATTTGCTCTGTTTTCCATGTTTTTATTGGTAATAATCTCCACTCTATTTATACAAATCTCTTCTAAAGTTTTTTAGACACTATATACATCATACCACCTTTGTTTTGATTTTGTAGAATTTCCTAGACCTCCAGCTTGCATTTACTTGAAAAATGGTTACCCTCTGTTTAACGTGTGTATTCTCCCCCAGTGTATTCATTTGACTGTTGAAGTGAAAATCTTTTGTAGCTTATGTGCTCTATTGTTTGGGGATCACCCTTGGTTTATTTCAAATCATTAGTTTTGAGACAAGATATAATCTATTATTGAAGACATCATAAACTTGGGTCATAGGTTGTGGAGAAATCAAACTGGTTCAAACCTGGAAGGTTCTTTTCTGCTGGCTAGCTCTCATAGTGCTATGCTGTACTCTGTGTGCTACTAGAAACACAAAGTATCTAGTTGTGAACCTTGCAATTGTACCTAGTTATGAACATTATAAGCTACACTAACTACCCACTGCTGTAACATTGATGAAAACATTATGGAAACAACCAACCATTTTGTAATTGGATTTAAAGCCCAGTCTATAAGATGTAATCTATGCCTGATATCATTATTCATGCTAAAAACCTGGGATAGATAGGTCATAGGTCCTATGAAAGAACCTATTATGGTTACTCTGCTAAGTGGTCATAATATTAAACCAACTTCTGATTGCTATCATACTCAAAGATTTATGCCTTTCTCAGTCATCATCAGAGAAACTGCCTTTTGATGTAGATGGCAATTAACACAAAGATCAACAACTGGTCAAAGTTCAGAGAGTGAAAGACCACAGACTGCTCAGCTCTAAATGGTATATCTATATTACACCCCTCCTCCTAAGCATCAGGGACCATTACAGAAGAGGTTGTAGAAAGAGCCCCTGGTGTAAAGACATAGAGACAGTGAATAACTATGAAAAAAAAAAAAAAAAACCTTTTTTCCACACATAATAGGGCAGCTATTGAACTCGCAGAGTATATGCAAGTTCTTTACAAGTTTGACCCAGTCAAAATCCCAGTGTAGAGAAGAAGAGTGTGCAAGAAGTCTTACCCCTACCTGAGGAGCTATGGATAATTAAAAGCTTCTGGGAAAGGAAGAGTTTAGTTTTCTGTAAGTGTGTGATGCTCTGTTAGATGAACGATGTTCAAGTAGATGGCCATACACTCCAGAGTATATGGATAACACAAATTTTTCTTGACAGGCTAAAATAAAAGAGGGTACCATATTTGTTAGAGACAGGGAAGAAAAAGTGGATCAGGAAGAAATTGGAAAAAAGGTGAATATCACAAAAATAAAAAACAGTATAAAATTCTCTAAGAATTAATTAGAAGAAGATATTGCTATGAGGTATCTGCATTTGTAGTAATGTGTAGTAATAGTTTTATTCAAGGCCCAAGAGTGATGTCTGTTCTGAAGATAAGCATTTGCTAATTATTAACTATATATGAGGTGGTTGAAGAAATGATTATATATGAGATCACTCAAGAAGAGTGTGCAGTATAAGAAGAGAAATGTGAATAAAAATGAGATCTAAATGTATGATCACAGCTATAGAACTGGAAGTAGAAGAAGTTTCAAGAAATTCTCCTGAAAGTACTCATACAGGAATATGAGTTAAAATTTAAGAATATATGAGGTAACAGAAATCAAAGATGAAAAATAAGTTTTTATTAGATGTTGAAAGAAGAGAATGAATGTAAGCTAATGACATTCATTACCATCATGTAAATCACTGTCAAACATGATAAAAGTGGTTTTGGTGGTGTCATGGGAGATGATTTTATTGGCTGGACTATCAGAGAGGAATTAAGACATATATAAATAATAACCAAAAAATTGAGAAGACTTTGGAAATACTTTAAAGGGTAGAGAAGACAGAAGACAAAAATGGACATTGATGCTTCTAGTTTGTAGGTTTTGTGATTGAAAATTGAAAAAGACTTTTATTATTTCTATGAAAAAGGAAGGCAAAATGAGTCAAGTTTAAATGTCAGAATGACAGGTCACTCTTTGTGAAGAGCACAACTAATATGTTCAGTGAGTACTGGGGGGATCCATTTTTTTCCCATGACACAAATTTACAGTTGAATCAGTCTTCATAGTCATTGTGATAGAAGATATAAAGCCATCAGAAGTCTGCAGGATCTGATGAAGTCACAGAATCTAATGATTCTGTAATGAATGATTTGACACAATTGGAGGATAAGATCCCATGTGCAGGAAGTGATATCAATGAATGCCACATTTCAGAATCTATCCAGGTGGTGAACATGTGCATGACACCCAGAGAATGTGGGGTTGAAGAGCTGAGAAGACAGCTGAAGAAAGAAAGTGGAGTAATTAATGGATAGGCTGGTGAACTGATCTTCTCCATGAAAGGTAAAGACATCCAAGTTGATTTCAGTGAACATAAAGGAAAAAAATTCCTGAGGTTAGTGTCATCAAAGGGTGTCATTCGTAAACAATTCTGTTAAAAGGGAAGAGGTGGTGATTGACCTAGAATCCAGAGTCTGAAACACAAACTCACTACTTTTCAGAGAGTTCAGTAAGACATGCATGTTGGCCAGGAATAGCTACTGAATCAAATAGGACCTAGGCCTCAGCATTTTCCAAGTAACAGCTTGACACTGTGTTGTCCAGAAGACAATGACTCACAATTGGCAAGAAACTATTAGAATGAAAATAAACTACTGGGAATATGGATGGATAAAAACTTATACACACGTTTCTTGATTGCATCTTCTTTCCTTCCTCTCTCTTCCTCTTTCTTTCTTTCTTTCTTTCTTTCTTTCTTTCTTTCTCCCATTTCTGTCTGCTTTGGGAGCTGATCCTGTGCCACAGCGCTTGGAGCTGATCCTCTGCCATGCTGCTCTATACCCAAATACCGCTGGGAGAGACCTGGTCTCCCAGGAGTGCTGACACACCTGTGAGCACAGGTAAGATCACCACTTCTGTTCAAATTCCTGACCTCAGAGGGACCCACCTGGAGCAATTGAACACAGGAACCAAGGAAGAGCCTGGACACGATGCTTTGGGTTTCCATCTGCACCCCAGAGCTGACCCTGTGCCACAGCTTTCCATACCCAAATTCCTCCTGGAGAGAACTGGTCTCCCAAGAGTGCTGACACACAGACTTTTAGGAGGGAAAAGCCACAGTCAGAGATAGCAAGAACAGCTAACACTTGAGATAACCAGATGGTGAGAGGCAAGGGCCAAGAACATAAACAACAGAAACCAAAGATACTTGGAATCATCAGAACCCAGTTCTCCCACCACAGCGAGGCCTGGATACTTCAACACAACAGAAAAGGAAGACTCTGGTTTAAATCACATCTCATGATGATGATAAAGGATTTTAAAAAGGACACAAATAACTTGTTAGGAGCCGCGGTGAGCTTGACAGCATTCGCCATTACAAGATGGCGTGGGCATCCTGTGCTCCCACAAGTAAACAACTAACTGCGCAGGTGCAAAAGGCAAAAGCGCGCCAAAGTCACTGCCCATCCCAGGGCGTAATATGGGGTGATGAGTGAACAGCCAATCAGAAGTGAACACGCCACTCTAGGGTACATATAGCAGTGCCTTTTCCCAGGCTTGGGGTCTTTCCGCTTCTGCTGATACAAGAATAAAGCCTTGTTGTAGTAACTACCCGAACACTGCCCCACGTGTCTCTTTCATGGGCGAAGGGGACTCGGAAGGGGCGCGGAACAATAACTTTCTTAGAGAAATACAGGAGAACACAGATAAACAGGGAACACAAAAATCTCTTAAAGAATTACAGGAAAAAACAACCAAACAGGTGAAGGAATTAACAAAAGCATCCAGAATCTAAAAATGGAAATAGAAACAATAAAGAAATCACGAAGGGAGACAACCATGGAGACAGAAAACCTAGAAAAGAGATCAGGAGTCATAGATGCAAGCATCACCAAGGGAATATGAGATAGAAGAGAGAATCTCATGTGCAGAAGATACCATAGAAAACATTGACACAACAGTCAAAAGAAAATGCAAAATGCAAAAAGCTCCTAACCCAAAACATCTAGGAAATCTAGGACACAATAAGAAGTCCAAACCTAAGGATAATAAGGAGAGTCAAAAGTGAAGATTCCCAACTTAAAGGGCCAGTAAATATCTTCAACAAAATTATAGAAGAAAACTTCCCTAGCCTAAAGAACGAGATGCCCATGAACATACAAGAAGCCTACAGAACTCCAATCCTGTCACATAATAGTCTAAACACCAAATGCACAAAACAAAGAAAGAATATTAAAAGCAGTAAGGAAAAAAGGTCAAGTAACATATGAAGGCAGACCTATAAGAATTAAACCAGACTTCTCACCAGAGACTATGAAAGCTAGAAGATCCTGGGCAGATGTTATAAAGATCCTGAGAGAATACAAATGACAGCCCAGGCTACTACACACAGCAAAACTCTCAATTACCATAGATGGGGAAACTAAGATTTTCCATGACAAAAACAAATTTACACAAAATCTTTCCACAAATCCAGCCCTACAAAGGATAATAGATGGACAATTCCAACACAAAGAGGGAAACTAGACCCTATAAAAAGCAAAAAAGTAATCTTTCAACACCCCCCCCAAAAAAAAACCCCACAGAAACATCAAAATAACATAAAAAATAACAGGAAGCAACAATCACTATTCCTTAATACCTCTTAACATTAATGGACACAATTCCCCAATAAAAAGATATAGACTAACAGACTGGATACATAAACAGGACCCAGCATTTTGCTGCATACATGAAATACACCTCAGTATCAAAGACAGAAACTACCTCAGAGTAAACGGTTGGAAAACAATTTTCCAAGCAAATGTTCCCAAAAAACACGCTGGAGTATCAATTCTAATATAAAATAAAATTGATTTTCAAACAAAAGTAATCAAAAAAGGAAGGACACTTCATACTCATCAAAGAAAAAAATCTACCAAGAACTCTCAATTCTGAACATCTATGTTCCAAATGCAAGGTCACCCACATTCATAAAAGAAACTTTACTAAAGCTCAAAGCACACATTGTACCTCACACAATAATAGTGCGGGACTTCAACACCCCACTCTCGGCAATGGACAGACGATGGAAACAGAAACTAAACAGATGCACATTGAAATTAACAGAAATTATGGACCAAATGGATTTAACATTTCATCCTAAAACAAAAGACTGTACCTTCTTCTCAATACCTCACGGTACCTTCTTTGAAACTGACCAAATAATTGGTCACAAAACAAGCCTCAACAGATACAAACTGATTGAAATAATCCCATGCATCCTATCAGATCACCATGGACTAAGGCTGGTCTTCAATAGCAACAAAAAACAACAGAAAGCCCACATAAACAACGCCCTATTCAATGATAACTTGGTCAAGGAAAGAATAAAGAAAGAAATTAAAGACTTCTTAGAAATGAATGAAAATGAAGGCACATCATACCAAAACTCATGGGACACAATTAAAGCAGTGCTAAGAGGAAAAAAAACTCACAGCTCTGAGTGCCTACAAAAGAAACTGGAGAGAGCATACACTAGCAGCTTAACAGCACACCTGAAAGCTCTAGAACAAAAAGAAGCAAATACACCCAAGAGGAGTAGACGGCAGAAAATAATCAAACTCAGGGTTGAAATCAACCAAGTAGAAACAAAAAGAACTATACAAAGAAACAACAAAACCAGGAGCTGGTTCTTTGTGAAAATCAACACAATAGATAAACCCTTAGCCAGACTAACCAAAGGGCACAGAGACAGTAACTAAATTAAGAAAATCAGAACTGAAAAGGGAGACATAACAACAGAAACCGAGGAAATTAAAAAAAAATCATCAATCCTACTACAAAAGCCTATATTCAACAAAACTGGAAAATCTGGATGAAATGGACAATTTTTTAGACAGATAACAAATACCAAAATTAAATCAGGATCAATAAATCATCTAAATAGTTCCATAACCTCTAAAGAAATAGAAGCAGTCAGTAAAAGTCTCCCAACCAAAAAGAGCTCAGGACCAGATGGGTTTAGTGCAGAATTTTATCAGATCTTCAAAGAAGATCTACTACCAATACTCTTCAAACTTTTCTACAAAATAGAAACAGAAGAAACACTACCCAGTTCATTCTATGAAGCCACAGTTATACTGTGAATTCTCCCTTGGAGATTAATGGTTTCTGTCTAATCAGGAACTTGTCCCAATTTCCTCTCATAGATGACTTCATAAGAGATTTGTTTCTACTTCTATCATGTTTAATGTTCCAAACAGATTTTAGAACCCGGTTGAGTGCATATTACTTTTAGCTTCAGAAGATATTATGTATATTTAAGAGGCAATTAACTCTTGTAAGTTATTTTGATGACTTCAAAATGTCAATACTGTATTGTATATTTTAAAATAAAGTATATTAACTTAATAAAAAAACTGAAAAAAAAAAAAACCCGAAGTAATAGTGTAGGACTGATGGGTTGAGCCATTCATAATTCTACCTTTGATAAAAGGCTCTGAACTTTCAAGCAAGTATGAGCATTTTGCTGTGTGTAAGGAGCCAGGATAGACAACTACCAGCAAACACTGTCATAAGCACTTTTTTATTGGTTATTTTATTTATTTACATTTCAAATGTGATTCCCCTTTCTAGTTTTTCCTTCTCAAGCTCCCTATCCCTCTCCATGCCCCCTGCACCCACTCATTTCTGCCTCAGCACCCTAGCATTCCCCTACTCTGGGTCATTAAGCCTCCACAGACCAAAGGCCTTCCTCCCAGTGATGCCAGATAAAGCCATCCTCTGCTACATATTCAGCTGGAGCCATCAGTTCCTCCATGTGTACTCTTTGGTTAGTTTCTTAGTTCCTGGGAGCTTTGGGGGGGGTCTGGTTGGTTGATATTCTTGTTCTTCCTATGGGGTTGCTAATGAGGATTCCTGCTCAGAGCAGTGATGACTCTAGCATCTTCACAGTATTCTTTACTATAGTCTTCCATGTCTTTATTTTTTCTTTATTTATTTCTGCATCTACATTTTATCACATGCTAACATCACTTTATTTTGAATACTGTATTGTTTTCAGATTCAGTCTTTTACTTGTAACACTCTTATTCATAACCAACATTTCTCTACTTTATTCTAATTGACCTATTCTTTTTAATATTTTTATTTCATTTTTGAAAGATGCACACACAATGTGTCTGGATCATTATCTGGATGCACTGCTCTTTCTTAAAATATTTTTGAGGTTCCTTGTATTTCTTCTTCCTTTTTCCTAGAAGAATGCATTTTGTATCATTTCCAGTGACCCTAGATGGTTCCAGTTCTTAGGTTTAGAAAAAAATTGAGAAACTGTCATTTCAGTTTGAAAAGACACAGGAAAATAAATGCTTGAGTCATGGTGGACAGGTAGATACTAAGGAATTAGATTAAAAGCTGAGATTATTTCTAAAGAAACAATTTCATTTTTAAAATTTTTGGTTTGAATGAAATACATTTCCTGAAAGTTTGTACTTTAAGAAAAGTAATATGAAAGTTATATGGGTCATATGATCTTGATATTGTCATCCAAGTTCTTAAGGTCCTGCATTGCCCTGTAATTCTGAAGATAATTGCATATGGTCTACCCTATACTTAGTTTAGTACCTCAGAAATTTTAAAGTGATTTTCAACTTGACAGTGTGCCATTTTTGTGGCTGTCACACTGTTAAATGTTAAAATATAGAGTATGTGAAAATCAAATGGTTTCTAAACTGTACAAACTTTCAATATGCATTGATCAAAAATAATTTCATTGTTTTAAAAGCCATTAGGAATAATGGAAGCAAATGACTTGTGACACTCAGTTTTTTTTTTCTATATCCACTTTATTCTACTACTCTGTAACTCACATCAGTCACCCAAAGAGTTCAACACATTAAAGAGACATGCAAGATTGGGAGTAACATTATGATTAAGGATGAATGGTGAAGCCAACAATAGAGGAAGATAATTTAAGCACTCCACTGAAATATAAAAATGGTTCTCATCCATGAGAACGTGAAGACTGTGTGCACAGAAAATTTCTTTTTTTATTCAATATTTTATTTATTTACATTTCAGATGCCATCCCCCTTCCCCATCCCCTCACCCATTAATTCCTTATCCCATCCCATCCCTCCTTCTCCTTTTCTGCCTTTATACTGTTTAAATTACATGCATGTATTAAGGTCAGTTCTAGGTTGAGGAACTAGCAATACAATAGATGCAAATAGTCCAGGAAAAAGGAAGACAATAAACCTAGATAATCAAAGAACATGCACAACAATAAACAGAGTCCCATGATCACTCCTGTGATCACTATTTCTAAGGGCTTATCAGGATGATCAAAGTATCTGAGCCTGCTTCCCTGTCCTAGTCCAAAGTCATTTTCATGCCTGAAGCCCATTTCTTTGCTCTAGCTTAAGATTTAAATTTCTGCCTATAATTACTTCTTTGTTCTAGCCTAGGATTTAGATTTCTGCCAAAAAATAACTTCTTTGTTCCAGCTCAATGTCAGATTCCTGCCTGCAGTCCATTTCCTTGTCCTTTGCCTATGTCAGATTCTTTCCAGGTAGCCCCAAAAGCTCTCCATACCTGCCTCTTTTTATTGCATAAACCAGACTGAGCCTGTCTTAGGTCATTCTGACAAGAAAGTCTTCCTTACCAGTTGTGAAATATGCATTATCATAAGCAATGCACTTCTGTCTTAGGTTGGTAAGGTTCTGTGCAGAATCTTACCCATCCTTGGCTTGCCAGCCTGATAAATTAATAAATCTGTCTGGGGGTCCATTATCAGTTTCAAGTCATGTACTTTGGTTGCCAGACTGTTGATGTAGTTAGAGACAAGCTTTAACATGATGGACAGGAGTAAAAATATTCCCAGGACAAGAAGGGCTAGCCTGATCAAGCTATATGTGCCATTCCTGAGATTTGACCAAAATGGAAATGCTGACCTCAGGCCATGAATAATTTTATCGGCATTATCTGCAGCATCAAAGCTCAACAGAGCAGCATTCTTGAAATTCATAATCTCACCATGCAAAGTTAACACACCCAGAGAGGTGTTAGGATTATGCCAAATATCCTACAGGTGTCTTTAAACTTTTTTCTAATTATAATGACAATCATTGCAAATTTTAGAAGTAATACTACTCCAATGATATTTGTCATGACACTTGGGATGGCTTCTAACTCTTAAACCCTGAACCTCCTTCAGATAATTTGAAAAGGTTATAGAGCATCATCTGTTGTTCCAGATTCCTATATAAATTCTTTTGTATACTCAATACATTAGTAACATTTTTTGCTAGATTGTTAACAAAAATAGTTGTCTTAACTCTTTGTGTCAATGCTATTGCAGAAGCAGTGGTGCTAGCAATTAATGTAATTAAAGCTGTTATACCAGCAATAATCAAGCCTGCTACCCTCTCGCTTCTGTTTAAAGCCTAACTCACTTCTTCCAGCACTTTCAAGTTTTTTTTTCAGAGAATCAAGGTTTTTGAATACTCAGGGCAGTAAGATGAAAGCTGGTTGATAGACTCCCCGTAACAGACATGCCAGGTTTCAACACACTAACACAATTGGAAATTATACAGTCAATGCAACTTACAATAAATGCTGTAGAAGAGACAAAACCAATCTCAGCTTGACAATTAAAAGAGCCTTAAAACATGCACTAACCCTTGTTTGAAATCCAGATCCTGTCCCAACATTATCTCTTGCTATCATAACATCATAGTGAACTATTAAATATGTCTTAGACAATGTCCAGATCCAGCCTTTCAAATGTAGGCTGTTATCTTCAATATTGGATTGATTTCTAGACCAGTACATGATTGAGGCCTAATAACTGGGCACCTTTAAGAAAAATACAAGAAATGTAATTTCTCTTTTTGATTCTGTATCCCACAAGGTCTAAAAACTTGAAGTAAGGCAGCTTGTCCCATCTGAGATATAGTTAAGCAAAGGTGGGTCAGGAACATATGTCCAATACAGCTCCCCAGTCACCCTTGTTAGGTCACTCAGCAAGCTCATAGGTCAGCATCATTCTTTGTCTCAGCGACAGTATGTCTCACCAACCTTTTTAAAGTTCCATGGGCCTCTTCTACAATACCTTGTCCATGAGGATTATACGAAACCCCCATAATAAATTGTTGACAAAAAGTCTTGACTGCTCGACTACAATCGCCAGACCCATTATTTTTTTTAAATTGCTTATTTTATTTATTTATCTTTCAATGCTATCTCCTCTCCCATCACCCCCAAAACTTCTTATCTCATCCCCCCTCCTCTTACTTCTATGAGGGTGTGCCCGCACCATCCATCCATTCCTGCCTCCCTGCTCTTGAATTCCCCAACACTAGGGAATCCAAACTTTCAGTGACCAAGTCCCTCCTCTTCCACTGATGCCTCACAAGGCCATCCTCAACTACCTATACAGGTGGAGATATGAGTCCCTCCCTTTGTGTTCCCAGGTTGGAGGTTTAGACCCTGGGAGTTCTGGTTGAGTATTTGGATACTCCTTCTAAGAAGGACCAAAGCACCCACACTTTGGTCTTCCTTTGTCTTCTTGAGCTTCATGTGATCTATGAGTTGTATCTTAGGAATTGTGAGCTTTTGGGCTAATATCCACTTATCAGTGAGTGCATACCATGTGTATTCTTTTGTAATTGGGTTACCTCACTCAGGATGATATTTTCCAGTTCAATCCATTTGCCAAAGAATTTCATGAACTCATTGTTTCTAATAGCTGAATAGTACTTTATTGTGTAAATGTACCACATTTTTTTGTATCCATTCCTCTGTTGAAGGACATCTGGGTTCTTTCCAGCTTCTGGTTATTATAAATGAGGCTGCTATGAACATAGTGGAGCATGTGTTCCTGTTGTATGTTGAAACATCTTTTGGGTATATGCCCAGGAGTGGTATAGTTAGGTCCTCAGGTAATACTATGTTCAATTTTCTGAGGAACCATCAGACTGATTTCCAGAGTGATTTCCAGTTTACAATCCCACCAACAATGAAGAAGTGTTCCTCTGTCTCCATATCCTCGCCAGCATCTGCTGTCACCTGAGTTTTTGATCTTAGCCATTCTGAATGGTGTGAGGTGGAATCGCAGGGTTGTTTTGATTTGCATTTCCCTGATGATTAAGGATGTTAAACATTTCTTTAGGTGCTTCTCGGCCATTTGAGTTTCCTTAGTTGAGAATTCTTTGTTTAGCTCTGTACCCCATTTTCCAATAAGGTTGTTTGATTGTCTCGAGTTTAATTTCTTGAGTTCTTTGTATATCTTAGATATTAGTCCTCTATCAGATGTAGGATTAGTAAAGATTTTTTTCCCCAACCTTTTGGTTGCCTCTTTGTTCTGTTGATGGTGTCCTTTGCTTTACAGAAGCTTTACAGTTTTATGACGTCCCATTTGTCAATTCTTGATCTTAGAGCATAAGCCATTGGTGTTCTGTTCAGGGACTTTTCCCCTGTGCCTAGGTGTTTGAGGGTCTTCTCCACCTTCTCTTCTATTAGTTTCAGTGTATCTGGTTTTATGTGAAGGCCCTTTATCCACTTGGACTTGAGCTTTGTACAAGGAAATAAGAACGGGTTGATGTGCATTCTTCTACATGCTGACCTCCAGTTGAACTAGCACCATTTGTTGAAAATGCTGTCTTTTTTCCACTGGATGGTTTTAGAACCTTTGTCAAAGATCAAGTGAACATAGGTATGGGGGTTCATTTCTGGGTCTTCTATTGTATTCAATTGATCCTCCTGCCTGTCTCTGTACCAATACCATGCAGTTTTTATCACTATTGCTTTGTAGTACAGCTTGAAGTCAGGGATGGTGAGTTCCCCAGAAGTTCTCTTATTGTTGAGAATAGTTTTTACTATTCTGAGTTTTTTGTTATTCCAAATGAATTTGAAAATTACTCTCCATCTCTGTGAAGAATTGAGTGGAAATTTTGATGGGGATTGCATTAAATCTGTAGTTTGCTCTTTGCAAAATAGCCATTTTTACTATATTAATCCTTCCTATCCATGAACATGGGAGATATTTCCATCTTCTGAGATCTTCTTGAATTTCTTTCTTAAGTGACTTGAAATTCTTGTCATATAGATCTTTCATTTGCTTGGTTAGATTCACACCAATGTATTTTATATTATTTGTGACTATTGTGAAGGGTTTCACTTCCCTAATTTTTTTCTCAGCCTGTTTACCATTTGAGTAGAGGAAGGCTACTGATTTGTTTGAGTTAATTTTATATCCAGCAACTTCGATGAAGTTGTTTATCAGGTTTAGGAGTTCTCTGGTTGAAGTTTTGGGGTCACTTATGTATACTATCATATCATCTGTAAATAGTGAAATTTTGACCTCTCCCTTTCCAATTTGTATCCCTTTGACCTCCTTTTGTTGCCTAATTGCTCTGGCTAGGACTTCCAGAACTATATTGAATAGGTAAGGAGAGAGTGGGCAGCCTTGTCTAGTTCCTGATCTTAGTGGGATTGCTTCAAGTCTCTCTCCGTTTAGTTTGATGTTGGCTACTGGCTTGCTGTATATTGCTTTTACTATGTTTAGGTATGGACCTTGAATTCCTAATCTTTCCAAGACTTTTTATCATGAAGGGGTGTTGAATTTTGTCAAATGCTTTCTCAGCATCTAGTGATATTATCATGTGTTTTTTTCTTTGAGTTTGTTTATATAGTGGATTACATTGATTGATTTCCTTATTGAACTATTTCCTTTTTTTTCTTATTGAATTATTTCCTTATATTGAACCATCCCTGCATTCCTGGGAGAAAGGCTAATTGATCATGATGGATAATTTTTTTATGTGTTCTTAGATTCGGTTTGCAAGAATTTTATTGAGTATTTTTGCATTGATATATATATATATATATATATATATATATATATATATATATATATGGGATATTGGTCTAGTCTATTTGGCATTCTGTAGTCTTCTTGTATGTTTATGGTCATCTTGTTCTTTAGGTTAGTAAAGTTTTCTTCTATAATTTTGTTGAAGATATTTACTGGCCCTTTAAGTTGGGAATCTTCACCGTCTTCTATACCTATTATCCTTAGGTTTGGTCTTCTCATTGTGTTCTGGATTTCCTGGATGTTTTGGGTTAAGAACTTTTGCATTTTGTGTTTTCCTTGACAGTTGTGTCAATATTTTCTATGGTATCTTTTGCACCTGAGATTCTGTTTTCTATCTCCTGTTTTCTGTTGGTGATGCTTACATCTATGAGGCCTGATTTCTTTCCTAGGTTTTCTATCTCCATGGTTGTCTCCCTTTGAGATTTCTTTATAGTTTCTACTTCCATTTTTATGTCCTGGATGGTTTTGTTCAATTCCTTCACCTGTTTGGTTGTGCTTTCTTCTAATTCTTTAAGGGATTTTTGTGTTTCCTCTTTAAGGGCTTCTACCTGTTTACCTGTGTTCTCCTCTATTTTTTTGAGAGTGTTATTTATGGCCTTCTTAAAGTCCTCTATCATCATCATTAGGAGTCATTTTAAATCTGAATCTTGCTTTCCTGGTGATATGGGTAATTCAGGCCTTTCTAGTGTGGGAGAATTAGGTTCTGATGCTGATGCTTATGTTCTTGCACTTGCCTTTCACCATCTGGATCCCCTAGTGCTACCTGTGCTGTCTCTGACTGGAGCCTGTTTTTCCTATTATCTTGGTTCTGTCAGAACTATTTGGGGTGGGAGTTGCTGCTGAGATTAGGGCTGAAGCCCAAGATCTGCTCAGTGCTTGGGCCCAGAACAGAAGGTAACAGGGCATTAGGCCAGGAGTGAATTCCTGGGTCCCAGTGGGTCCCAGCTATACCCTGTTTGGGGTGGGTGTTTCTGTCTCCTTACCTAAGATACTGCCTCAGTTAGAGCTCCTGGGAGCCCTACCTTCTTTGGATTTTGTGGCATTGGGTGCAGAGCTGAAGCCCAAGATCTGCTCAGTGCTTGGGCATAGACTGGAAGGCAGAACATTTCTTTAACTACATGAGTTTAATGGTGGAAATGAATTAAGCAGCATGTTTAGATTTTTTTTTTTAATTTAAAACCATCTCAATACTTAAAGGTAAACAATTAGAATCAATGACTCTTGTCTTCCCCTCATGCCACCTCAACTGGTGAGTCTGTTGGAAAGGATCTGATAGTGAGTAAAGCATAAGCTTCCACCTGAGGGCTGTGGATATCTTGAGAGAGAATACTTGGAATTCAGTTACAGCTCTGCCCCTGACCTGGTTGGGGCAGTCTGGATCTTTCATATATCACTGGGGAATCCTATTGCAGAAGCTATAGTCTCTCCTTCAGTGTACTTCCATGTCAATCACACATAGTCTATGTGATTTGAAACATAGTTTGCCCTTCTTCATTTGTTCCTGCCTTTCCTATCTTCTACCATTCTTATACAATTATTTATTTGCCAAATATTCTTTACTAGACAACATGGTAGCCTATGGACACTGAATCTATTTTTTGAAGAATAAGCTAAAGTCATTGAACATTTACAACAGTCACTTTTAATTAGAAGGACTTTATAGAGTAGGCTAGGTGTCAGAGAGGTACAAAAATAGAGTGAGGCTATGAAGATTAGAGGAAGATACTGCTGCTTTCCCCATGCCCTCCTGTGTGATTTATGGAAATGTATTATAATGAGAGAGGGTTGTGCAGTCTGCAAGGTAGAGGAATTTATGTGGTGTTGGCTTCATATTTGGTACTTAAAAAATGAGAAAGGGCACCATTAATCACCTTGCCTTCATTTAAATAATAATTAAGGATGCTATCTGAAGTGCCTGCCATAGCTCCTAGGAGCACAGTGGGCCTGTTGACTACACTTAAACTAGTTTTGTGTGGCTCACATTTATACACCATGCTGGTCTGACAGCTGCTGCTGCACCCCAGTCAACTGTGTGCTATTCCATCATTGTTTCTGATGCCACAGGGCTTTTGCTGTGATGTGCATCCACTTGTCCTGGTAAACTTGTTTATTGTGCGTTATATTGATTTTCCATGTTAGGTTTCTTATAGCTCCAGGAGTTCTAGAAGCATCTTAATTTTTTTCTAAATGGTACTTTTAGATCTCTTAAATGAGAAACATGAAACGAAGTTTAAGGGGTAGCCTGGGATATATTAGTATTGTCTTTTTCAAAGGTAAAAAGGCATTTCTGCTTTTAAAAGTAACTATACTACCAGAAGCTGAATTTAGACACATTGTTTCACATTATGCTATAATGAAAATGTTAGATATTATGGACAATTTCCTTAATTCATTCTGCTGTTAATACTTAATGAGTAATTTATAATATTGCATTCTAGTCTGCAAAAGCGTGTGTGATTAATGGCAAAACCATGGTGTGATTAATGGCGCACCATGTGCTTAGTTTTTTGCACTTGGCTACATTCCTAGATGAGTGGTTTAGTCATTTTGGATAATACCTCTTGCTTGCTAGTTTAGAAAGTGGGAGAGAGTAAAAAAATGAAAGGCAGGGCGTTTCCTCTTGTGGTCAGTTTCACGATGAATTTCAATATTGTCTACTGATTCTCTCTCTCTCTCTCTCTCTCTCTCTCTCTCTCTCTCTCTCTCTCTCTCTGTGTGTGTGTGTGTAGTACCTCTTTTCACTGAGCCATCTCAAAAGCCTAGATTAGTCTTAAAATGTCTCTGACACCATTTTGTTATTGGCATTAACGATTTAACTCGAATAACCACGAATTTATACATATTGTATTACATAAGGTATAAAATAACTGTGTGGTCTATATGTATCTTACATAGGAGCAAAGAGAGTTCTATAAGACACTATGGATTCCAAAGTTACACAGCGAAAGAATGGCAGGTCAGTGATTGGCACATGCTACTCTGTGAGCAAAACTTGTGCCTTTAAATACACTGCTTCCAAATAATCTGCTTCCAAGGAGGGTCATATTTAAGATGTATGTATCTTATTATCCTTGTAATCACTTAAAATGCTGTTTAAAATTCTTAGATTTTTTTTGTTTTATTATGATTTTTTATTAGTTTAAGAGATGAGATAAGTAGTTCTTGAAATATGACAGAATAATTAATTGAAATTATTAAAATCATTTCAACTGTATACTGAACATTAAGCCATCATTCTTCACTACAAGAGATTTTTGCTAACTAAACCAAAAACATGTATGAAGTGATAAATTTTTATGCTTAATCATCTCTTCCTTATGGTAGCATGCCACTGCCGGGGTAGTTGTACTAACGGCCCAGTGACTTCTTAAGAACATCTTTTCAGAGTTCTTTTGCTCGTAGTCAGCAGCCACCTCCTGTATTTCATTATCCTGTCCACCATTCCTCACCCCTGGTGACTCACATTTTGCACACAATGTACGCAAGTTAAGTATATACTTTCTTGTTATACTTGTTTGATGTTCTTGGATTTAGGCTTGAGAGAGCTTTCCTATAGCTTTATGTTGACTGGGTGCTGTTATAGCATCTTTAAATCCTTGTCTCCTATTCATTCATCCTAGTTTGTCCCCTCCACTAACTTAATATGTTGTGCATTACCACACCAATACTTTTCCAAGGCACTCGTCTCTGAAACTGAACCCCATTTTAAACTGAGAAATGCATTAACATCCCAAAGTAACTAAAAACCTAATTAGGAAGGAATAAAACCAAATTTAATCCAGCTGGTATTTACTAATAACTGTTTATAAGGAGCAGGCGAGAGTGAGTGCTAAGAGCACTCTATTTGTGGAAAAATAGATGAGCAGAGGCTATGGCTGGGGGAAGGAGTGGGTGAGTCTGTAAAGAGATAACGGAGATCACAAGACATTCCTGGAAGTGGCTGTATGGTTTGGATTATATGACTAATGACATTAAAAGATTATATTCTATGTTGTGAGAACCCAAGAAATTAGAAATGCGCTCCGTGCAAATACTCTCTAAGAGGGGCTGTGAGCACCAGTTGCTGAAGGAGAGAGATGGTGAAATGAAAGCAGCAGACAGGAGTGGTGTGAAGAGAGTAGGAGAAAGCGAATGGTCTAGAATGTTTATCAGGCGCATGCGCTGTGCTTGTGGCTAGGAGACACTTGACTATTGAGATGTGGGTTCTTGACAAGCGGTCCTATCAGACAACACAGTGCAGCAGCTCTCAACCCATGGGTCGAAACCCCTTTGAGGGTTGCATTATCAGATATTATGAATAACAGATATGTACATTATGGTTCATGACAGGAGCAAAATTACAGTTATGAAGTAGTAACAAGATAATTTTATGGTTGGGGGTCCCCACAACAGGAGGAGCTGTGTTAAAGGGTTGCATCATTAGGAATGTTGAGAATGAAGAAGAAAGCAGAGGTTTGCTGAGAAGCTGGTGGTGTGTTCCAAAATGACGTTTTGCTAATGATGCGCTTTGCGAGGCATTTTGTGAGTCATGAGAACAACGTATTAAGTCTAAACAGACCAGAGAACATAAGTTCCAGGTTTATAGACTTGGATATTGGAGGTAAGAGACACCTTCACATACAAGTATTTGTAGAAAGAACTGCATTTACTAAGGGTGGTCGGTAGTTACTGTCACCTATGAAACTGCAACGCTTCATCCATACTCTATAATTAACCAGTATTTGCAAAAGTAGAAAATTTATATCACAATATACATTTTAAGACAAATATTCTTTAAAAATGCTTTACACTAGTTATACCATAGTCCGTTTTCCCTCCTTAATTGGTATGAAAACTTAGTACTTAGATACGACATCTTAAACTTAGTATGGAAATTGTAAAGTCAATAGACGAGCAGCAGTTTGAACAGTCTTTGTCTTAAGTATCTGAGAAAATATTGAAGTGCAATTTGTAGGGTTTTCCAGCGCTGACTGCAGGCTCTCAGCAGAAAAGTTTGTAAAGTTGCTATAAAGGAAGAAACATTCTCCTCATCGATTAGCAGATACCAATTCCATTATAAATATATATGCATGTTGACCTTTTAGCTTGTTTTCCTGAATACAAATTCAGAAGAGCTCTCACACAGCTGCTCATGCTGTGATAGTATTTTGGGGCAATGGAACACAAATGGGGACATCAATCTACCCTCTTCATTCGAGAGTCACTGTATGGAGCCTAATTGCTGGTTCCTCTGTGGTACCCATGCAGAGCTTATACCAGTCAGCAGGCCTGGGGTTTAAAGATTTCTCCATAGTGAAGTTCCACAGCTTAAATGAGGAGGTTAGAATCTTGGACAAATAAAGCAAATATTGAGTGGCTTCTAATGCCTTTTCCCTTTGACTTGGAAAACAAATATGTGCACATTGTTAAGACTAGAGGGTCATTGAAACAGGCTTGCACAATTCAACTGCTAAGCCAAGAAGCCAACAATAGAAGCAAACTCAAATTATTTTTTCCCATAGACAGAAAAGATTAATTTCCATCTGTGCCATTTTGAAGGTCTCTTTCATTCATTTACATTTTTTCCTCAGGGGAGAGCACAAATGCATTACCCATTACCACAAAACTATGCAGATTCCCACATTTGGGGAAATCCCAGGGGTCAGCACACCTGGTGTGCAATGGATAAGCCTCACTCTGGCAAAACCAACTTTGTAATGGTGGTACTTCCCCTGGCAGGTAAGTCTTTGAAGGTCTCTTTTAGATATGATGCTGCCGATCAAGACCCTGATGGGGAGACTGTATACTAGAGCACGTGATTTAGAAAGGAGTTTTCATATTTCTTGGGCCAAACTTTACTCTAGGTGTTCAGGGGTCACAACATAATTGTTGCCTCCATGAACTGACATGCCAGAGTTAGAAACAGTGCCGTGTACCAATCCATGTCTTCTGTAAGTACTGCAACATAACCCAGGACATCAAATTAGAGGGAATGACTGCCGCTCATTGTTTCAGTCCTTGCTCTCTTGACCCCACAGCTTTTGGACCATGTGTGAAGCAGTGCATCTTGGGAGGGGACTTATAGCTGAACAAAGTGGTACACTTCTCAGAGGCTGGAATGAGAGCAGGATTGTGTTTGTAATATCTTTTTTTCAGCATGTATACTTAGGATCTAGCTTTCTTTCTTCTTCAACTGGCTGTTACCTCCTAAATGCTCCACCATTTCTCAATGCAGTCCCAGTAAGATAATCATACCTTAAATATAGGCACTTAACTAACATGTAAAATCCACAACATAATAATCTTAGACTTTGTATATTTGAGTTACAATCTTGTCCCAATCTTGAAAAAAAAGATTTTATTTCTCTATCACAGAAAAAACAGATTCTGTAGACGATAAATAGAAATTTGCATGTACACCATACTCAGTGAAATGTTGAAGACATTCAATAATTTATAGAAAAATAAGTATCTTTTATTTTCATCATTAAGTTTGTGGTTGAGATATATATCACAAAAGACATATTTTTAAGATAAAAGCATACACGTTTATGTAAAATAGCTAAAGGGGTGGAGAGGCCTGTGTGTGTTTATGTCACTTGATAAAGGTTATAGTTGTGGAGAGCTGGGATGGACAAAGACAAAAGTATTGGTAATACAATGAGGGAACTTTAGCAAGGCTTACATGTTCAAGCTCTGCTTCGTATCCCTGAGTATTTAAAGGCTGGGCCATTCTTCTTTCCATATAAATTGGGTACCTCTCATATAAGGACCTTATGGGTAGTGCCTGTGTGGCCTGAGTCAGGTCATACAACTCTTTCTGAGTTTTATAGCCTATATTGGGGCTAGGGATGTTGGGAGAGAGTGAATGGCCCTCTTTGTTTGATTTTCTAACATACTAAGGAGACATTTTTTGGTGTAGCATGTTCTGAAACTCATCTGGGTCTTAATTTATTTGTCTAGAAAGTGTAAACCTAATGTAATCTATTTCTTAGGTTCATTATAGGAATTAAATTTGTTAATTATATAAATACACAACTATATGCAAAGCTACTAAAATATCTTGATGTATTGTATTGTGGTTTATTATTACAACAACACTATAATTCTATTGTCTATTTCATAATGTCTAAGAACTTTATAGTTTTAAAATTGCTTTATTTTATGCACTGAAGATAGCAGAGGATAAAAGACAAACAAAAATTCTTGCTTTCTTCCCTAATAGGGGTTGGTATCTTATCTATGATGCATGATGGATATTATTAAGACAATCAGAGCATGAGAAGGTGATAGTTAGAGCTGAGGGTTCTATATTTATGTCATTCTTTTGTGGTAGTCTTGCTATGTAGTCCAGGCTATCCTGGAACTGGTGATACTCTTTTCTTATGTTTTTATTTTTCTTTCATACAATACATCCTGACCAAAGTATCCCTTCTCTCCACTCCTCCCAGTTCCTCCTCTGCTCCATAGATCCACTTCTATTCCTTTTCCTTTCAGGAAAGATAAGGATTCAGAGGGATATTAACCAAATATGACATAATAAGATAAAATAATACTAGGCACACTTTTATTCTAGTTGGGTGACCCAACCCAATAGGAGTAAAAGAGTCCCAAGATCAGGTGAAAGAGTCAGAAACACCCCTACTTCCACTGTTAGAAGTCCCACAAACAACCCAGGCTTAACAACCATAGCATGTATGTAGGGCAAATTTTGGAGTTTAGTTGGGACACGCTACGTTTGTCATGTTTGTGGAGACAGTGAGTAGCAATTTGAAAGTTTTCAGGCTAGGTTCTGAGGGGATAATTTGGAAGTGACAGTTGTCATCTAAAGCCTTGCAACTGGATGGGATACTGTCTTAGATAGGGTTTCCATTGTTGTGAAGGGATGCCATGACCAAAACAACTCAAAGAAAACTTTTAATTGGGGGTGGCTTACAGTTTCAGGGGTTCAGTTCATTATCATCATGGTGGAAAGCATGACAGCAAGCAGGCTGACTGGGTGCTGGAGGAGCTAAGAGTTCTACATCTTGATAGGAAGGCAACCAGGAGGAGGCTCTCTTCAGTAAGCAGCTTCTGCACTGTGTGGAGCATGGGACCTCAAAGCCCACCCCTACAGTGATACACTTCCTCTAACAAGGCCACACCTACCTCAAGAAGGCCACACCTCCTAAGAGTAGCATTCCCATGAACCAAGCATATTCAAACCACAGATACCAAAGAGGTGGGTAAAGAGAGGAAATAGATGTCTCAAGGCTGAGCCCTGAGCGTTGTCAATCAGCAAGAGGTTGGTGGATGTGAGAGGAATTAACAGGTAGACAAAAATGTACTTTGCAAGATATGATGAAGGTAGTCACAGAATTTCAGAAATGACACTAAGAAGGAGTAATGATCAAATGTATCAAATGTTGATGACAAGTTTGGAAGAAAACTGAGAATGATGTGGGTTTAGTAATGATGAAATCACAATGATAGCTGGGTGGTGGAGGCCTGAAGAAGCATAAGTAAACATAACCTTGATAATACAAAGAAGGGTGCCATCACCTAGACCCACAGTTCTACTGTAAGGCAAAGAAGTTATACTTACCTTGGACAATAGGCAGCTAAATAGTGAAGGAGAAAGGAAAATAGATAGGCATAGTGTTACGTCTTTTGTCATCAGTTTTATTTATTTCTTTTTTAATTTTTTAATTTTAATTTTTTAATTTTTATTTATTTGTTTTTTAAGAAGAAAGAAAGAAGAAAAACAGCCAAGGAATCCTGAACTCCTGTAGTAAAGCTATACAAAGCAAACGAAGGCATGGTGAGGGCTGAGATGGCTCAGTCCGTAAGAGTGCTTGCCATGCAGTTGTAACAGTCAGAGTTGAATTCCTAGAATCCCTATTGAAAGAGAGAACCAGTTTCTGAAAGTTTCTTTTGGCTTCCACACGTGCACTATGGCACACACACACTCTCCTTATAATAAATTCAATTCAACTAAAAAAGATCTAATGAAATTGTCCTGATAGTCTCAAGGTCACGTGTGACTAGACCATCAGTGCAGAGGCTGGAAGAAGGAGTGACACAGCCTTACTAGACACTGCAGTTTTGGGCCTTCTTACTTGAAATTTAGCAATGGAGGAACAGATGGCATGAGGTCAAGTTAATTCTTAGACTTAGCACTGGGTAACCCTCTGGACCCTGAAGATGAAAGGTTGGAGAGAGTAGAGGGCCTTCTTACTTTGTACACTCAAGTTCCTCTGTAAGAGGCTTCCTCTTGGCTTTTAGTTGTAGAAGGACTATCTCAAGTTCATTGTCCTATAATTAGTATTTCCTCAATGATGTGGTTTTAAAAAATTCTAGAGCTAAAACCTATAGCTTTGAATGAGACACTAAAACAGCAAAGTAGTGCTATCATAGTGACATATAGACTAATGAAAGGATGTAAGGTCCAAGGGGTGATGAAGTGGACACATCTAGAGGGTTTGTGGTTTGGATTTTCTTAGGCTCTTATTTGACTCATAGCATAGACTCAGTCCTTTTCTATTTTATTAAATATATTTGCAGCATTTAGAAATTATCTGAATAAACTGTTAACTTTTATGACAGGAAAATCTCTCACCATTGATGTAGGGGGTGGGGTACAAGTCACCAAAAGGAGAAAAGATGAAAAGTAACATTCTACCACTTAATTAGGCAAACGCAACTACAAAATAACCAGACTAAAAATTTTAGGCTAAACCAGTGTTACTACTTTATCACTAGGGATCTCACCTTGTAAATTTATTTTATAGAAGAATAAAGTCTTTAATAACTCTTGATACAGGAGGAGTAATAGCATCAGGTCATGAGATTTGGGGTCATTGCTGATTCTTCAGAGAAGAGTGAATGCTAATAATGATAGGAAGTATTGTCACATGTGCAAAGTGTGACAGATGCCCTCTTTCCTTTAGACTTTAAAATAACAGTGAGACAGTTTAGCTGAGAATACTGAAGATTGGATAAGACTATAACCTGCCCCATTGAAGCTGCCAAGTGTTTTGCAGCAAAAGCACTTAAACCTGAGTCTTTCGGGCTACACTAATATGGTGACACCGTGGCTTTGCTTTAGCTCTTTCAACCTTGAACTTCTCAGTCCAGACAAATCATCTGGGACACTTTTATGATGAGCAGGGTAGATTATTACTTATGCATTAAAGATTAAATCTACTTCCTCTCATCTCATCATTATAATTTCAATCTTTTAGTTCATAATGCTTCGGTCTTTGGGAATCCATTTGTGTTTAAAATGCTATTACTTGTGGCAAGGGTCATTCATTTAACCATTATCTGTGAACATCTTTATTATTAGTCAACTATACTACATTAATTACCAGGCAGTTTGATTGTCCCAGGAGAGAAAATATTTACCCAGGATTAGGCCTGGAAATTGGAGAGAATTTATGGGGAAATATATGAAAAAGAAGAAACTTCAGAGTGTGAGGGAGGTGTTAGGCCCTTTTAGTAACATGAGAGAAGTTTTTAGATGGATTGACTCTTAGAGGCCAAGCACTTTAATACCCTCACTTTGCAGGCAACAAAGTCCTCACCCACGCTACTGGGTTACAATACTCAGAGATAGACACCTTCTCATTTTAAGGCTGCCAGAACTTTTTGTTGTCAAGTTTTCAACAACTCTTCCACTTTTTGGAATCTGGAGCCAGAAAAATTATCTTTTCCTTTGTTTGTGTTTTTAATTTCTTTAGCTCCTGTAGAGTTTCTTGGGCATATGACAGATTGAACAGCTCTTGTACCCCTGTTCTCTCTCCACCTAATTTTACCATACTGTCTATTCATAAGGAAATCAATTACTGAAAGATGTACAAATATTGAGAAAGGGATGGGGTGATGAAGTGCACAATCATGGTTAAGACAATTCCCGTGGCCAGCGTTATGGATTCTGACGGCAGGAAGAGATGTGCAAATGATGCTTCCAGAAACTCTCAGAAGCAATTACCTCAGTATGTGTCATCTTCAACTCCCTTGCTTCTAATGAAAACTCTGAATATTCTTTGTTCTCCTTTCTTTCTTGACTAGGTTTTGACTGATTCAGTTTGTGAGAAGGTTTGGGAATATGGACGGGAAACAATGAATAGGTGGTAATAAGTGCTCTATAGAAAAAGATCAGCTGTAATTTTAGAAGCTATGCATGGAAGCTTATGGAGCCTTTGAAGTGAGTGGCTGTACCCATAATCAAAGAGACTCCTATGGAAGTTTGAATTTCCTTGATGGATTCTACTAATTTGCACACATATTATTGCCCAGTTCTACTATGTAATAACAGGTGATTTTACAACCACTTACCACTTAGCGAACCAATTTTCACAATCCTGCTTCATCTACTGTGCTAAACAAAACAGAAACAAGTAGACTCAGAATCCTCTGAGCTTATGTGGAATTTGAAACTATTGACGGGATTTGTCAATGAGTTAGTCAATAGGTCATTTGTCTGTAGAATCTGCAGCCAGACAGATATTGAACTTTGCATCTTCCTCTACTCTTTACCTTGAAGTCCAGTTTAAAATCAGTCTGATCAGTTTGATCAAATTTAAAAGGTGCATTGTGTCTTACTTTTATTTTATGTAATAGGTTAGCCTGTGCAGAGATGGCAAGAGGGGAATCTGAGATCAGGCATAGGGATTTCCACATGCTTACAACTTAACCAAACCTAATTCTAATTTTCTTCTTATTTTTTCCATTTTTTAGATTGTAACTCTTGTTTTATGCCAGGAACTCAATCCATTTCTTTTATTAATTTTTGAAATTTTAAAATTAGAATTACATCTTCTTTCCCTTTCTCTTCTCTCCAGCCCCTCCACGTTACCCTCTATTGAATTCCCAACACCACCCCTCAAGTTGAGAGTTTCTTTTCTTTGCTTATATTTGTTACACAGACACACACACACACACACACACACACACACACACACACACACACACACTATATGTGTAGGCACAAAAATATAAATAGTACTTGCTGAGTCTGCTTTTTATTGCTTGTATGCATATGGTTTCAAGGCTGACCACTTTTCTTCATTGGACAACCAGTAAGAAGGCTTATCCCTGGGTGAGGTTAATTCTACCAGGAGTCAATAGTTTTCTTTAGTTCTTTGTCTAAAATTTCCCTTTCCACATTATCGTGTCCATTGACAGACACTGCCCTTGTTCTGGTCTTGATTTATAGACATTTCTAGAAAAGACTGTTTCACAGCAGGTTTCTTAGTATTCAGTGTTGGGAGCATAGCATGGAGGTCCTTGCACTCACAGGTCTCTGGGGAAACCAGGAATGTTAAGTACATAGGGTTGGCTTTCTAATGGGAAAGATGTAAAAACACTTGTTTTTTCCACCTAGAAAGCTGGGAATTGGAAGTGATGAACAACTGATGATCTGCATTATCTTTTGGGCCAGATAATATAGAGCTCCTACAACCAGGATCAGAGGTGGCTACCAATCTAAGTGACATTTACAGCCAGGGTCTTCCCAACCTCTCACAACAAGGACCAGAGATACCTAATAGTCTAAATGATCCTTACACTGTCTGTATAGCTAGAGGGTCCCCCAGGCTCCCACAGCCAGGATCAGAGGTGGCTAACAGCCCAAATGACTATACTTTCTGAGAGCAGGCCAGACCATTTCGTAGGTCATTAAGCTAGTATAGATATCCTATCTCTAGAACCCATCTTCTTAGAAGAAAGAACATATACTCTGAGTCTTATAATTACATTATTTTCAGATTATATTATGCCAGGAAAGTTTTCCCCAATCTATACTATGTTTGAATTTGTTCTAACAAATAGACTGCTTGAAATTAGACTCTTTAGGAGCCTTGATTCAGGTTGAAATAGTTAATCTGAACCAAGGTTTTCTTCTCAATTCTTTGTAGTCAACCTTCCCCATGGAAACCCACAGGGACGCCCTCACTTCTGACTCCTTTGTCTGTTCCATCTTCTGTGGTGTTCCCTGAGCCATAGATGCAGGACCAGTAATGTAGATGTATCCATTAGGTTAAACTCCCCATGATCCATTGATCGCTGTATTGTGTCCTGTTGTGGTTTTCTATAGTACTCCCCATTTGCTGTAAAGTGAAGCTTATTTGATGATGACGGGCAGTTACATTTATCTGTAGGTATAATGATAAGATTTAGAATGTAGCAAGCAATTATGCTGGGCTAGCAAAATGGCAGTAGGTTTTCCCTTAGGTCCCAACTTCACTAACCCTGAAAAACTAGCTAGCTCTGAGTGGTACTTAAGTTCACTTAGAGAGCTATAGGTTGCCAATGACATGTGTATGCCATTTCTTGCAGCTTCATGCATGTCCTGCCATGCTGGTAATTTTGGTAGTTCAAAGGTACTACAGCTGTCATGGACTGTTTCATTGCTTTCTTCCCTTGGCATCTTACATAGCATTTTTGAGGGTGAGGGTAGACCATAAAACTGGACCATAAGAAAGAAGCTTTTAGGTCAGATCCATCTCAAATCATCCAAGTCTTGTGTCCTCAGTATGTGTGTCTTTAGCATTCCTGTGGTACCCAACCCTGAGAAGCACCATGGGATAAATCAATAATCAATATCATTTTGGAAGTCACTTAAAGTACCCTGACCAACCCTATTAGAGCAGGCTTCTCATGTCTCACACTAGGGTTTTTGTTTTGTTCTTGGAAACATTGTCAACCCAAGTGGGTTAACTTTCTTTAATTATCTATCTATCTATCTATCTATCTATCTATCTATCTATCTATCTATCTGTCTATCTATCCATCTATCATTTATCATCTATCTATCATATGTGTGTATGCGTGTACATATATACACTTAAATTTATTGTGTACAATTTTAGGCAAATATAAAGTAATATGATTTCTTGAGGCTTTATCAAACAACTTGATTGCTAGGTCTCTCTTCCTTCTCTATTGACCTCCTCCTTCCTCCCCAGCTGGTTCTCCATGCCCAGTTATTCTATTTTCCACTTCATACCACCTGTATCCTGCTATCCTCCCCAAAGCCTCCCTGACCTATGGTGCCTTTATACATTTTTTTCTTTTCTTTGTCTTCTCTTCTTTTTTTCTTTTCTTTTGTGGTTATTTCATGTTGCATGTTCACATCTGAGGATTTGAAACCAGACATTAATTTGAAACCTGAAACACTAAAACTGCTTAAGGAAAATAGTTGTTACCTAAGTATAGAAAATGAGTTTCTGAACAGAACTCCATTAGGCAAGGATCTAAGGCCAAAATCTACAACCAAGACCTCACAAAACTAAAACTTATCTGTACAACTAAGAAAAAAGATCAATCAAGTAAAGAAGAAATTTAGAGTATTTTTTTTCTTTGTCAGCTATACTTCAGAAGTATCCAAAGATCTCAAGTTACAAACAGATGAACCAACAACCAAACCCACAATCTAACAGTTAAGGAATTTAAAAAAACAAAAACAAAAACAAAAAACCAAAAAACCCAAAAACCCAAACAAACACAAAAACAAAAAACCAAAAAACCCAAACAAACAAACAAACAAACAAACAAAAAAACATAGGCCAGGTATCTAAACAGAGAATTCTCTATAGAAGAAATAAAAATGGCTAAAAATGATATCAAAAAGTGTTTATCATTCTTATCAATCAAGGAAATGCAAAATAAAATAACTTGAGATTTCATCTCAAGCAAGTCGGAATGTCTAAGACCAACAAAATAACTGACCACAATTTTTTGGCACTGTTGTAGAGAAAGACAAACAGCCATTTATTGTTGGTGGGAATGCAGATTGGTACAGCCACTTTGCAAATAAGTACAGAAAGAACAAAAAACTTCCAAAAAATCTAACATATGACCCAGATATATCATTCCTAACATATGCCCAAAGTACTTGATATCCTAGTCCACAGATATTTGCTCGGGGATGTTCATAGCTGTTCTATTTATAATGATCAGGAAATAGAAAGACTGTAAATGTCCTTCAATAGATGAATGGATGATGACAATATGGTACATATAAACAGTGGAATACTATTCAGCTGCAAAGAAAATGAAGTCATGAAATTTTCAGGTAAATGGGTGGAATTACAAAGGATCATATTGAGTGAGGCTTACCTAGATGCAGAAGATAAATGCTTAACTGTTGTCTTATCTCTTGTCCTACTTCCAAATTGAGAATTTAATTATTAAAGACGTTTAGGAGTATGTAGAAAAATAAGAGTTTGTCACAATAGCAGGGACAAAAAGAATCATCAGATGTGTTTCTTTTGGTTAACTTAATACAATCATTTTCAAAATTAATTTGATAAGAACAAAAACTTTAGTTCTAAAGTTATCAGTAAAAGAAAAGTTTTTATACCCACAAGTCTATTCCTCAGAAACCTGTAAAAGTGACAACCATATTAAAGACATGGAAGATTTTAAGCTTCCCTCTAGTATGTAAGTTCAGTTTGTGTGTTAGATCTATTTCTGGGTGTATATGCATTTGTGTAGCACGTATAAGTGTGTGGATTTGCCTTGTGTAGAAAGGAGAGGGGGCTATAGAATGTCCTTCTGTTTTTCATTGATTCTATTGTTAATAATCAAATCATAATATATCTCAATTCGTTTTTTTGAAATGGTTGAAAGTGAAATGCTTTAAGTAAAAGAAGCAACACCATTAAGCACACTAGCACTGTTGGGGAATGATCAAGAATAACACTGGGGGTATTACATGAGGGAGGCATCTATATTCACAGACATATCACTCACAGCTGGCAAGTGATGGTGCTGGCATATGCCATGTAAGTCTAAGCAATATTTTCTTTTTTCTTTTTTGGGGGGTTATTATATTTACATTTCAGATTTTATCCCCTTACCCCACTTCCCCCTACCACCCAGAAACCTCCTATCCCATCCCCCCTCCTCATGCTTCTATGAGGATGTGCCCCCACTTACCCCCCACTCCACTACCCCCTCCCTACCCTCACATTCCCCCCCCCCCCCGTGTTCGTCCTTCATGGAACCAAGAATCTCCTCTTCCACCTATGCCCGACAAGGCCATCCTCCCCTACATATACAGCTGGAGTCATCGGTCCCTCCCTATGTGCTCCCAGGCTGGTGGTTTAGACCCTGGGGAGCTCTGGTTGGTTGGTATTGTTGCTTTCCTCCTGGGGTCACAAACCCTTTCTGCTCCTTCAGTGTTTTCTCTGACTTCTCCATTGGGAAACCCTTGATCAGATCAGTGGTTAGCTGTGAGCGTCGTCCTCTGAATGTGTCAGTCTCTGGCAGACCTCTAAGGAGACAGCTATATCATGTTCTTGTCAGCATGTACTTCCAACCATCCACATCAGTGTCTAGCTTAGGTGACTGTACATGGAGTGGATACCCAGGTGGAATGGTCTTCAGATGGTCCCTCCTTCAGTTTCTGTCCCACATTTTGTTTCCATATTTGCTCCCTTGAGTATTTTTGTTACTCCTTCTAAGTAGAACTGAGGCATCCCTACTTGGTCTTCCTTCTTCATGAGCTTCATGTGGTCTCTGGGTTGAGTCTTCACTATTCCAAGCGTTTGAGCTAACATCTGCTTATCAGTGAGTAAATACCATCTGTGTTTTTTTGTGATTGGGTTAACTCACTCAGGATGAAAATTTCTAGTTCCATCCATTTACCTAAGAATTTCTCAAATTCATTATTTTTAATAGCTGAGTAATACTCCATTGTATAAATGTACCACATTTTTTTGTGTCCATTCCTCTGTTGAGGGACATCTGGGTTCTTTCCAGCTTCTGGCTATTATAAATAAGGCTGCTATGAACATAGTAGAGCATATGTCCTTGTTATATGTTGGAGCATCTTCTGGGTATATGCCCAGGAGTGGTATAGCTGGATCCTCAGGTAATGCTATGTCCAGTTTTCTGAGGAACCACCAGACTGATTTCCAGAGTGGTTGTACCAGCTTGCAATCCCACCAACAATGAAGGAGTATTGCTCTTTCTCCACATCCTTGCCAGTATCTACTATCACCTGAGTTTTTGATCTTAGCCATTCTGACTAGTGTGAGGTGGTATCTCAGGTTTTTTTTTTTTTTTTTTTTTTTTTTTTTATTTGCATTTCCCTGGTGACTAAGGATGTTGAGCATTTCTTAAGGTGCTTTTCACAATTAGAGTTTCCTCTGTTGAGAATTCTTTGTTTAGCTCTGTACCCCATTTTTAATAGGGTCGTTTGGTTGTCTGGAGTATAATTTCTTGAGTTCTTTGTATATCTTGGATATTAGCCCTCTATTGGATATAGGATTGGTAATGATCTTTTCCCAATCTGTTGTTTGCCGTTTTGTCTTATTGACAATGTCCTTTGCCTTACAGAAGCTTTGCAACTTTTTGAGGTCCCATTTGTCAATTCTTGATCTTAGAACATAAGCCATTGGTGTTCTGTTCAGGAACTTTTCTCCTGTGCCTAGGTATTCGAGTGTCTTCCCCACCTTCTCTTCTATTAGTTTCAGTGTATCTGGTTTTATGTGAAGGTCTTTTATCTACTTGGATTTGAGCTTTGTACAAGGAGATAAGAATGGATTGATTTGCATCCTTTTATATGTTGACCTCCAGTTGAACCAGCACCATTTGTTGAAAATGTTGTCCTTTTTCCACTGGATGGTTTTTAGCTCCTTTGTCAAAGATCAAGTGATCATAGGTGTGTGGGTTCATTTCTGGATCTTCAATTCTATTCCATTGATCTTCCTGCCTGTCTCTGTACCAATACCATGCAGTTTTTATCACTACTGCTCTGTAGTACAGTTTGAGGTCAGGGATGGTGATTCCCCCAGAAGTTCTTTTATTGTTGAGAATAGTTCTCGCAATCCTGGGTTTTTTGTTGTTCCAAATAAATTTGCAAATTGTTCTATCTTTATAAAGAATTGATTTGGAATTTTGATGGGGATTGCATTGAATCTATAGACTGCTTTTGGCAAGATGGCCATTTTTACTAAATTAATCTTGCTGATCCAGGAGCATGGGAGATCTTTCCATCTTCTGAGATCTTCTTCAATTTCTTTCTTAAGAGACTTGAAGTTCTTGTCATACAGATCTTTTACTTGCTTGGTTAGATTCACTCCAAGATATTTTATATTATTTGTGACTATTGTGAAGGGTGTCATTTCCCTAATTTCTTTCTCAGCCTGTTTATCCTTTGAATAGAGGAAGGCTACTGATTTATTTGAGTTGATTTTATATCCAGCCACTTTGCTGAAGTTGTTTATCAGGTTTAGGAGTTCTTTGGTTGAAATTTTAGGGTCACTTAAGTATACTATCATATCTGCAAATAGTGAAGTTTTGACTTCTTTCTTTCTTATTTGTATCCCTTTGAGTTCCTTTTGTTGTCTAATTGCTCTAGCTAGGACTTCCAGTACTATATTGAATAGGTAGAGTGAGAGTGGGCAGCCTTGTCTAGTCCCTGATCTTAGTGGGATTGCTTCCAGTTTCTCTCTATTTAGTTTGATATTGGTTACTGGCTTGCTGTATATTGCTTTTACTATGTTTAGGTATGGACCTTGAATTCCTGATCTTTCCAAGACTTTTAACATAAGGTGATGTTGAATTTTGTCAAATGCTTTCTCAATATCTACTGAGATAATCATGTGGGTTCTTTCTTTGAGTTTATTTATGTAGTGGATTACATTGATGGATTTCCGAATATTGAACCATCCCTGCATTCCTGGGATAAAGCCTACTTGATCATGATGAATTATTGCTTTGATGTGGTCTTGGATTTGGTTTTCAAGAATTTTATTGAGTATTTTTGCATCAATATTCATAAGAGAGATTGGTTTGTAGTTCTCTTTCTTTGTTGGGTCTTTGTGAGGTTTAGGTATGAGCGTAATTGTAGCTTCATAGAAAGAATTGGGTATTGTTCCTTCTGTTTCTATTCTGTAAAATAGTTTGAAGAGAATTGGTATTAGGTCTTCCTGGAAGGTCTGATAGAATTCTGTGTTGCGGTAAATCTCCGACCCATTGAAGTCCAGTCAAAGAAAACACAATTCAGTATTTATGATTATAAACTGCAAGCCTAGATTTGGCAGATTTACCATTGAACTACTCTATTCCCCAGCTATGAGATCTCTTACAACTTGCAGTTTTCTAGGTCATGATCTTCTTCATCTTCTGTCCTTCCCCCAACTGCCAACTTCTCCAACCGCTCTTCTGGCTCCTCCCATACCTCCGGCTCCTCCCACTCCTCGTCTACTGCCCAATCACTGGCTCTAGCCTTTATTTAACAAATTCAATTGGACAGAAGGTTCACAAGATTTACTCGTCCTCTGTAGCCCCTCCCAGGAGTGGAATTACCATGACAACAAGAGGCTAGGGCTATCCACAAAGATTCTGCACTAAAACCATCTGGCCCTGGACTTTTTTTGGTGGGGAGACTTTTAATGACTGCTTCTATTTCTTCAGGGATTATGGGACTATTTAGATGGCTTGTCTGCTCCTGTTTTAATTTTGATACTTGGTATCTGTCTAGAAAATTGTCCATTTCATCCAGATTTTCCAATTTTGTTCCGTTACTCTCTCCATTTATCAGTTTCTCCTCGCAGTGGAGTGTCAGTTCTGATATTGTGACCAAAGGAGTATGGTAAGTGGAGAAGTTAGTGAGCCAGTCCACCTGCTGAACAGGAACAGATAATCCCATGAATCTTGTCAATGAACAAACTCGGAAGCTGAAATAATCAGGACCTTTGTGGTTTGTGAGTATGACAAAAGGAACCTGTCTTATCGTTTCTTGCCATGAAGAAAGGAGAAAGACGTTTACATTTCTTTTTATGGTTGTTTGGTTTTGGTTTGTTTTTGAGACAGGGTCTTCTTATGTATCACAAGTTGGCCTTGAACATAATCAAAGTTCATTTTCTTGTTGTTTTGATAAAATACTCTGAAAAAAGCAACTTAAGGGAGAAAGGGCTTATTTAAGCTTACAGCTCGAGGTACAGTCCAGACAGCAGGGTCTTGAAGCAGCTTTTACCTTATCATAGTCAGAAGAGAACAATGCATGCATTCATGCCTGCCTGTGCTCTGCTTGTTTTCTTCATCTAATACGGGAAATGGTTCCACCTACAGTCTTCTCACATCAATGGATGCAGTCAGCATAATCCTCCAGAGGTTTGGGAGGTTCATTTTCCATGTATGTCTGAATTTTGTTAAGTAGACAACAAAAGCTATCAAAATTATCTGAGCTTCTTGCTTCAGCCTCCTAGTGCTCGGCTTCTAAGCCTATGCCAGGAATTGTTACTAGATCTATGAAGGAGGCAGAGGAGATTTGATGATTCTTTAATTTGGGGGTGGGGTAAGAATTAAGCCATTAGTAAACAGAAGAGTGAGGACAAGGGCAAGCTGTATCTGCTAGAAACCAGGAACTTATTTTTCATTTTACATGTTTCATATTTTCATCTTCTTTGTTTGTAGGCTTAGATCTTTTCAAAACCTACTTTATTTAGGGTTCTTAAACGCTTATCCTCCCTTCTGATCCATCAACCAGAAGTAGGAGGAAAAGAAGATTAATAGGAAAAAGATGTGTGGGCCTATTTACAAGTAGTTCTTTGGTGGAGATTCCACTCTTCCTTGTCTGGATACCAGCAGTCCAGTTCAATAGCAAGACTCAGTAGTGGTGGCATGGTCCAGCAGAAACAACAAGGCTCTGCTGAATCAGCATGAGTCAGCGGAAGCAGCCAGAATCAGCTGGAATACCATGAGAAGTTCTTCAGTGCATTTGTCTCTTTGAAGTAAAGAGCAACAAAGATCAGTGAAGAAATGCATGGCATAGCAATACAAGAGCAATTTCTCACTGTTTGTGGGGTTCCATTTTTATTTTTTCTAAACATCATACACACTCTCAGGTGTCTGTTTTCATCAAAATGTCAGGTGACACTGTTGAAGAAACTGGATATTTCCACCTAATTTGCTCTCACTTTCCAACCCATGCTTTCCCTTATAGTCCCCCCTCCCTTTGTCCTATCCTCCCTCCTTTTTTTCTTTCCTTCTCCCTCTCTTCCACCCTCATTTTGCTTTTCTGTCTTTATTTTTGAAGCATGGGTAAGAAAACATCCAGTTACTAGCTGTCAAGAGGACATAGATAAAAGGGCATATATAAATTCCCTCCTCCTATTCTATTTTATTTGGCAGAAAAGAATAAAAGGTAGTAAGGGAAGGTAGTAATTATTGACCCTTGGTATTAACTTTGTTCTCTTGGGTAAGCACATAATTAGGTTGTTCTTTAAAATGCATATTATGTAGTTGGCAGCACACTCTGGCTCAGATCCGATAATTTCTTATGTAGGCAGCTTTTAAAATGTACATCATGTACCAAAGGAGCTTTTCTGGTCTATTGGGTAAATATGTATTAAAGTAATTTTTAAAATACTTATGTACTCAATAGGCTGGAAGTGGTCAATGGTTTAATGAATAGTCATACATTTTTAAACGTGCATTATTATTTATGCACTGACCCAAGTGGGAAAAGTCTCTTTAAAAATGGCATATTCCTGATGACTATGTAATTTTGCAATACAATCTTAAAAGTATTTCAGGAGAGTGGGAGCCAGTTTTAAAATCGCATTATCTCGTTGTCCCTTCACCTCGTTTTTCCTGCTTCTCCTCTTCTTATGGGATGTATTTTAATAGGTTCATTTTATGGCCTCCCTGCTGGCCTAATTTCATTTTCATAGATTAAAGCTGATTTACATTCTAATTGTAATTTAAATTTAGAATTTATCCTATGTTGATTCATAATGCCTGGCACACAGTAGGAACTCAATCAATATCTACCGAATGGGCTTTTATTAGCTGTCATGTGGGCAAGCACAAGCATTAGTCCTGTGCCTCAGATGCTAAGCATCATATAAGGAGCTTCTCTTCATCACAAATGGAAAATTTTGCAGTCCAAAAAAGAAGCAAGTTCTGTCTTCAGTTTATCTGTCACCCAGCTTTCTTTTACTCTGTCAGTTTACTTATCTATGAAAGGGGAACAATAGTGTAACAGTTCAGGTTTCTCAGGGATCTGTGCTCACTTTATAAATTCAATGCCTGAGATAGTACCCATGCCCACTGAGGCCTCGGGGTGCCTCTTTTTATATACCTTTTGACCTGAATTCTCACTTCAGAAACATCGGATATGTTTGTTTTAAACATTAGAGGTTTCTAAACTCCACAGTCTGTTAAGTACCAAGGGGTGGGTGGAGAAAACCCAGGGTAGTGAGATGGCTCAGCAGGTAAAGGTGCTTGCTACTAAGTGTGACGACCCGACTTGTTCATCCCAGAGTCCATATGGCAGGGGAAAATGGACCACTGCTCTAGGTTAACTCATATTCACATACATAAATAAGCTTTAAAAATCAGAAAATACAATCTAACGGACCCATATCATCCTCTAGCATCAGAAGCATAATCCCGTTTGCAGACCACAACCTCCTCTGGCTGATGCTGGCCACCGATATCCACACTACCCTTCATATGCGAGATTTCTCTGCTCTTCACCCAGTTTCTCCAAGGGCAGCTCCACTCCAGCATATGGAGTATTTTTTTCTCTCTCTCTATTCCATGTCTCCTGTGGGAATACACGAAGGTTCTTTCTTAATTTCAGAAAATTCTACAAATAAACAAACCACCTGCCAAAAAGTGAGATTTTTTTTTTTTCTAAGAGCAAGCAGGGTAATGATATCTCCTGCAGCACAGAAGAATAACTAGAGGCTTGAGAATCCGCATTATTAACGTGCTCAGTGAGCTGCCTCCTATCCCGTTTGGAGGGAGGGATGACATAAATAAGTAAACACACACGCTCCTTGGATCTTTACTGTCTGAGGTTTGGTGAGCTGCTTCAATCTTGGAAGCACATTAAAATCACTGCTACATAATTGGGTTTGTTTGCTGTTAGGGTGGGGATCTCCAACTTCTCCCATGCTGTTTTTATTTAAATTTTTATTTTATTACAAGCAAGTATTAAGGTCAGTTCTTAGGTTGAGGAAATAACAATACAATAGATGCAAATAGTCAATGAACAAGCAGGACAAACAAAGTCCCCTGTTCACTCCCATGATCACTGTTTCCAAGGGCTTATCAGGATGACCAAACTATCTGAGCCTACTTCCCTGTCCTAGCCCAAAGTCATTTTCATGCCTGAAGCCTACTTCTTTGTTTCAGTCCAAGATTTAGATTCCTGCCCAAAATTACTTCTTTGTTCTAGCCTGAAGTTAGATTCCTGCCTGAAACCCATTTCCATGTCCTTGGCCAATGAAGAAACAACAGTTTTATCTGTATGGAAATGCTACCATCGAGTTGTCTTTTGGCTCACTTGAAGGCTAGGGAAGGACAGAGAAGGGTGCAAATTCCCCTGTTCCTGCTGTACTTGTGGCATGGGATTTTCAGGAGACGGCTGGGTCAACAGGCATGCTAGCTGTCAAAATACTTGTCCTGTTGGACTATGGCATTTTTTCCTACTTATTATTGTTTTTTATTAGATTTTTTAATTTACATTTCAAATGTTATCCTCTTTCCTGGTTCCCCACCTGAAAATTCTCCTATCCTATCCCTCCTCCCCCCTGCTTCTATGAGGGTGTTCCTCCACTCACTCACTCACTCACTCACTCACTCACTCACTCACTCAATCCCACCTCCCCACCCTCGGAATTCCCCGACATTGGGGCATCAAACTTTTACAGGACCAAGGACTTCTCCTCCCGTTGATGCCCAACAAGGCCATCCTCTGCCACAAATGCAGCTGGAGCCATGAGTCCCTCTATCTGTACTCCTTGGTTGGTGGTTTAGTCCCTGGAAGCTCTGTCACCAAACCCAGACACTATTTGGATGACAAGAAGTGCATGCTGACAGAAGCCTGATATAGCTGTCTCCTGAGAGGCTCTGCCAGAGCCTGACAAATACAGAGGCAGATGTTTGCAGGTAACCATTGGACTGAACACGGGGTCTCCAATGGAGGAGTTAGAGAAAGGACTGAAGGAACTGAAGGGGTTTGCAACCCCATAGGAAGAACAACAATATCAACCAGCCTATGGCATTTTCTATCACTAAATTTAAACCTTAAATGTGTCTCGGTTCTAAACCAGGAATCTCTGACACATTCAGTGACTTTCTTTCAAATGAAAATCCTAAAGACAACATTGTGAAATATATTTGTAATCTTAACATTTGGTAGACTGAGGCAGGAGGATTATGAGTCTGAGACTAACCAGGGGCCTACATAGAGAGATCCTGTATGAAAAAAAAAAAAAAAAAAGCGAAAAACTTAACCCAAATCAAACCAGCAAGAAAAGAAAGAAAAGAAAACAAAAATAAGAACAACAAAGCCCCCACAAACACACACAAAAAGGAAGCGCATCTTACCTGAGTTTCTTACTTACCTTTCCTTAAGGTTATATACTTCACCACCACACTATTCTAGTTTGTTTTTATTCATCTACTTAAGACATTTACTTTATTGTCCATTTGTATACATTTTGCCTGTATCTATGCCTATGAAATGTGTGTGTGTGTGTGTGTGTGTGTGTGTGTGTGTCTAGGGCCTGTGCAAGTCAGAAGAGGGTACTGGGTCACCTGGAACTGGAATTACAGATGTCTGTGAGATGCCATATGGGTGCTGGAAATCGAACCTGTGTATTCTGGAAGAGCAGTCAGTGCTCTTAACCACTGAACCCTCTATCTGGCCCCTGGAATACACTAAAATATATTCTCTGTGGTTGTTCTTGACTTTTTTTTTTAATAAGAAACTATCAGTTTTTAAAACCACTGTTAGCAGAAAACAGAGATAAACATTTTTCCCAATAGCTTGTTGAGGGACAGCTAGGAGTACTGAGCAAAGGTGATGTTGCATTGGTGTATTTTTAGACGAACTTGGCTTTCCTCAAACTTAGAGGGACATATAACTTTAGGGATGAAGATAGAAAGCAGAATACTACAAGAGAAACTGAGTTTTAAGGCCAGTCTGTTTGGTAGATTTGAAGAGAATCAGCACTTACAAGTTCAGAAGGTAGCTAAGGCTCTGGTTTAGGTTCTCCAATTGCAGGAACCCAATTTAATTAGTAGAAATATAGCTCAGCTTATCGATAGCTAGGGGGTCATAGATTGCCCTGGCTGTTCACAGAAGAGCTTATCTCTTTCAGGGTAGCCGAGGGAACAGATAGCATAAAGATTAGTTGAAGAATGAGTCTCTGCAGCAACAGACACTGATAGAACAGATCCCTCCCCCCCTCCCCCAGTAACTCTGAGGATCTTATTTTAAGATAAGAAAGGAGTTTGCAGGAACTGTTCATTCAGAGCTATGAGTTGTGGTAGAGAGAGGGTGTTAGCATGCATGGCATGGATGTGTTTAAGAATGGGGCCATGTAAAAAGGACCTAAGAGAAGGTACAGAAAAGATTGTTTTACAAGAAAGGTAGGTGCACGCCAGAGGCAAGGATACTATATGATAAGCAGGGATGACCTGCATGCACTCAAAATCTATAATCTCAGATAAGAAAGGTACTTCTGGAATCAAGACCAAAAGGTCAGAGATAGCCCTTAGGAGACTGAGATTCTAAAGATAAATGTGAACAAAAAAATGGCAAAAAGTGTGGCTATGTGTGTCTGTCAGTGGAATACTGATCGGTGTGCTTCAACACTACTTGCAGAAGTGGTCTTCAGGGAACTGCAGACACTGAATGTACAATTGGTTGGGAATAATTCAGACCTAGAGCACCCTCCAAGGACAGTTTTAGAATCTGAATTTTTTCTGCCCTTTCTGTTCATTTAAAGTATATTATTCATTGGGCAGTCCACGTTCCCCTGGATTCTCCCTGCCTGTGGAGGTATGGGGTTATCATCTTAAATTTTATATCTGTCCCCACTTTTAATCCACGTGGTATTACTAAGAACAGAATTAATTATTTCTACCAACTGCGGCTTAAATATAATGTTTAATATTTTTTTGTGAACTGGAGGAAAAAATGATATCAACAGGAATATTACCTTCAGTGTCTTCAGTGGACTGCCAGACACATCTAAGATCTCTCTGTTCTCTGTGCTGCAGCCTGATCACAGGGATTCCCCAAGACAAGGCATGAAAGACACCAGGCTGTTGGAGAAAAAATGTCCAGATTACGTGTCCTGGGTCTGGCATCTCCAACAATTCTTGTTTTTGTTTTTAGTCTTTTATTAGTGTGGTTTTATTTAATAGAAAAATTAAAAGGAAGTTGTAGACAAATTTTAGATAGCCTGCAATCCACACATGACCTATATCTGATCCCAAGATCTCTTACCAGGGAGGTTCCTTTTCTAGAATTGGGCACTGACACATTTTTACAATAATTCCAGGATGATGATAAAGACACATTTGCATGATTATAGTTTTAAGTTTTATATTAAAATTGGTTACTTATACATTAGAGGAGTGTACGATTTACCTTGGGCATTTTTTTTATCCTCCTCATTTTCTCTTTCTCTTCTTCCTCTTTCAAAATAGTTAACATTTCAGTTCAAAACACAGACATATGTAAAAACGTTCCCAGACACAGTTAGTGTGAAGTAAACTCTGTGGTTCAGAGTTTAGGTAGTTTCTGTGATTCAGAGTTTAGGTATGACTTTGCCGATTATCTTCCCAAGGCTTAAACAGTCTGTGATGTCATTGAAACTTGGCTGTGTCACATTTGCTTTCAAGCTTATGTTATTGTTTGCATCCTGTTCCTAAGGGTCCATGGCCCAAAAGTCTCACTTTGCACTGCCCATTGCTTCAAGGCTGCCCCAAGTTCTTGCCATTCTCTTCTTCTCAACATGGCTTCTCATTTTCTCCAAGCCAGGAAAAAAGAAGATTCTCTACAAGAGCAGCATCCTTACACTCTGCAAGACAGAAACAAGCCACAGTGTATACACTCAAGAAGGGAGAATGTCTAAGTACCTACCTACTAGGAGTCAGGACCCATGAGGTCTATTTTAGAGGAAACACCATACTTAATATTTAAAATCCTTTCAATGGCAATAGTTTTTAATGATAAAAGTAAGTAAAGGCTTTTTATTTATTCATTCAAAAACATTTCGCATAACTGGTCCTGTTCAACTGTAATGAAACATAGCATGTTCTATCAGATGCATAGAGGGAAACCGAGGGAAGAATAGCTGGCATTCTTAGGCTGATTGTCATCACTTAATCTAAGGTCTAGAAGAGATTTCTACAGGGGCAGTTTGGGACACTGTAAATGGAAAAATGGTGTTTACTAAAAAAAAATCATCAAAGATTGTTGGACCAAGTATGGTCCTCCTAACTTGCTTTTGCTTTTTTATACTGAAAAGATGTTGAGAATAATATGGAAGCTCAGACTGTCTGGACCAAAAGCTTCAAAAGAAGTTCTTGCTCTGTCCATTGAAAAGAGAAGGGGATTGGAATCTACTTTATGTGAACACATTAAGTGCTGGTAGAAGAAAAATGTTCAATAGGCACCCATCAATCCTCCTTAATTAGTGAACCTATCGGTTAGGTTTGTGAGAGGGCAGGTTTTTTTTTTTTTTTTTTTTTTTTTTTTTTTTTTTTTTGTCAATGACAGCATTCAGTCTTTGTCTTGCTCCTCTAGGATACTTCTGTTGATGAAGTGAATGACTTTCAGGATCTTGTGACTGAAAAGAGGAACTATGACTAAATTGCAATCAGAATAAAAATTGATAATTGGTAACAGTGGCTCAACTTTAGCAGGACACAATTTCTAATAGTCTTGAAGTTCTTTCTCTGGGGATGAAAGGCAAAAACAAGGGTCCATTTGTGGAAAATGGATTATCAGTTTAGAACCTTATGTTATGCAAGTTGAATATGAGCTATTTATGTGACATGGTTGCCACAGAGAATAAAGCAAATAAAATGGTAATATACATTTATTGAAACCTGTTGAAGTAATTATTTAAAACGGCTGCTAGTCAAGCCCACTATCTAAGCTGCGGCCACTCTGCCTAGCTCAGCTGCCATGTTCTATGGCCAGAGGGCATGTGCAAGATGCAGCTAGAAGCGGCCAGCCAGAAACTCCAGCCCTGCCACCCACAAGACGCTAGCATGGGAGATGGCTCTGCCAATCTTCCGTGCTGTTTCCACAAGGCTGGGCATTTCCCAGACCATCCCGCCATCCATGCAGGCTTGGTAGGAAAATGAGACTCTAATGCTTAAGTATTAATCAAAGGCTTTATATGTTTGATAATGCTTAATAACAATATGCCCATACAATTAGAGTTTTTTCCCAATTAGCCAACCTAAATATAAGTTGTTACCCGTGTCTGCTCTCCATGCCTGCATGGCTCTTCATCCTCCTACAACTCTGCCCTCTCTAGCTCCTCCTCTTTCTTTTCCTCTTCCTCTCCTTACTCCTCTCACCTTAGCTCCTCCTACAGAAACCAACTTCTAGAGATGGAAGGAAAATAGTTTAGATCTCTTCAACTTAGAGGTTTCATCTGAAAGAGTCATCTATTATAGACATACCTGTATTTGCTTGTTTGTGTTTTGAGACAGAATCTCCCTCAGTAGTTTGGGCTGATCTTGAACTTGTAATCTCCTAGCTTTATCTTCCTAAAAGTGGACTTGCAGGTATGAAGCAGCATACATGCTTTAAGGATATTATGGAAGATTCAAACTACATGTTGATAGGACGATCAGTCACCAAGAAGTTATAATGTAGGACCTGGACAGGGTGCCTCAGAAGGGAATCTCCTTGAATGACTTGAAAGTCTTTCTTATATGTTGGGGATGGGACTCTTTGGGAATTGATTTACTGGTGAGATGGGAGAATAACTTCTACAAGTTGTCTTAAGACCAGTTTCAGAACTCTAAACCCTGTGAACTTGCAGACATTGGCTTGGAAAACAAGTTCACTGTCAAGGGGTATTTTAGTTGTGTAGAAGAAAACCTGACAGGGTTAGGGTTGTGGATTAGCTCAAGCATCAGATTTGTAGTTGAGCTGGAGAATAGCATTTAAAGCCCTTTCAAAGCCATAATCAGCAGTTTTAAATTCTATTATATACAAGGAGGTTTAAAAAAGTCATATATATCTTGGTTTTACTCCATCCATAAGAAATAATTAGTTCAAATTATTTCATGTATGATGTGTGTGTGTGACTTACACATGTACATGCATGTTTAGAGGACAGAGGCTAACCTCTAGTGACTTCCTCTAACACTCTCTGGCTTAGCATCTTTGGGATAGCATCTCTCACAGAATCCAGTGCTATCAGACTTATACAATGTTTGGCTAGCTAGTTCCAGGTATCTGTCTGCCTGTCTCAGAAGCCCATGACAAATCCCTCTGTAAAGTCTATGTGCAAAGTTAGGTACTGTATCCCCTTTTTGGACTGAGCAATGTGCCTAGCTCTATATGGACCTTTCTTCCAACCCTATCTCTCTTTTCTTTTTTGACACTGTGTTAGGTAGACTCTTAGATCAGCCTCCAACTTACTGTGTCTCAGGATGACCTTAAACTTCTGATCCTCCTGTCTGCACTCCAGTGCTGGTATGACAAGAATGTACCACAAAGTCCAGGTTATGTAGTACTAGGGCTGGAACCCACGGCCTTGTACATACTAGATGGTTGCTTTATCAACTGAGCTATAACCTTGGTCCATGTTATTTCTGTGAAGTGACGGCTACAGTTTAAAGAGGTTCTACAAGTAAATTTTTGGGATAATTGGTGTTGATTAGGGAAAAGTACCAAGAAGCATTTTTAAAGTGTTTTATACTTTCTCTGTATTATCAATATTTTGAAATATATCACATATGAAGAAAATATCTTGAGAACAACCTTTCCCCCATATCATCCCAGGAAACATTTATTAGAACAACGTGCTTTAAATTAACTAAAATGTCTATGCTGATTTTCTAGATTGCATTATTTATTGAGTAAACTAGTGTTCCTGCAAGTGTTTTGGCTGTGACATCTGGGCGTACTTTCTCATTAGCTTTGCTTTATTCTAATTTAGATTTTCTCTTTCTTTGTTCCCTTTCTGTAGAGTGGACCCCTTTAATAAGTGTTGAAATGTGAAAGGCAAAGAGAAATAAAACTTTAAAATGGCAACCCATAAAAAAAAATCAAAGCAGTTTGAAAGATTTGAAATAGTGATACAAATAGTCTTTATGCTCCGAGACCACATAAATTACAGAAAAGCTTTTCAATTTAGAAATTTTTATGGAAATAGAAAGTTTTATAAGATGCAGCCAATCTAATCTTCACATTTAAAATCAAAGGGGAAATCTCCATCACACAGCACTTCCTTTTTCTAGAAGACTTCCTTCATGCAGCAGGAGGAGTCTCACTCAGAAGTGAATATAAATTCCCTTTCCTTCCTGGTTTGTTGTAAAGAAGACACACTAAGTGCTACTTCACTATTGAGCCAATATCTTTGTTTTACAAACTAGGAATCTGCCTGTGAAAGTTCTTAAGATTAACTAGATAAATGTTCAGGAATGTGTCTAGCACCCATGTAAAAACTAACCAGAACATTGTGTGTTATCCAAGGATTTTGGAGGTTGAAGGAGGCATTGTTTCTTACCTGTAGTTTCCTTGAGAAAAAGGAAGGAAACCTTCCAAGTCAATTAGGTTGACTTATAGAATTATCAACTTTTCAGTTAGCAGAGGGATAACACCCCAGATTATGGTTTCACAAAGTGTTAATGCAGTCTCAATGCAATCTAAAATGCTGACTTAAGCAATAATGTCATATTTATAAACATTCTTGAGTATTTTGTCATTGTATTACTTTATACACGGATCTTAGAGTATTTAGAAACACAAATAATCATGGGGGGGGTAGAATTCATTAAATAACCCTTGACCTTTAAGGTGTGCAAGGCATTAAGAAACATATGGTTGTGCTTATTACTGTATTGCATAACAAAATTCATGCAGTACAGAAATTTATGGCTCAGCGTGTTTTTATGCTATCAGCAGAAATAAAGATGTGATATGCATTTTTTTCTCAAAAAGTCAGGCAAAGATGATTAGTATAAAACAAAAGAAGAAAAATAAAGAAAATAATCAGGAGCAGAAATGATGTTAGAGACCACTAAAGCAGGTGAGATGAGTAAAACCAGTAACTATTGAAATGAGGATATTACCGGCATGGAGAGATACCTAGCAAGACTGAGAGAGCAAAACCCCTCAAGAAGAAAGGGCAACAACTACAAATAAAGTGGTATTCAAGAATCACGGAAAAACAGCAGAGATCTTAGAGAAAACTGATTTTGAAAAGTAATATAACACCAAAACATGAACAATAATAAAACAGGAGGATTATTGGTCATTCTTTAATAAGATATATCAAATCTAATAAATCAGTGACAGTAAAGACATAGTGGTATATCACATTAAGACCACGAGACATCTGGAACAATAAAGTAATGAAAGATTGGTTGACATTGGAAATGTGTTGATGAAACTTCCTGCATATTTATAAGAGAGGCCGAAACCTACATGGCCTTTAAAATGGATGCAAGGGAAACAGTGGCTAAAATTCTGTATTTGATTATAATGTAGAAAACAGGAAAAACATTTGATAAAATTAAATATCGAAGTCAATGTGCATATAGCATATTTATGATAATATAGTTTATAAAAAGTTGAGGCATATTTGAGAAAATTTTACTCAAACTTGGTACCTAGGCTAAAAACCAAAACGAAACAAAAACCAAACAAACCCCTGGAGTTAAGACCAAACAGCTGGAACTACAGGGAGACTGTCTTTATGCAAGTATGTTTAGGGGATTATAGGATGGATACTCACAGTATTATAAATCCAGTTATCTAAAGTTAACTTTGGGGAGAATTCAAGCTGGTGCTGCTGCTGCTGATTCTTTCTCCCTCTCCTCCCTCTCTCTCTCTCTCCTCCCTCTCTCTCTCCTCCCTCTCTCTCTCCTCCCTCTCTCTCCTTCCTCTCTCTCTCTCCTCCCTCTCTTTCTCCTTCCTATCTCTCTCCTCCCTCTCTTTCTCCTTCCTATCTCTCTCCTCCCTCCCTCTCTCCTTCCTATCTCTCTCCTCCCTCCCTCTCTCCTCCCTCCCTCTCTCCTCCCTCCCTCTCTCCTCCCTCCCTCTCTCCTCCCTCTCTCTCTCCTCCCTCTCTCTCCTCCCTCCCTCTCTCCTCCCTCCCTCTCTCCTCCCTCCCTCTCTCCTCCCTCTCTCTCTCCTCCCTCTCTCTCCTCCCTCTCTCCTCCCTCTCTCTCTCCTCCCTCTCTCTCCTCCCTCTCTCTCCTCCCTCCCTCTCTCCTCCCTCTCTCTCCTCCCTCTCTCTCCTCCCTCTCCCTCTCCTCCCTCTCCCTCTCCTCCCTCTCCCTCTCTTCCCTCCCCCTCCCCCTCCCTCTCCCTCTCTTCCTTCTTCTCCTTGGTTTTGGCTTTTTGAGATACAATTTCTCTGTGTAGCCCTGGCTGTCCTGCAACTCACTCTGTAGACCAGACTGACCTAGAACTCAGAGATCCACCTGCCTCTGCCTCTGGAGTGTTGTGATTAAAGGTGTGCGCCACCACTGCCAGGCCAAGATCCTTGCAAGTATGGTTCTGGGTAGCCCATCTTAGAGATGAGGAGTAGAAAATACTAATATATATATATATATTAGGCTTCTTACTTATGGAAGGACTTTTATATAGATAATACCTAGCTCTTTTTTGTTACCTCACAGAGTTAAATATCATTCTTATGTATTATCAAGAGCATAATACTTTGCAGTTAGAAAGCATAAATATATATGCATAAACGTGATCACGGATGAATTGAGATGACTAATGTTTTTGAGAAAATAAGCAGAATTAGATATGTAGTGTAATGATATTTGAATAAATTCAGTGGGTTTAGGATATAAAAATAAATAGAATGGGATATTAGCATTGTGAAAATGAAAGGAATAAAAGTATAAAAACGAGGATATTCTATGATAGCTGAAAAATCTTATTATGCAATGGTATTTTAGCATATAATTGAACATACTAGTTTTTGAAAAACCAGAGTGATATTTTTAAGCTGAAAGGGGGAAGCAGAAGTCTTGTAAAAACCTATTGTCTACAAGAACTTTCAGACCCTGTGCTCTTATTTTAGGAAGGATTTCTGTTATTCCTATTGCCTCCCTGACCGTATAAAAGCGGCCAGAATTTCAAAGCTCTCAGATGTTCTGAATCAGGAAAACAAAAGAATCATATACCAGAGATGGAAGAACGATATGCAACAGAGGGTGTACAAAGTTTGCACATTAGCTTAAAAAAAAAAAAAAAAAAAAACAAGACACAGTAATATTTTAGGTCCAAGTACAAAGAGCAAACTGAATAAAGAACTATTTACAAATTGCTATTAAATCATAAGTGAATGGTTGGGGCAAGATAGGTACAGACGATGGTGCTTACATCATGAAAGAAACACATTTGGAATGCAGGGAGTCACAAGCAGTAACATGGACTAGGATAGATTATGAAAGAGACAATGGTGTCAACAACGGAAGGGTATAGAAATTTCTGCATAGAGCAAATGGTGTTAATTCAGGAAGAAACATATACATGCAATTTATTGAAACAAGTAACATATTTGTAAACTGAAGGTGCAGCCAGTTTGAATGAGATTTCCTTCCCTTACACCTGGATTTTGGCTTAGGTACCTTCCTAATGAGTAAATTATTGTGAAATAAAGTATTCTTAAAGTTTCTTTGAACTTGAACTTGACCTCAGGCTCTCTCTCTGTGGCCTGCTGAGTCCAGCTTGAGCAAAACTTCTGTAAGTCAGTACTGTGGATTGAATAGAAAATGTCCCCCATAGAATCATACGTTTGAACATTTGTTTTTCAGCCAGTGGCACTGTTTTGGAAGGTTCTAGAATCTTTTGGAGGGAGACCCTGACTTGAAGAATTAAGTCACTGGAGGCAGGTCTAAGAGGTTTTATAGCCCACTCTTGCTTAGTATCTGTTCTCTGATTCTTGGCTTATGGACACACACACCATACCCAACTGCCTCATGTTCTTTCTGCCATTTTTTTTTTTTTTTAACTGTGACGTGCTGTGTCTTTCCAGCTGTAGGCCAAAATACATCTTTACTCATTATGTTGATTTTGCCTGGCATTTGTTTATAGCCACAAGAAAAGTAATGGAAATAGAGAGATCACTAATCTCCATTGTTGATCTCTGCTCATCCTGGCCTGCCTTCATCAAGAGTAATTTATTTCAGAATCCATGGCTTCTCTTAGAGACTTAATTTTGTGATGATCTGGATCCTGCTCATTGTCTACAAGTGTCACCTGCATCTGACACCCCAATTATGGGAGTCCTAGCACCCATTTTGGTAGTCCAGGATAAAGTTCGCCATTGAGCAATGGAAGAGCATGCTTTTCAAAAGACCTTCAGTGATAGAGTCATCAAGGGAGGTGAAGGTAGGAAGACTTGGAAATATAAGAATAAGGCGATCCGTTCGTTGTTAAGCAAGAGAGCTAAACAAAGTCCCAGGAACTGCTTTCCTCTTCTAGAGTTCCTGCAGGATATAAACTAGGATACTAAGGAGAAGTGAACCACATCTGAGTCCCATCTGAATCCCGGAAGAAGACTTGTAGGCATGATGACTGGTTACAGGCTGTATGTTGCCAACAGCCACTCTCTGGGAGCCTGGGGATTTTGTCTTCATGTTTGTGATGATAGCAACCACTTCAGAGGCAGCCTTCAGGGGCACTTAGGAAGAAGCCCTGCCACTTCAGCACTCTCCAGACTGTGCGCTAAAGTTTTCCTGGAGTGCTGTGACATGCTGACAGGGATTCTGAAAACAAAAGTGAGGTTTGTGCCTCTCACCCTCCTCTCTGCTCCAGTGTTCTGCCTCCCCGAGAATCCCGTTTTCATGTACCAGTGAAGAGAAGGTCTTTGGCTTTCCAAGAAGGCTCCTCTCCCTCTGGCAAAATGTTCCTGCCTGCTGCTTCTCCTCTGAAGGTGAAGAGGAAGGTAAACACTTCTGCCTACTGAGTCTGGTTTATGTGATTGATGCTGGGACTTCTAATTTCCAGGACAAATGATGCATTAGTGGGACTGGGCACACAGGAAGCCGCAGTGCCAGAGAGTTAAGTGCCCATGCTGTACTCAGCGAACAGCCTACTCATCTCAATTGTAGGCAATTAACAGTGATTATCAAGTGCACGCGTGGTGGGCGGCACAATGAGATTCTTCCCACTGATGAGACAAATGCACAAACATCTCAGAGAGGTGTAGCGTTGAAAAAGCAAAAGCAAATCACAGTCCCTGTGCCAGAGTGTTTCAGGAAGGAATGACTTTTCGTAAGTGTTTTAATTTCTTTTAAGCCTCTCAGCAACTTTCAGACAATTTGGTAATGTGTGAGGAGAACTGGACTTATTTAAAGTTAGACATTCTTATGCATCTCAAGTTAGAGAAATTAGAAGAAGAAGAAAAAAATCCCTATAAAATTGCACAGCCTTGGGGAGCAAAGTAACTTCCTATTTATTTCAGTATTTCCTTCGGACATAGAACAGCTTTGCAAATGTTGTTGAATGCGAATTGGCACCAGACCTAATTTGCTGAGCTGCTTATAATCGTGTGAGCTCATTTTCGTCTCTGCTTTTATTTATATTTATTTATTTATTTATTTATTTATTTATTTATTCTTTGTTTAATTTTGTCACCTCCCTATTCCCTTTAACAAAACCCTCACGATGCTGAGGGTCATGCCTTTTGCTTTTTTTTTTTTTGCTTTTTTTCTATATTGTAGAGAGACTAGGAATCAATTATAAAGTTTTATTTCTCCAGTCACTTTTACTATAATTTCATAGAAATGTTTCGACCAAAATATTTGTTCTCCAAGGCATGATAATGTACACCTGATATCCATTTCAAAGAACTCCCTACTACAGACAGTAAACAATCAGGGGCATTTATTCTGTAATGTAGCAAGAGGATAATCAAATGGTCCATTAATTAACATGTTCTTCAGCCACCCCACATATTAAATCACATCATGCAATTTTCACTTTCTTCGGAGCTTGTATTGATTTTATAAGACTCACAGGTTTAACTGTACGAGCTATTCCAGGTACTCAAAGAAATTACCTAAGTTGGAGAATGTCTCAGAGAACTCGCTTAAATAAATGAAAGCTCTTGTCTTTCACCTTGGCTCCTGGTCTCTCACGTATCCAAGGACTACTTCATACTCTAACCTCTCCAGTGCTTATGTACTGCTAGACCTGTAGTGGACCTGAAAGAATAAACCAATTGCTCAATATGGAAATAGAATGGCTACTGCTTCATTCAATTTCTATATAAAATGATTACATTGCTATTCTTTTCTAGAAATTAATATGCAATACCTCAGTTACTAAATTTCATATCTAACTTCATAGTAGAAAATAATATATTGTTCCACCAAATCCTTTGGCACTTATATTTTCAGGAGGATTTCTTTGTTGTTTAAAGATACAGTTATTCATTGTAAAATTTGAATAGGTGATGATATAATATAAAACCTGCAACTAAACAATGTCTCTCATTATCAAGGACCAAGGTGAGAAAAAGCCCTTAACTGAAGAGAACAAGCATCAATGCCTAATGGTAACCCAACTCTTTTAATTAATTAATTAATTAATTAATTAATTCACTTGACATCTGGGTCCTGACCCCTCATCCCTCCTCTCCTCTCAGTCCCACCCTTACAAATTCCTAAGCCTATACCCTCGTTTGTTATTCTCAGAGAAGTGAAAGCCACCCTTGGGTGCCAAACCATTACAGGACATCTAGTCCCAGTAGGTCTAAATGCATCCTCTCCCACTGAGGCCCAACCAGGTAGTCCAGTCATGGGAAGGGGTCCAATGGCAGCTAACCAGTTCAGGCAAATTAGCCTTGCATGCATGAAGCATGATCTCACCACCTAGTCATCATCGAACTGCAAATGCAACTCTAGCTCCTGGGTAGAAGCAATAAATACTTTAACTATTTGGAGAATGTTTTTCTTATTGGAAATGTGTGACCTTAACATTGTCTTGTATCCATTAGTCAGTTTTATAGATATCAAATCAGTTTTGACCAAAATGCTTTTGTGTTTGCACAAAACTGAGGAATAAACACACTGGTGCACATTCAGCTGTACACTACCTCTTAACAATCATACCTAGTGTCACCTAGGGCAAAAGATTCGTGCCTTGGTTATGTCAAAGTCTAGGTTTGCACAACTTCTACAAAGCTCTGATTTTGGATATTTTGACACTAGATTAATGAGAATTAATTGTGCATTGTCTTTGAAGTTCTTTTGACCTTTTCATATGAATTAATCACTTTAGCCCTCAGCTCTTCTGACTGCTTTTTATAGAAGTCTGTGAGTTCCGGGTAATGAGATGCTGGAGACTGAACAAAGAGTGTCCTGGGCTCCTCTTGTTATGGACAATTAGCATGCCCATCATTATCACCTCAATAACTTTTAACTACAAGTAGACCAAGGATTTCCTTTTATGTGCTTTAGGGATGCCTGGTTAATTGGTGGACTTGATATGATGGTCAGTGATAATGAACTTCCCTTCTCGCTTCTTTCCCAACAGAGTTCATGCCATGAAGTGATGATTAAACTAATAAATATCTCATTCTCATCAGAGATCTGCATTTTTATTTTCTCTGTATACTTTAAGACATCATCAAATAAGCCTTATAGACCATAGAGTTTTAGGTTCACCCAAATGATGACTTATTTTTTTACTGTTTTGTCTCTTTGTTTGACTGCTCACCCATCCTGAGTATTTGGTTATTTTTGTAGCAGACATACTCTTTGTTGTCCATTATTGGGACTTTGCTATTCTATTTCTAATCTATGCATATGTAAAAATATTATTAATAGTTATTTTATTGATCTTGATTTAAGTTAGAAAAATTCAGGCTTTATATTTTTCTAGAAAAGTAGACTGAGGTTTTCATTATGTAATGCTAGATATATTAATTGATCTATATATTTATCTCACTTAGTAAATAAATATTTATTTAAACAGGGTCTTACTGTGTAGTCTTGGCTTGCCTTTAAGTCACATAAAATTAATTAACTTCAAAACTCTTTTTGTCTGGTCCATTTAGGTGTGATTTACACCCAGTGTCATCATAATTTTAATTATAATTCATGATCATTTTTGAAACAATATACAACAGTTATATAATTGCCATATAATTAAGACATATAACATGTCTATCTTCATATAAAGGTCTTTTTTCATTTCAGTCAGTTTCTTGTCCTATAATTCTATTCCAGAAGGCTGGTTCTTTCTTGCTTTTCTTATTTCTATGACCAGTGTGGCATGGAGCTACTTAAGGGAAAGACTTACTTTGGCTCACAGTTCAGAAGACTCAGTCCACTGGGCAGGAGTGGTGGGGCTGGTTCTTGTCCATGGACAGGACCATGAAGCAGCTAATCCCATGAAGTCAGACAGCAAGCAAAGTGATGGGCTCAGAGGTGGGGCTGGGCTATAATGATCAAAGCTGCCTCCAGTAGCTATGTCAGGTCTGTGTCCTAGGTTCTACAACCTCCAGTTGTGTTACTACTATCTGGGAATCAAGAACATTGCATATTCAAACCATAAAGTCCATCACTGGCCCTCATAGAATCGTTGCCATATCATAATGCAAAGTGAATGGAATATGACTTCAAAAATCCTCATACTTTTGACAGTTCCCATATTGTTCAAAAGTCCACATTTTAGTCTAAGACTTAAAGGGAAACTCTTAAACCATGAACTTTTGTAAAATTGAATGCCCAAGTTCATACTTTCAGTGTACAATAATAGAGTATATCAATACATAAAAATAGCACAATAACAAGGAAGAAATTCATTAAGACCAAGTTTCAAATGCTACAGCTCTATGCATAGCATCCAGGACACATGTTACCATCTGGGTCCTGAAGGGATCAGGTAGTCTTACCTCTACAGCCCCATGGCCTATAACAATGTGTTTTCTAAATTGGGACATCTTCAGTATCTGAAGCATTTTTGGTTGATGAGCCATATTCTTTGACTCTCCATTCAGAATGTAGGCTTCCCTTGAAACATTTGTCCTTCAGAGACTCTCTTCAGGGTCTTTTCTCCTTGCTCCATATTGTCTAGCTTCATTTGACTCTTTGACTAGAATCTTGGTTTAAACCTCCATGTTCTTATAAGTTTTACAATTTGCATTTTAGCAAAATTAACACCAGAAAGGTGATGCCAAGTTCTGTTATCTGAATAAATAGTCCGGGAGCCCCTTCCCACAGATGCACAATGGTCCTGCAATCTGGATTTGGCAAAAGTATTTCCTCATGTGGTACTGTTCAAGAAGGAACCTTTGTGTGGTATTTCTGTCCACTCACCCCTTTTTATGCAATCTCTTTTAAATGAAATTCTCCAAACGAGTTTGCATTTTTTTTTTTAAAACACAGGAACAAAGCCTATTGCCCTGTTTCAGAATGCTCTAACTCCCTTCCATTGTACTAATCCCTAACAGTGACAGCTTCTTTGTCTGTACCTGCCTTAGCATAAACTTGCTACTTTCTTTGCCAAACTGTATATATTTTTCTTTACAAATTTTTGCTTCACTTGTTAACTTGAATTCTCACTATGAAACTCAATAAACACAGGACGCAGTGACCATCCATAGGCTGAACATTATATGGTCTTTAATTTTCCTCTACCAAATGAATTATTGCATTACATTCAAAATTAGCCTCATTCTAAATCTGAGGACAAAGGAAGAATATATATAGTCAGATTTTTGGCCTGAGTATAGCATGAATAGCACACTCTTTGTTTTCTTCTGAAACCTAACAACACACTTCACTATCCATATTTCTATTGGCAGTCAGATGTTCTGGACTACTATCAGAACACCCAATTAAACTATGACTACAGTATTCTAGGGGTTCTCTAGTCATAGCTCCAAGATCGTCCATAAAGTCTTCCTCAAACTACTTCTAAAGACACGTAAACCACAGGGTCAGGTATATCACAGCCACAAACCCATTTCTTGATTTTGAAAAACCATTTTTCCATTTGTTATTTTTTTTTTTTCTCATCACCAGGACCAAACAGTTTATAGAATCTACATAAGAGGAAGGATTTATTTGGTCTTACAGTTCTGAGGCTACCATCCATTGTGGCAGAAAAGAGAAAAGCCAAGAAGATGGGCCTGGCTTTTGTTCTTGGTGGTAGTAGAAGCATACGGGTCTTGGTCACATCATAGCCACAGATAGTAGACATGTTTTAATTTTTAAGAGCGGGGATTAGTCTGTTTTATGGCAACTATAAACAAATGTGTGACTTTTTCTAAAGTGGCTATACTGCTGCCCATTCTTTTAAGCAACATGTACATGTTCAAGTTGCACTAAGTCCTCAATAAATGTGGCCAATTATTGAATGCAGAGGTAAGTGACAATTCCATATGCTCTTTAATTTCAATCTATTATAAAAGCAAAGGTGTATGTTTGTACCTCTTTAAAAGAAGGAATGCTTTGAATATTTCAATTTTATATTCTAATTGAAGATTTATTGCTGTGAAAAGACTTAAACTTCAGAGCTGTGTAGGTTCAAAGAAAAACTGAGAAAGTCCAGAGATTTTTAACATCTTTCCCACCCTCACACATAAAGAATCTATTGGTCATCATTTCGTACCTGAGTGGTACATTTATGCCCACTGATAGACTACATCATATAGTCACCAGACATTCAAAGTTTACATTAAAGTTAACTCTTGGTAATATATCTTGAAAGCCATTCCTGCAGCCAAGATCATCTTGTCTGTTTCATGTGCTATAGAATTTAACTTTTTACAGTAAAGTCCATGACCCACTTGAGTTTTCTTTTGTAAAGAGTTTTAAATCTGTGTATATATATATATTCTTTATTTCCTAATATGTGGACACACAGCTGTTCTAGAACAATTTGTTTTCTCCATGGTTTTGTCCTTGATTCTTTGATATAAATCAGCTGACTATATTTATGAGAGGCTATACATTTTCTTACATTTCATTCTTATTCCAAAACCTACTATTCATTCGGAAAGGTTTGAACTAGGAAAGTGGATTGTCTTCCTCTTCCCCTTCCCCTTCCCCTTCCCCTTCCCCTTCCCCTTCCCCTTCCCCTTCCCCTTCCCCTTCCCCTTCCCCTTCCCCTTCCCCTTCCCCTTCCCCTTCCCCTTCCCCTTCCCCTTCCCCTTCCCCTTCCCCTTCCCCTTCCCCTTCCCCTTCCCCTTCCCCTTCCCCTTCCCCTTCCCCTTCCCCTTCCCCTTCCCCTTCCCCTTCCCCTTCCCCTTCCCCTTCCCCTTTTCCCCTTCCCCTTCCCCTTCCCCTTCCCCTTCCCCTTCCCCTTCCCCTTCCCCTTCCCCTTCCCCTTCCCCTTCCCCTTCCCCTTCCCCTTCCCCTTTTCCCCTTCCCCTTTTCCCCTTCCCCTTCCCCTTCCCCTTCCCCTTCCCCTTCCCCTTCCCCTTCCCCTTCCCCTTCCCCTTCCCCTTCCCCTTCCCCTTCCCCTTCCCCTTCCCCTTCCCCTTCCCCTTCCCCTTCCCCTTCCCCTTCCCCTTCCTCTTCTTCTTCTTCTTCTTCTTCTTCTTCTTCTTCTTCTTCTTCTTCTTCTTCTTCTTCTTCTTCTTCTTCTTCTTCTTCTTTTCTTCTTCTTCTTCTTTTGTGGGGCAGTGGGCTGTGAGAGGCAGTTGGGTACCTGGTCGAGCACAGGCCTCGAACCTCGGATAATACTCTAATGGGACAGTAGGTGTTTGGCCTTGCTCCTGGACCCTAGTTCCTTTCACTTATCTACAGCCCCTCCCAATGAAAGGTTTGTGGCCTTAGGTCTGGTACCTGTAGCACAGGTAGATGATGTGACTACAGGCCTCAGAGCCTCAAGAGATCTCCATATTAATGAGATACCTAAAGGCCAGAGGGCATAGCCTATTAAGCATCTCTTCCCAGACCCTCCTCCTTGCAAAGATATTTAACCTTAGGCCTGCCCTGAGGACACTGAGTACAGCTTCATCCACTTTCTGCCATGACAATAAACCTTTTAAAACCATGGAAAACCATGGATTCCCCCTTCGCGTGCCTCCCCCCCTCCTTCCCCCCCCCCCCCCCCCCCCCCCCCCCCCCGCGCCATAAGGGACTGTGGAGACAGTATTCAACTACCAAGCCTCTGCCTAATCTCCAGTCGGAGGACTTCTCTACACCGTGGAGGCTTGCCAACTCAAGCAAGGTAGACAAGCCAGCCATGACCCAGCCAAGCAAGTTGCCATGACCAAGAGTCTCTACTTCACAGGACACCCATGGAGCTTCTCTCCCTTGTCCCTCTTGGCTGTGGGCGGTCTAGCGCGTATGTCCCTGTCTCAGTCCTTGTGCAGCTTCCCAGCAGCGCCTGGGAGCCAAAGGGTTGAGAGTACCCGGTCTCTGGCCTGCTGCCTTGCCCTGGAGACCCCCAACCCAAGAGCTCTGCCCCCACCGAACCTCAGACTGGGATCTCTCCATGTCCAGAGTAGAGCTCAGTGGATTCTCATAGCCCTGTGCTGCATGGAGTGAACTCGGTCAAATTCCCGGGCTTTTGCCCTCTGAGCCAGGGTTCCAGCTGCCTGGTGTGGCAGATGCACAACAGGACCCACGCCCACAAGCAAGTAACAGCCCACCTTCTTCATTCTTCTTCCTCCTCCTCCTCCTCGTTCTCTTCTTCTTTAAGAAAAAGCTGTGAACTGATGGCTGTCACCTGAACTTGGCTGTTCAGCCTTGTGATCATTTATTTCTGTTATTTCTGAAGGTATTGCTGCTTGTAACATCAACAATTTAGAGAAATGTGAAAAAATGTGAAAACAAACACTGATTAGTGGAGGAATGTTGTTTGACCTTTAATATCAAAGATGAAGACAAAATACAATTAGCTGAAGTGGCCTCATTAATTTTTCATAAATAAGAGAATTGTGAGCTTCACATTTTAACTCAAATTAAATGCCCATCACATGTAATGTGTGTGATACAGTGTGCATAAAACACGTCTTTCTCAGTCTTCGATGACTGATGCAGACAGACAGATCATTAGAGTGAAGGTGATACTTTCATGTTTGCTATTCACTAGAAAAACATAGAAAGAAACCATGAAGGATTTTGAAAATATCTTTAATGTGTTACATGGCTTGTCTGGGAGTAGGCTTTTGAGAACTTCAAGCTTCATTACAAAATAAAATAGTTCTATTGCAAATATCCATTTTATTTTAGTTTTCAGTCAAGACATTTAAGAAGAGATTTCATTATGAAACGCTCTTTACTTATGATAAGATTCTAGACAGGTGGAAAATGGCCAATAGACACTAACTAGTGGCTAAGTTATTATAATAAAATGAAGACAAATTACTCTCAAGATTTAAAATAATTATAAAGTTGAGTCATTGCTAAACTGAAATGTTGAGCCTAAGTATTGCTTGATCTTTTTGTTCTAATTAGATTTTATTTATTTTCAGTATCTTGTGAAGACACTGAGAACAAATCACAGAAATGGGTCATTATGTAGCAATGTCATTTGAACATTTGAAAGACAAAGTAATTCTTGATATGGCAGACATAATGTCCAGGCTTTATGTGGATGTCTCATAAACAAACACTTCAATAACGTCCTTAAATATCTTTCTCAGATGCATCTCAGCTGTGGTTCTGATGAATACATGTTTTACCACTGAGTGTGTAATAAGTAGAGAAAGTATTTCCAGGAGGTAGAGTGGTCTCATTAAAACTCAATTCAGAGAAACACAAACAAAAAGAAAAAGCACAAAAGTACCTCTACTCTCCAATCTGCTCAATGAGAACTTTGAGGAAATAGCATGTACTGATTTTATTAAGTGTAGTATGTTATGTACAAATATGACCATTATTCAGCATTTGCTATTTTTGGTCCTTGATTTAGAATAGTAAATCTGCTTATATTATTGTTGTATACTATTTATTAGCATATATAGTATTACCTGGAAGTTCTTAACTGGGGCTCTTATTTGATGGCTCAGGAGAACTGATATATTTAAACAAAGCTTTGATTTGAGGATGTGTGAGTCAAAATATTTAGTACTCATAGGACCTGGCAATGAAACAACCAGAAAAGATGTTGCCTGTGAGCAGTGAAGATGAAGTGATTGGTTCTAGCCAGATGGATGACAGGAATAGTCCCATGTGAATGAGAGAGAATGCACATGCAGAGAGAAGGAAAAAAAAAGGAGGAAGAGAGACCAAAATATCTGTATTATACAGGGAAGGGCCTCTGGGGGAATGGCAGCTCAGTGAATAGGCTGGAAAAGTCAGGGTAGAGGACATGGCATTATGCCAGGTAGAGACTGTGGGATGCTGGGAGAACCTGGAGACCAGGTCTGCTTTGCTAAGTAAAATATGTACCTCAGTCACTTGTCCTGGGTCTGAAACACAACAATAAGCAAGAATAAAGCCAGAGAAGCAATAGCCACTTAAGAAGACAGGAGACAGGTGAGTATATCCAGAGACCAGGAGGACTGTGACGCCACATCCCAGGTCACTCAGCTCTAGAGAGGGCCTGCTTATCATGCCCTGACATTTCTCTTCCTAAATAAATGAGCTATTATTACTAAGTAGCTCATTTATAGCTGTAAAACAAAATAAAACAAAACAAAACAAAACAAAACAAAACAAAACAAAACGTCTTTAACCTAATTCTTTGCCTGGCTCCATTCCCCAGTAGTGTTTATTTAGATTTGTTTAAATTATTGTTTGACAACTTTTCTCATGCATTTGGGACTACAGAGTTCTTGAGTTTGGAATGCCTTTTGGTCTTTCTAAAACATGGCTGGTGATGGTCAGGCTGGCTGATGTTTGAAGCCAGGGAAAGATATGATTATGTTTTTCTTGTACATGTTCTTCCCACTGTAATTATCTCCTTAATTACATTTTCCAGGGTCTGATCGCTTCCACTTCAGCCCTCCCCTTTGATATCAAATGTGAATCCCCACAGTAGCTTTATACATCTCTCTGTCCTTTACTCTTCCTTCGGATTGGTAAATCTCATTGCTTCACTTTAAATCTGCAGTTTTCTCTCTCACTCTCCACTGCTGCCCTAGACTTTACCTGAGTGATTGTCTTCATCACCACACATTGCCCGCAAGTCGACCATCTGCTCCATTTCTGCACACCCGCCATGTGCAAATGATTGGTTCTGTTCTCAGCATTTCCATTCTTCCCCTTCAATCTCACATGGCCTTCCTATTTTCTAAAGAGTCAAGTTCATTATTCCTGTCCATATTAGGTGTTCACGTTCTGAATGATTTTGTTTCCCTAGTTTCATTCAATGTGTCTGAGTTTTCTCTTCTGCTTCTTTTAGGTTTCCAGAATTCTCTCCTTATAACTATCTCAATGACTTTTTGCAAGCCAAACTGTTTGTCTTAGAAGGCCCATTTGACATATAGGAAGACATGAATTGGAATAATTTCTTGTTGAAATCTGGCTCAATTACTTATGGTCTGTATTCATAATATTGAATGTTCTTTAACGAAGTTAATGGCCAGTGCACATGGAATCATTCTTTATTCCTTTGGTTTCTGTGAAGTACATTTATACTAAGCCCAAGAGGAACCCATAAAAAAATGATGTCATGATGCCCTTCAGGCAGGTACAAAAAAAAAAAAATGCTTGTGGATGTGTGGGGCTCTGGACTGAACCAATAGGGAGACTGGAAAAAATGCCTCTAGTACAAAATGCCCATTTATACGTTGACCTGTTGCTTTGTGTTATGTGGTATTAATGTATAAGCAGTAGGAGGCTTGATATGGGGGGAAAAAAGCAATCGAGTTAGGGAGCATCAGTTGTCATGAGCAGAGACCCGTTTGTATCCTGGACCCTGGCAAAAATCAAACCTGAGATCAAAGGCTTTGATCAAATATGACTGACCTTAGCAGCTCACCACCTTTTTCAGCACCGTAGGGAGTAGTTTGGGACTGTCTACTGCCTGAGGTCTGCCCCCTACAAGGGGTCCACACAAGAGCTGTTGGTTAGAACTGAGGTCAGCCTGAATAGCAATGATGATAATCTGAGCTGATACAAGAGTTGAGGTGCCAGGCTCCAGCATCAGTTAACACAACAGACACCAAGCTATTAAAGCAGGGAAGCTTGCTGTGATCCCAGACAGATGTGACAGCAGCTGGAGAAAGCTGCAGGAGCCAAACAAGCAGCAGCAACAGCTTCAAAGGCAGCTGAACGATTCAAGCCTCAGGTCAGTGATGTTTGTAAAGCTCTCAGAGAGGAGACAGGGCTGAGCATTTACTTTCGGTATCTGCCATTATGTTTTGGAGGGTGTAATGTTAACTTACCTTGACTAGTCCTTAAGTTCACACAGAGCTCTTAACAAACACCCAAAGAACACCTGTTTACTTGTGACTAGCACGGCAATAAGTACATAGCATATACCACAAATATTTGTTGATAGAACCAAGAAGATGGCTCAGTAGAGAAGGCTCTTGCTGCCATGCCCAATGACCTAAGTTTCATCCCAGTAAACCACACGGTGAAAAGAAAGAACCTACTTGCCATTTGTCCTCTGACTTACTGGCATGCGGTCCCTTCCCAATAAATTAATAAAAGTATAATGAAAATCATAAACATTGTTGATGGATGGAACAAAGGAAATGGATTAGAGGGTTAAAACATCCACATAAATTTATAGTGAAGTGGGACCCAGAGAACCAGCTATGTACTGTGAATGGGTAATAGCCCCAATGGCACCATTTGAAGAGAATGCTCTGGGTTCATCGTTTCAGCCCAATAACTGCCTAGTCTGAAATTCATTCCCAAGTCTCATGAATCTTTACAGACTTCAGGAGCTTCTTAGGAAAACATAAATAGCTTGAGAGAACATGTTTCTAACTATGTTTGACTTACATGATAATTGACAGTTAAGAGCAGGGTTCAGCGGGAAGAGGACACAACACCAGACATCCCTGGATAGATTACTCAAGAAAGAAGTGGTATTAAGTATTAATGCTCTCAAGAGTATCAAGATTTTTTTCTTTTCTTTATACAAGTCTGGGCAGAGACAGCAGATTAAAGAGAATCTCATCCAGTATTATATGCAAGGGTATATAATCTAATTTTCATTCAGACATTCATTCATTCCATAGAAATTGTTTTGTCCTAATACAGATTGCAAGCCATAAAAGCAAGTGTATGTGTGTCTGTGTAAGGGAAAAAGAAAGGGTGGGGGCATATGCTCTAGCAGTGATACAAGGAGTCAGGGGAAATTTTGTATTTGGGGAAAAGTTTCAGGAATTTCTTTGATCTTGTTAACACCAACCAATAATAATTTATGCATCTCTAATATAGAATATTATACATGATTAGATTATTTATGCAAGAAATTTTCATGACAAGTTTTGCTGGAATGATCTGATTCACAAAGTCTCATTTATCAGTCTTACTCTTGTCATTTTACAGTTTTAGAAAAAAAAGTTATTTTTTTCCAAAGTAGATGAAAGGGCTGCTTAGTGGAGCAGATATTCATGTTCAGAAAGTATGTTCATATTCCTCTCATTATTCTAAGGAAAAACAATTGGCCAGGACTTTGAGTTGCTTGGAAAAGTCCCTTCTAAAGCATTCAATCATTAATTGTATGTATAGTTTTGGTCCATGGTTTGGACCCCGTGCTTTGTGTAGTTTGTAAATCTGTATCCATGCTGGGCTTCAGTGACTCTGTGAGCATGTTAATGCTTGTCATGGTGTTGCTATATTCTTGACTGGCTCCCATTTGGATTTTGTCTTGAAGACAACCAAAATTGAGGCGGTTTTTTTTGTTTTGTTTTGTTTTGTTTTTGTTTTTTTAATTTCCCAACATCTGCCTGCATTCCCCCAATATTTGTAATTGGGAAGGTGATTGGAGAAGTGAGTATTCATATCAGTCAAGCAGCATCAGCCACTCAACGTGGGCTATGGTGAGAAACAGGTACAAGTGTAATAATATAGCTGTGTGATAGTAAGTAAGCCATTTGATTGACCTTATGATCCCTTGAGTTTTGCATCTCTAAAGAAGGACAGTTCCTCAAGAATCTAGGTGAGCACGGAATAAAGAAGTGGGTGTAGTTCGTTACACAGTGCAGGAGTGGGGCGATAGAGCTGCAGTCACCAATCAAAGACAAACTCTACACCATGTGGTTAACACTGAGTTTTCTAGTGGCGACTTATAAAGCAAAAACAAAATATCAAGTTAATTTTAATGATAAAAAGAACTACAGACAACTTATGAATGCTGAGATTGGGAAAAACAATCTTCCCCAGGGAGGGACACATTGATTGGCTATCCAATATCAAATGGTCATCCCTGAATACACATACAAAGAGCATTATATCAGTTGAGCAGGTTACATTTAAGAATATATGTTTACATATACATATATGTATATAGTAACAATTAAACTATATGAGGTTGTAGTGTCTCCATGTTCAGTTTTGTCAAAACGTTGGTTGTTCATTTCTCTTCTTTCTGTTATTCTTCATTTATGGAACAGGGAAGAGTGGACGGCAAGTTATTCTTGATTTGGAGTAAGTAAATATTGGAAGGGATAGTAAAAATGTGTGTTGAGCTTTGTGCCTATGTATTCTGTGTCAGACAGGCTACCTGCTTATTGACCCAGTGACCCAGGCAACTGAAGTGATAGTGTGTGATTCTACAACGTAATAGAGGGCCACCGAGCAGCTTAGGCATGGGAAGGGAAGTGGTGCCTGCAACAAAGCCAAGCAGAGGTTATTATGACTGATGTCTTGCACGGGGGAGGCTGGGCTCAGCTGCGGTGGTTTGTGGCTGTGAAGTTGGACTCTCCACAGTGTGGGCAAGATTGATCGCTGTGAAACACTGCCAGGGTGGCCGAGAGAGGAGATTCAGCCTTTTACTCAACTGACAAGGGAGAGACAGAGAGCTCCAGGGTGTAATCCCTGCTATTCTCAATTCACATACAATCTATTAAGAGGAAAGGAGACAGAAGCAAGGAGCGATCTTAATTATGAATGAGTAAAAGTGCGTAACAACCTTAGAACAGCGCTGAACAGCGCTGAACAGCACTAGAACAGTGAGATATGGAAGAAACCACTTGTTTCCTTCCATGTAAAATTTAAAGATGTGAGAATCCCGAGGCTTGAACAATAAGCACCGATCTGCTCATGGAATGTGTGGCGTTATGTGTGCAAAGTGGTCGGTGCTTTCTTTTGAGTCATGCAGGAAAACATCTGCAAGTTACGATACATCTCTCCTCCTCAATTCAGTTGGGACTTCATCCAAAACGGAGTGAATACATGCAAATAAAAAGCATTTAGAGATCATTCGAGGGTGGCGTTCAGCCACATACCTAATTGTCCTGCCTATTGTTTGCTTCCCATTGGTTCATGCTTTCTCAGCCATCTCAAGCAATTACCAAATAGTGATATTTCATAGTTTCCTGGTTTTATCAAAAATCTCACTGTGACAGCAATTTTAGCAGAGCATTATTTATTTTAATCACAGCATCATACTGATGTTGGAAAATCTTGGCTATATTAGCTCACCACTTATTATTTTTTTTTTTTTAAATCGGGGCTAATGCCACATGCTTCCTCACCGAGCATGTGGTGAGGATCAATTAGATAAATATCAGCCTAGCCCGTGAGCTCCTTAGGGTTGAGGTGTTCATCCTCCCGAGGTATTACTGTCATTAGCATCATCACACCATCTCACCGGGATCATAAATAAAACGCAATGCTGTTCAAGATGGAAAAGATGGCTTTGGCTTGCCAAATCCAACCCCATAACCTCTCTAAGTAGCAGGGCAAGGCAGAGGAAGTCTCTTGACAGAAGAAATAGAATGGATTAAACTAATACTTCACTTGATCATAGCCAAAAGGTTTGTGGAAACTAGCTTAATGGTATTTGCTTGGTGGGTGTCCAGAACAGCTGTCCTTTCTTGTTGCAGGAGCCAGAACCAAAGCAAAAGTCAGTCTGGATTTAGAAAATCCAATTATTTCTCAGGATTTGCTCGCTTCCAAGGCAGCACTTATCATAATCACTCATTGATAATGGACACCCTGTTAAGTTGATACTAGATATTTATAGCCAGAACCAAGGGATCCAACTCCTTGCTTAAAATTCACTATTTCAACTTCATAAATAATAAAGTTTATCAGTCATGTTTTACATTTAGAGTGAGAATTTGCCTTTGATAATCTTAGCACCTAACCACCAATTCCAGATCCTTACCTTTAGATAAAGGCACTAAAAAAATCACATTTTAATTATTTGCAAATGCACAAAAACCTTTCTTGATTAATTTTTTTTTTCATCTTCAGGAGCAAAAAGGGAATTCGGAGGACATCCTAATTAAAATATGAAAATGGCTCCTCATACAAGTAGCTTATTGTGGGATGTAAAACCCCATGAAGAATGAATTAAAATCTTTCTCAAACTGGGTAAGCGGTGTGTGTGTTTTAATAATCCAGAACACCTGGGTACTTCGAAGCCAACTAGAAGGCAGGGATGTAAGGGGAAAGCGACCTTGGAATAAGGAAGAACTCAACGTCTGGAAGGAGAATGCCTGAGTGAGCAGACTAACTGGCAGCTGAAATTAGAAAACCCTTCCAATCAGTATGAGGTACAGCGAGCATGTATAGGCAATGTGACTGAAATGACATTGACAGCCAGTAGCTCCCAGCTGCTCACATACAGTGAGCCTGTTACAGTAACTTCCTTTAATATACTTTCTTTTACTATTATTTATCTTTTTTTAATTATCAGAAAGATAATCTGCAGAGAGAAAACGTATATTTGGTTGGAGTGTATGTAAATTTCATTATAAACCTTGCTGTAACTTTTAACTGGTTTATATTTATTCGGCAGTAGGTATTTTTCTTTCATTTAAGAAAACAAACTTGCTTTAGCCTTCTAGTTTGAAAACTGCTTCCTCCATAAAGAATAGAGTGTTCTGAGATAAAAATCTCTTTTGCCTGTTCATACCACATAGAAGATTATTCAGTAACTGATTTGGCTAATTGAAGGCTGTGTGGGGAAATGGTTCATAGTTGCCTCTTGCAGAAGACCCAAGTTTAGTTCCCAGCACCCACTCATGGCCTACAAATTTCTGTAAGTGCAGTTCCAGGGACCTAGTCCTGTCTTCTTGCTACAGTGTGCTTTAGAATACATGCAAACAAAACAAATTTTATATATGTATTTCACCCCATAATACTTTATTCATGGAACCAACTCAATAAACAAAAAAATAAGAAAGGTATGAATAGAGTAGACATTCAATAAACATTTACAGTTAACAATAGAAAGATGAAAAAATGGACTATAACCAGTACATATTTTTAAAGTACAATTGTGATGGTACTATACAAATTTACACTTTTATTATACTTATTGGCTAACATAAAGCACTCCCAACCCATGAAAGGATAGATAGAACTTACTGAAGTTCGGAGACTCATATCTTTCATGAGCATACAGACTGCAATATCTTTATAAAACAACCAATGCTTGGTTCACTCAAGAATTTTATGCAGTTTCCAGATAGACTAGGCAGCATACAATCAACACTATTTGGATGCCTCAGGCATTTATTCCAGTGACGAGACATTGGGACTGTCCCTGAAAGGTGTAGTGAGTCTGGCTTTGTGGCTGTGGAGGACTACAAAGGTGGCAGCTAGAGCAAAGAGGTTTACACAAACCTGGCTGGAAAACACTCTTATTTTGGAGAACTTACAACATAAGAATAGAGTTAAACTTAAAAAACCAGTAATATATCACCTGTGTATTCCATAGTGGATGGAATTCATATCTCAACAGAGTCATGCCAAAGATTTTTTTTTAAATTATGTAACTATAATGTTAGGTATATGATTGTTTTGTCTGAATGTATGCAAGAGCACTGCATGCCTGATGCCCACTGAGGCCAGAACTAGATCCCTGGAACTGGAGTTATAGATAGTTGTAAAGCAAGAGGTGGGTGCTGAGAACTGAACTTGCATCTTCTGTAAGAACAACAATTTTTTTTGACTACTAAGCCATCTCTCTAGCCCCCCAAATATTCTTTTTTCCACAAAAATATCAATAAGAACATTATGAAGGAGACAATGTCATTACATTGAATATATCAATTTCTACATCTAAGATATACTGAAATATGATTTACTGTTCTTTATTTTTTCAGGAACTAATATATAGTATCTGAAGAGAGAATATTATTTATACAATGAATGAAATATGAAAGTGTCAAATTGGACCAGCCTTTTCTGAGAGGAAGTAGAAGACAGAGAAAGCCATAGCTTACAATAGGAGGATCTCTCCTTTCTCATCCGTGTGTGATCTATCCCTGGATTTTCCTCTCTGCTTGTCAAAAACTATGTTAATTTTATTTTTAACTTAATGAAGAGAGAGAGAGAGAGAGAGGGAGAGAGAGAGAGAGAGAGAGAGAGAGAGAGAGAGAGAGAGAGAGAAAGAGAAGAGAGAAGAGAGAAGAGAGAAGATCCTTAGTAAACATTTGCTGACTTGTTTTTAATATGTGTTATTTTCTTCAATTTCTTAGAAGACACATAAGCCAGACATTTTGGATACTCGGTTGGTGCCTTTGACAGTTTTAAAATGCTCATTAGCAAATATTGACAAGTTAATATTTTCTACCACCACTCATCTGAATTGTATTTACCTAACTGTCACTGAACTAGAATATTTATACAATAAATTTTAGTAAATAATAAATAAAATTTAATAAATAAAGTATATTTACATATAAATTATATAGGTTTATGGAGTTATGAGGACACTACTTATCACCTATCTATCTGTCTGTCTATCTATCTATCTATCTATCTATCTATCTATCTATCTATCTATCATTTATTATCTATCTATTATCTATCTGCTTATCTATATATCTATCTATCATGTATCTTTTAGAAAGGAAAAGAGCATTAGCTATTCGATACATCTGGATTCCACTCTGCAAGTTGTCCTTGGTGAGTTAAAGAGTGAATTTTTTTTTATATTGTACTCTATTCTGATTATTTGTGAATGGTCATCTGTGTATTCTATGTTATTTCCATTTCATCTGATTTAGAATGTTGTTCACATTTTACTGAATGTGACTAGTATTTTTAATGGCAATTTAAAAAAAAGCACTATCTTGTAAATGCCAACAAACCAGAATTAATTGCTGTGAAGTTTTCATGCATTTAGTTTAATTTAATTCTGGACACAATTGTATGAGTTTTTTTTTTTTTTTTTGTAAATAACTTCCATAAATTTATGAAGAAACCCTCACAGCTGCTTTAAAACTAAATAAGAAAACATGAGTACCTATTTGTGAAAATATTTTTATAAATTTTCTCTTAAATATATCTTGCATTTCATGTCATATATTTTATTTTCTTGTGCTATTGGCAGTTAACTTTTCTCTTTCACATTATAACAATACAAATGGGAGGAGCCACGGTGTTCAGTATTATTACATAATTTCTAGCTTAAAATGAGTTTCATCTCCTTTGGACTCAGACTATCTTATTGGTAGCTATTAGTCAGAGATTTATTAATGCCACTAGTTGAATTTACTAGTAGTTTAGTTGATTGACTATTTATGTCACAGGTCAGGCACTTAGTGTGTAGTCCTGGTCTTTTAGGGGTTTATAGTCTAGTAGTGATGATATACATCAATGTACATTGTTTTCATCTGCTTTAGTCACTGTTCTATTGCTGTGATGACCATCTATTATAAAAGAAAGTGTTTAATGGGGGGCTTGCTCACAGTGTCAGAGAATCAGTCTGTTATCATCATGGCAGAGAACATGGTAACATGCATGATGCTGGAACATTAAATAGGTGAGAGCTACATCCTTAACTTCAAGTATCAGAGAGGGAAGGGGGGACAGAGAGAAAAAAAGAGGGGGAGGTTACACTATAAGAGAAATACTGGCAGTGGTGGCCTTTGGGACAGTTTTATGTATAATTTTCACAGTATTCAGTTTTCATCTATACTGACTGTAAATTTGTGTTAGTAACTGTTTCACAGGTTACCAATGTATAGAACTTGTTTGGTGAAAATGTCCTCCTCATTTCGTTTTCTAGACACCTATACAACATACTGTGTGGGGACATTCCGAAGGAATACACAGGTCAGGATACATCAATCAACACATTTCTCTTATGACAACTTTCCAGATCTCTTTGAGTGCCCAGCGATCACACTTCTTGAAGTGTGCTCTACAAATGTGCTTCTGAATATTGGTGATATAGCCTCAGGTCAGCAGGTTTTCGGGGGCAGACTGGTCTTTCTTTTTATCATCTATACAGAAGCCATTCTACCCATCCCAAGTGAGAGAGGGAGAATGTGAGGAGATGCTATTTTTTTCCTTAAAAAAGAGTTTCTTATGAAGTGGTGATACAGTGAAAAATGTTACAGTTGCCCCCAAACTGTCAAATATATCTGACTCACAAAAGGAGAAATAAGTGTTTTGCGAAAAGTCTAGAAGCCATATTTTTATGAATGTTGGCTGACAATTGTGAACTTAGTTCAGCCTCAAGAGAGATTATATTCTAGTGAGAAAAAAGACATGAATGAACAATGAAAAAAATCTAGAATTTATTATTCCTGAATAGAATGCAATCTTATAAAATATAGGCTGTTTTTTTTTAACTGAATGGTACCAAAACGTTTTTGTCATACTGATGTCTCTACTAATATCCATACTGCTTTCTGTTTCATGAACCCACATCAATCATACTAAAATACATGCCCATATTTATACACAAATCCACCAGTGACTTAGACAGTGCTGTTTGTGGATGAAGTAGGCTCTGTTTTCTAAATCCTGCAGTAATTACTATTTCTTGAAGCATGAGATTTGATTACCAATTTACAACTAAGAACAGTGAATAATTTTCCCCTGTTACTTTAAAACAGCCTAACAACTTATTTCAAGGAGAGCAGTGTTGTATATGTGGAACAATCTGAGCTGCATCTCTGCTAAAAAAATATGTAGGAAGGACTTCAGGAAAACCTGAGAGGGAGGCTGGAGAGAATGCCATTTCATAAGGGGAAACCCTTAGATAAACACAGAAGTTTTAAAAGGCAAATAAATTTGAAGAATGCAGTAGAAAGGTGCAAACCAATACCCCATAAAACATAGTTCTTGGTTATCCCTATTAATAATTTTGCTATTATTGTACCACAGGCACAGGACATGAAGTTGAGAATGAGATGTGCAGAGGGTGTCCCAAAAAAAGCTTGAAGCAGGCAGCAGGGACTAAATATGATCATGATATGTTGCACACACATATGAAAAGTACAAAGAACAAATACAAATATTATAAGGACTATTTCTTAAAATTTAAGTCATAGTTGGTTAGTGCATGAGAAAAGGGGATACAGGTTATTCATCACCTTTACACAGGCTTTAATGTCATTGAAAGTCTCTAGTTTGGCTTTTGCAGGGTATAGTCCATGATGAATGTTGACTGGAAAGTGAGAGGAAGGGTCATGTGAATGTATGACCCTGGAAAGTCTGCCTTTAAATATGGAGAAAAGTAAATCTCCTGCATGTTCCACTATTCCAACTATAGACTCCACCCTCTGTCTTGGGAAGGTTATGTACCACTACTACAAGGAAACAGAGTGGATATGCTCTAATATAACAGAGGGGCAGGACTGTTAGATGAAATCCTCAAAGTTTAAATTCCAAAGAGACTGCTATCTATGCTTGCTTACGCTGAAAGGCTTTTGGCCCATAGAGGATGCAGAGGAGGTAGGTGAGTGCTTGGGAGAGAACATTTATATGCAAAGAGAAGAAAAGATTAATTTTTAGAATGCAAAGTGAATTCTTTAGAAGAAATTAAATGGTCAAAGGATTTGAACTGGTAATTTAGGCATCGAGAACCCCGACTTGCTGATGAGCAGGTAAGATAATAATCTATCAGATGAGTGGAGTAGAACACTGAGCTGCATCAGAGCGGTGATGATCAGAGATTGGAAAGTGTTACCTTTCAATAGTTTATTTGGGGAGAGAGAGAGAGAGAGAGAGAGAGAGAGATCTTCCCACACCAGAGGGACTAAAACCAGCATATGGCTTTTGAAACCTCAAAGTCAACTCCCAGAGACATACTCTTCCATCAAGGCCAGACCTTGTATTTTTACCAAAACAACACCACCAAATGGGGACCTAGTATTCAGATGCCTAAGAATATGGAGGATGTCTCATTCAAACCATCACAGCTGGACTAGGGGCAACTGGTGAGGCTACAGAGTACTATAGCTGCCTACTGGGAGCCTGTCAATCAAACGGCCAGTCTAAGTGAAAGTAAGAATAGGCATTCATTTTCTGATTAATTTGCATACTGCAATTAGTGAAGAGAATCTTTTGAAACCCCACCAGTGCTGCTAGAGTTGAAGTAATAGTTCTTTTCTCACGAGTTAGCCAGAATGATTCCTGCTCTTTTTATTATGTCCCATAATGTATTTTGAGATTTGTGCCACGGCTGACAATAGTAGAGATTTACAATTACTTTTCATTGACTGTTTCAGAATGCTTTGAATAATATGATTTCATTATGTAAAATACAGGATTACAAATGCCTGTCCCATAATATATGAGTATATTAAGTTTATGAGTTTATGGGTATTTAAACTAAGAAATATTTAGTACTGCATTGACTTACTTGTTTGTAGAGCGTCTTTGACATTTCAAACATCTGTTCTACCTCCAATTGGTCCCACATTGGCAAAAAGAAAAATTTTAATTTAAAATTTCACTACTGGAATTTGTTTCTCCTTGTTGTTTATAAAAAATTTCTCTATAACTTTCAGTGCTCTTTTTAGACTTTTCAGTTCTTTTTTTAATCTTTGGTTTAACATTTAATTTTCATGTTCTATGTCCACATCTATAGAATGCCTGAGCTCCGTGTCTCCTGAAAGTGCTAATAATTTCTTCTTTGGAGGAAAGTGTATAGATTAAAATCACAGTCCCTGCTTCAGTGTAATTTTAAGGAGGGAGAGGAAATACACATCCCTCTTTCCAGATGGACTGGATACCTCTTTTCAGAGAACACCTGGCATTCAGTTAAGGAACAGTTGTGGTATTCCCCACCAATCCATCATATGAGTTCTTCTACCTCAAACCAAGCAACATCAAAATTACCATCCATGAAGCCATCAACTTTTCTAATACTTTCATGTCACTGTGGACACACACACACACACACACACACACATACACACACACACACAGAGGGGGAGATGGAGAGAGAGAGAGAGAGAGAGAGAGAGAGAGAGAGAGAGAGAGAGAGAGAGCTCTTATGAATGATGGCACTTCTTACCTCTAAAATTATAGATTATTTACTTATTTCTTACATTAAAAGAGTTATTTCATTAAGGAAGATACCACAGAGTCTTATAGTTTAATTTTCTCTCTTTTAGAATTAAACCATTTTTTTTTTTTTTAAAATTTGGGTCATAGAATACTGAAATCAGAAGGCAAATAGAACAAAGGAAGTGAATACAAATCACTTTAACATAGCAACAACAACAATAATGATGATGATAAATCTTAATAATGTCCAGTTATATCAAATCTTTTTGTTGACACAGAAGTTAAATCTAAATTCTTACTCTAATGTATCCCACATAAAGCTCAAATTTGAAAACCATGTTAAACATACAAGGCTGACTAACAGTTGTAAGCCACATGTATGGTTCTCTCTCTCTCTCTCTCTCTCTCTCTCTCTCTCTCTCTCTCTCTCTCTGTCTCTCTCTCTCTCTCATGGAAGTACAGAAACATTGATATCTATGACTGACCACAGTAATGCTGTTACTGTCAGGAACCATTTGGACAGTCCCAGGTGACCAAAGGTTTCCTTTGCACATCAATCATTGGTCGGGTACTGAATGGATGGCTAATGATTTTGTTGGCCTGTGGTTATATGTATGTCTCTTTCTAGGAGAACAATAATCATCCCATTTCTATTTAAGCCTTGGGCAGAGTGAGGGTGAGAATAAAATGTTCTGTGTTTTGTCCAGAGGATGAAAATGCTACCCTAGAGGCTGCGCACACTGAGAGTGAAATCTCCTTCCCATTCTCAAAATGGTGGTCATGTACTAATAAGTCTTAATATTTGGAGAGTTGAGAAAGAATACTACATGTTACTAACTGCATCCTGATCTTTGTAGCCCTTAACAACTAGTAACTGAGTAGTTGACAATTACTACCAATAATGACAATCAAGTTACTTGGTAACCTCAAAGGTGGAAGTTACAATTCAAACGTGATGTGTTTATCATAAAGAAGGCCTCCCTCCTAATATGGAACTGTAGAGGTGTGTTTAGTTTGTGAGAATTAGCCTGGATATCAGATCACCTAGAGTAGAGAGAGAATAGGGTCACCTAATGTAGATAACATTTTATTATCATAATTTGCAGTACTTCTTTACTTGTATAGTGATTTCTCTCTTCCCCCTGTAATATCATATATCAGTATTTTTCTCATTGCTTAATATATTCACTTAAATATTCTGCATTGTGTATTCTTTTGTTAAGAATATTGCTGTGTAAGTTTAATCCTTCAATCTTATCTTTATTACTTGTGATTTTGGGTAACTCAAAAGCTCATTTTCCATCCACTCTCAGCTCTACGCTATCAAGCACGTCATTTAACTTCTCTGCCTGAGATGGGTAGTTTGTATATGTGATGCTGTTTTAAATATTTCGTGTCTGTGAATATAAGACGTTCTCTGCCCTTCCTGTCACCTCTTAAGGTCAATGAAGTAATTTAGTAAAAGCATACTATGATGAGTGTGAAATGTCAGATGTCTAGACAACAGTCTTGAGTTGGGTTCTACAGCTCATGCAATGCACAGCTTCTCTCAGTATTTCAGTTTACTACTTGTGTATGGAGGCTAGTGAGAAACGGAGATTTGCTATTGTCATTAGCTCCTTTTTCCAGCTCTGTTTTGCAGGGTGTCACTCCATTATGTTTTTGGCATCTTAGTTGATTTTTACTGGCAAAATATTAATCAAGTACTCATGATTTTCACAGTGGTCCTCCTCATCCTCATTCATTAGTGTGTATCATACTGTTAATAGTAGTGTTACTCATGCTATATATCATGTTAAATGTGAATAATTTATACTTATTTTATATTTACCAAAGCATGGCTTCTGTGGTATTTTGGTGAGCTTCTCATTCTCTTCTCATTCACAAAGCTTCTCCAAAGATCTGTCTATACTTGTATCAGAGAACAGACTGATTGTAAAGGAGAATTTAGACTGGGCTACATGATTCAACTCTTGGTAATCCCACAATTGCTGTCAGCGTGCTGGAAAGCCAGAGATAGCAGTAGCTCCTCAGCCTACAAAGGTGGGAACCTCAGGAAATATCAGTTATGAAGGCTTAGGGAGAGGCTGAAAGCCTAAAATTTCTCTGGGGAGCCACTGGTGTGAGCCCAGTTGAAGGGCTAAAGAAGTTCGATCTCGTGTCCACAGTGAAGCCAGTAATAAGAGACAGTCACTCAGGAAAATCTCAGCTCTCACGTGGGCGTGGATTGCTCTTTCTGCTTTTCCCTCAGAACCCTCAGCCAGCATATATTGAATATAGGTATTCCCTATCTTATGCTGCCTCATATGTACATTGTCTCTGGGAATGCTTCTGCAGAAAGACAAGTGTGATCAGTAAGGAGTCTCTCAACTCTGACAACAAAGACCATTGCCATCAGTATATATAATTTCAGCATTCAGCCACACTTACCACACATGTCAATATTGTTTTATTTTAAAGATGCTTCAAATTCTTTGCTACTACAACAATACTATAATCAATGTGCTTATATGTTTTTTATATTTATATATGAAATTTCTCTAAGAGATTAAAGCTAAGAGTATAGAGTCTGCACGTTTAGATTTAGTGGCTTTCCCAAGTTATCCCTCCCAAATTGATTCCACTAATCTACCCTATAGACCTACAAATGTTTCTAATGTAGCAAACATTATTATATTTGTGAATCACAGCAGAATATAATTATTGTACACATGTGTATAAACATTTATTTCTAAATCTCATGTCATTTTCTTTTAGAATATCGCCTTGATTATTATAACTCTGTAAAACTTTAATATCTAATTGAATTGCTTTCCATCATTTGAATTTATCTTTTAGGGTAGTCATATTTTAAGAATTTATTTTTACATACGAATTTAAAAATTTTCAAATTGGAACTGTCACATTACAAAGTCTTAGTAGTATGTAACCTTCAGACTGCAACGTTGTGGTTCTGTGATAACTCAATTCAAAGCCTTAGAACACTTTGCATTTGTTGCTGAAAGCCTGTAGTAAGTTGTGTTATTTTCTGTTTCACTAATATAACATCACAAGCCAAATGTGAGTTTAGTATAAAGAAGCTCAGTAACACACACACACACGCACACGCACACGCACATGCACATGCACACACACATCTATCTATCTGTCTATCTCTCTCTCTCTATCTATCTATCTATCTATCTATCTATCTATCTATCATCTATCCACACATCCATCCATCCATCCATCCATCCATCCATCCATCCAACTATCTATCTATATATCTATACCTACTCATTCATTCTGTGTTTGGCATACCCCTATATCTATGTGGTACTTTGAATGTCTATTAAATCCCACTAAGTGATGTTCACATGTTTCTCCACAGTGGGTTTAATAAGCTTGCTCAGATACTCTATAGATTTTATCAATTGTTTGATTAGTATATATGTTGCAAGTGAAGTTTCTTAGAGGTAAACTGCTGAGTTTTTGGATGGTATTGATTCATTATATTGTTACATTCTTAATTTTAGCAATTTGTTTATATTTTATGCAGTTATATATATTTCAAATAACATTTTGATTTCTTATTTGAATATTAATTTATTTTGTGTCATTGCACCAGTGAGGCCCTCTGTGAAGTGTTTGTGATATTGCTTTGCTACTTACTGGCATGCATTTAAATAGAAACTTCTCCAACGAAGTTTATGTGTGTGTCTGCTTGTGTGTGTGTGTGTGTATGTTTGTGTGCATATATGCATATGTGAGTGTGCATGCTTTCAAATGTGCATTTGTGCGTGTGTGAGAGCATGCATGAGTATGTGTATATGAGTGTGTGCGTTTGTATATGTGTGTGTACATGCATGCAAGTGTGTGTGAGTGTGTTTCTGTGTTGTGTGTGTAAGCCTGATGTTCTATAGCTGTTCCCTGAGAGGCTCTGCCAGCACCTGACCAATACAGATGCAGATACTTAAACTGTATTTTTAACCTGATTCAAGGTGAAGATTTTAGCATCTCTATGTATATATTAATAATTAGAAACCACATGTGATGTTTACTAAACACATTTTTTTCAATGTATATATTAGGGCAAATGTGTTAAAGGTGTAGTTTTTGTCCTCTGTGTTATTTTCTTTGCTTGGTTTTTCCTTAGATTAATGCTTTATATCTCTACTAAAACACATATTTTTTCTTAGTAACTGTTTTAATTTTGACTTATATATTTTGAGATTATCTACTTAGGACTCAATGTTCATGATTACTGTATCTTGTTACTATTCCATTTTTCTTTTCAGTGTAAACTTGCCATCCTTATGGCTATGGTATTTCTATCTTAAATTGGTAATCCATCTTAAATTGTAGTTTGTCTGTTTATATTGTTTTCCTTCTGTTTTTTTATCTCACCCCCTTCTTTTTTGGCTCCAGAAAAATAAATTGCATGTATTTTAAGAGTTTATGTGCTAGGTCAATTATTTTTATCACCGAGAAGGAACTTATTTATGACTTTGTTTGACATTTATATATTTTATGATTTTAAAGGAATTTTAATCCAGCAACATGGCTGTTATGGCAAGGAATAACATCCAAAGACATTTTTGGTCTACATTGATTTCACTGGAATGCAGACTCTCTGTATTACAGTATGATCTGGCTGTAATACAAACACATCCTTAGTACACACCTTTAATCCTTAATAATGAAGGCAAGGTTAGTTTGTAGAGGAAGCAGCCATGTGTGAAAATGGTGTCTAATTGGGGGAAATAAAAATGACAAATCAGAAAAGAATTTGGCAGAATGAGTCAGAGATAGAATATGAGAGAAAGCGATCGTGTGTGTGTGTGTGTGTGTGTGTGTGTGGTGTGCGTGTGTGTATGTGTTACAGTATGTGGCACAGTTTGTAGCAGTTTTACAGAAACAGGTTGCAAAAAGAACACTTAGATGCAGGTGAAGGCATAAAGAGCCAGAGACTAAGGAGGAACCAGAAGATTATAACATATTGCCAAAGTTTGTATGAGGTCAATCAGAACAATTCAGTGAGAAGCTGAGAGAAGCCAGACTGAGAGGCTAGAAGATTACAGTCTTAGGTCTAGAGATAATTAGAATCGAGAAAGAAATGCTTTGGGTTCAGCTCAAGCTTTGTATTTGCATAGATTCGGTATGTCTCTCATCTTCCTCCATCTGAGGAAATAAAAGCAAAAATTAGAGTAATTCTTTCTGTCCCCACTTTTAACTGGAGATAATTACAAGTACAGTTTTCCTCAAGATACTTAGCATCCATCACTAGCTGAGCTAAAGAGTCATCATCTCTGAACAACGAAGAAAATTTTCAAGGTCCCAGAGAACACCTAAAAGATTTAGAAAACAAAGCAAAACAAAACATAAATCCCAAGTATCCAACCAACCAACCAACCAACCTACCAACCAAAAAAAAAAAAAAAAAAAAAAAAAAAATTCAAACAAACCAGCGGGGCAAAGAGAAAATTAAATAAACCACGTGTGCTCAGATTTCATATTCTGGTTCCTTGCTTGCAAATACTACAACTTACTTTTACCCATCTGTTCAATATATGACTAAGTAAGACCTATAATTATATATGGTTTCCTATCCATATAAGAAACAAAGAATTTTAGATTATTTCCCTTTTAAATTCCATCTTCTTCTCCCTGCCACCTGGCTTTCATTTGGTTAGGACATTATGCCATTTTGAAGGATTGGTGAAGAAGAAGGGAGCCTGCTATAAGCTTCTTGGTTTACATCTATTGTAAAGTGTTATAATTTAACAGAGTTTCTCCTATGATGGAATCAGGATTGGTACAAGTTTATCACTCTCACTCAAATGGTTCATTCCATTTTCTCTTTGCCTTTTTGCTTTCTTTTCCCCTCTAAGTTTTAGGTGTTCTCTAGAACTTTCCAAATCTTCTCCATCATTCAGAGATGATGATGTTTAGTTCAGCTAACGTTGGATGCTAAATCTCTTGAGGAAAACTCTGTACTTGTTATTAAAAATTACAAACGTTTTTCTAAAGATGTTCTAAAGGTATTGGTGGATATTTTTTATATAGATAAGTGACAATTTTAATTAGATAAGGTGATTTTCATGAAAGGTGGAAGAAAATAATTAGAGAACGAAGGCAAGTTAACATTTGTATCATGGCTCAATTGATTAACTGTGAGGAGCAGAGTACTTAGAAATCAAGTGACGGTGGATGTTGTTTAGGGTTCTTAAGTGAGGCGACTTCTCTGTGAAAGTTGCTGTCACTAAAGTGTAACCTACAGGTGACAAATAAGAAATATATCTGGGATGTACTGGTAATTCCTTGACAGAGTTAATTCATTTAGGATGTAATTTCTTTATTTGGTAGATTGCAGTAAGCACCTTTGTTTGTTTCTTTGTTCCTTTGTTTCTTTCTTGGAAGAGAGAGAGAGAGAGAGAGAGAGAGAGAGAGAGAGAGAGAGAGAGAGAGAGTAAAGTACAGGGAAACAGTTTGTCTTGCTGATACTCATGGTGCTTTACTCAGCTCAGTCTGTATTTCTGCACAATAGAACATGAAGGCTCCTGCTGAACTCGACTCTCAAGGTTTCTAAGCTTGCCAGTGATATTTTAGCAACTGTTGGAGTAACTCCTCGCTGGCGAAGTCCTTCAGTATTCTTTGAAGATATTCAGAATGTGAATTTGGGACTGATGTTTAGAGAAAGAAAAGGATAGATAAGTAGCAAGATGGGTAGGTTGGCTGGTAGGTAGATATAGAGATAGAAAGAGGGGGGAGCTCTCAGCACAGTTTTAGTAGTAGATTTATCCATCTTTTTCTGTATGATAATTTTTTAGACACAGCAGGATCCTTTGTGGATTGCTCCTTTCTCTATGGAATTCTAGCTTTTAGCTATTACCTAGGCAGCTTTTGGAAACAAAATGGTAACAAAAGTAACATGCGGTCTGGCCTTTGTTCTGTGGATTTTTTTTCTATACCCTATAGCCTTTTATCTTTACATGTTCCTTTTTTGTCTGACATTTCTGCATTCATCGCCCCATGTCAGTTGCAATAAGGGTATTATGAGATGGGCAGCAGAGGAGATGACGGAACACAGACAATGCAAGGTTTTCATTTCCTTCGTAGCTGGAGTTTTAATAGTTCTCTAAATCTGTATTTGTGTTCTTATCAAAACCCCCCTTTAAAAGAAAGCAGATATTATCCTTTATTCCCATTTTATCCCCCAAATATTTTTATGACTCCTATTTTTGTAATGTTATTAAGTCTCTTTATGACAAAGATCAGATAAAGAGAAACATATTCCCATATATTCAATGAACTAATTAAATTAGCACATGCTCAATGGTCTTAGGAGCCTCTTTCCATAAGTCATGGTAATTGGACTTTTAGCCTTCCCTTTAGTAACTCGAGGAGTAGCAGCCTGTGGAACAAGTATTCAAGAGGAGATTTTCTGATGGCTGGTTTTGTCATTTTCAAATTGTGTGTATCCTGCTGGAGTGTTGGCAATGGGACATGAAGCAGATTTTTTAAATGGGTAAAATGTCTTCCTAGAAAGTCAATGCTGATTACATCAGAATTGCCTTTGATGAGTGATACATTCACTTTTAAAACAATCCGGCATTCTGATTTCGCTCACCGTCAGAAACGATGTTACAGAGTAAAAGCACTTTAAGATAATTGAAAATGAATTTCCATGAGTAGATGGTGAGTGATTTTACTCCTTCCTGTGTAGCTGGAATCTCATTTTGAGGAAGGTGCTTGAATATCATTTGGGAATGACAGTCTGTATGGAAGAGTCCCAATTATGCAGCATGCATTGCATGGATTTGTTACTATGGTGCCCAGACATTCTAACTCAACAGAAAAGGGTTGTTCTGAGCTCTGCAATTGGCCAAAAGTTATCATATATGTTTAGAAACATATGACTTAAGCTGATATATATTTCAAGTTTATTTTATCTGAGTATTCAGGTAAGAAACTATCTGCATATTTTCAGATGTTTCCACTGAAGAAGTTATGTTTGTACATAACTTAAAATCTGATTTTCTTAAGCCTGTAGACTTAATGGTGTCAATGCCAGAGTCACATGATACTTTATGAACTTTATGACAAGCTCAAGGAAGGACTTCATATCCCTTATGGTGACCTAAGTGTGATGGTTACAGTATGTAAAGTTTTTCTGGGTTTCTGTGGTTGATGACAGTCAAGCTTTTCAAAACTTTACTATATTTTCTCAGTTTACAAGACCTGGTTTCTCAATTAATTTTCTTTTTACTTCTCCCATCAAACTTCATTCTCTAGGCTAGAGCTCTGATGCTGTATGTAACTACTGTTACCTTTCCATTCTTCCTTCTCTGTGGAACCTGGATCCTGTGGTCACTATTCATAGACTCTAAAATGGATATAACTGAACATTTTCTGAATTACTTTGACTATTTCCATTGCTGGAAAATTGCTACTTGTTTCCCACCTCATTTGATTTCTTCCATTTTAGAATTCCTGAAGATATTGGGCTCAAGTTTATTAAAGCTCCATACATACTACATCTGAAACTGTGTTGGCTAATTTTGTTTGTCAACTTGGCACATCTGGGAAGAGGAGACTTTGATTGAAAATTGCCTCTATCAGATTGGCCCATGGGCCTGTCTCTCAGGTAATTTTCTTGACTTCTAAATGATGTTGGTGGAACCACCCCACCATAGGCAGTACCACCCCTGGGTATATAAGTAAGTTAGCTGAACATGAGAGAGGCAGAACAAATGAAGAAGCAGTGTTCCTTCGTGGTTTCACTTTCCTCCAATGATGGACTCTAACGTGTAAGTCAGATACACTCTTTCCTCCTCATGTTTTTTGGTTAGTGGTTTATGGCAGCCACAGGGATGCAAACTAAAATAGTCTCTCTCTGAGGTCCAGCTTCCCAGGCACATCTACTATACTGTGTTTCTGAGCTTCTTTGTAGATTTACCTTTATTGTAATATCATGTTGCTGAGATTTCAGTATGTCTTCAAGTTTAATCCATCTGTTAGGGCTTTGTCATTTAATTCTGGCTTCTCAAATATCAGGAGGGGTAGCTTATGTAGCAACGTGAAATGCGTGGTGTGGAGGGAACTGCAATTGAAAGGGTTAAAAATTTTCAAAAACTCCCAACAGGCGAGCAGAACCAAGAGTACAGGTCAGCTTGGTCATGAGCTCTGTGTTTCAGGAACTTGGCTGACCACAAGATAGATGGCTGATTACGTACAGGCTCTTAGAGAATAGCCTATACAAAATGTTCACCATGACTCTTCCTTGTACTCTGTCACAAACTGAATAATGGGCTGGGACTTTCCACAGGTGCTCTCCAATAGCCCTCCTTCATTCCCCCTGGGTTGTGGTTTCCCCTCTGAGTTGTGGTTTTTTACTTTAAATTCTTTGTCTCCAAAGCCCCGGGGTCAGGCCCTACTGCCCCTGCCTGGGTCATGGGTCTTGACCTCAGTATACTGATTAAAATATACCTTCTGCTGATTACATCAAGTTCAGTGTCTTGTGAGTTAATGGGTGGCCGCAAATTCCTGAGGCTTGGGTGAGGTCCTCCTTTGTGGGGGCCTTATATAGTCACTGTGTTTTCCGGGACCCTTGGTCCTATTTTAGTATCTCCTGATTAATTTGTCAACTAGATATCTAAGATCCACATATCAAGTCATATGACTTGTCCAATTGTTTAGAATTAGAACTGTAGGGAGTTAGAAACATGGCTTCCAACCATGCTGATTTCTAAAGGGAAAGTGAATATTTCTGAGTTAAGGGTTGAGAATGTTGAACATGTTATATTTACTTCAGGCTATATATAGCTATATTCTCTTCTCTGAATTTTCCATGTCTCTCATTTTGTTGTCTGTGCTTTTGAAATGTCCTATGATTATAGTATCTTCCTAAGCCATTACTAGCTGTCCTTCCTTCTTCCATTCGATAAATTATTGTAGGCTACATTGGGCATTCTCTTCTCAGTGTGTTGAGAGAACTATCTAAGTGTGATATTTTTCAGCTACCACTGACTCACAAGTGTCTCCACAACAGACTGCAGTAAGAGAGGACCACTTTGCATATTCATCATCAGTATCAACCTGAGATATGTTTCAGGTTGATGTTTGAGTAGGCCATGCTTTGGTTCTAGGGTAGCACTGTGCTAATACTTATAATGTCTTCATTTAACTAGTATTATTAGTAATGATGGTAGTTGTTGCAATAGCCTATGCAGCAGGGTTTTGCGAGCTTATGACACTAGTTAGGATGCAGCTCCTAGGACAGGAGGCTTATTAGTAGGTCTGGGCATGGCTGTTAGTATAAGCTGCTTGCCAGTCTTTGAGTTGTAACTGGGTTAGGCTTCTCTAGTATTTCTGGGTGGGCATAGTGGAGCTTTATGGGATCAGCCAGGACTAGTAGGACTAGAGAATTTTCGGACTAGTGTGGAGGTCTTTGTATGGGGCTCCATGAACCAAGTTGTTCAGATCACTCAAGCCAGCTGTTTCCCTAGGAATCTTTAGTAACGTAGCTTAGAGTGGGCTTCTCAGGATGCTCAACTGCTTTGTGGGTTTGCAGGAAGGTGGGTAGGTGAACCTGACAGCTTCCTGAAACTTCAAATGGATGGAGTTTTAAGGAAGTGTTGTGAACAGGAGCTCAGATGAATTAGGTAACAATCAGGTGGGACTTTTAATAGTAAGGATTATGAAACATTCTGGATTTTCTGGTAGTGACACAAACTGGGCTCAGAGTCTGTGAGGACTGCAGACTTCCTTACAGTAAGTATTTCTAGTACCTGTTATTTGTGGTTATACTACAGGTCTTCCTTCTCTAACCATTGTTTTATATGCCCTTCTTATCAAAATTGGTCTCCTTGGGCAGGATTGGATGGTAGGTGCTATGTGCTCTGCACACGTTATTACAAAGCTATGCAGAGTCTCCATGGTCCCTGTCAATCTCTACTTCTCTCCAGCACTGTTCATAAAACATTGCTGTGGAATAACAGCTATGTATTTTTTCATTGTCCACTTTTTTGCAGAAATGCTAATAATTATTTTTTTTAACTTACTGGAATTTTATAAGACTATCTCTTGGAGCTTAAACTATTCAATAATGTCAGCCTTCTGCGATGACAATGGTAATTATTAACAGGGGGTGAGATGACATGTGACAATGATGGTGTAAGGTTATACTTCGCTCTTCAGTGTCCCTTCATGCACGATGAAAGACAACAAGCAAATGTGATTATTAGCAGATAAAAATGCAGAAGTATAGAGTAAAAATAGAGTCAATTTGTTTTCTTTAACATAAGAGCCTGATGTGCACATGTTGGTTCTAAAACACAACTAAAATAACCACATTCTTATAATTATAACTAATCTTTCAAAGAATGTAGTAGTGCTTCTTAAAATTTCATCTTTTCTACATTTGAGAAAGAAATGATTCTATGAGACGAAGAATTTCTAGCTTATTTTGATGTAACAATTTTAATTTTATTTGATGACTACTTAAAACATGGACTATGATTTAGTTTTGGATACTTTCTGAGTTTCATGAATACAGCCTTGCATTTTTATACTGAGGTGGTATTTATATTGCATACTATAGAGTCTACAATGGAATTTTGCATTACTGGAATACTGTGTTTCTTATCTTGCAAAATTCTTTCTCCTTATTACATAGCACAGCTCCCATGTTCTGGGATCTGGAACTTTTGGAATTCCTGTTCCAGTGACAACTCTTAAGTTTTTAAACATATTCTTCAGGATGAACATGCATTTGCACACGTCCCTCTAAATGTGGTGTGAGGGAATAGAGTAGGCTAGACCTGAAGTACAAACAAAGTCTGGGGACTGGTCCTCTGAACACTGTTCACTACATGCCTGTACTGTCTAGGATCCTCTGGTTTCTGCATCCCAGGCTATAATCTATAAATATGGACAACTAAAAAGCAGAGATAATGATGTAATTTTGAGTTAAAATTTAAATTTCCAGCAGGAAAAGTTGGTTATCCTTCTGCAGAAAAGACAACATGCTTCTTCTTAAAACTCAGAACCCTGAAAATTTAAATACCTGGGTTCAATACTATGTGATTCAGTGATATTGTATTTAAATAAAATATGCCTCAAACAGAGCCAAACATTTCTGCTACTCATTCAGCATGCGTTATTAAGTACTGACTGTGTGCAGTGTGTACTTGAAATAAAAAATTCACTTCTGAAAACTTAATCTTTCAGAGACCTCCTTTTCATGTAATACAGAGAAAAAAGCCATCATTTCATACAGCACACAAAGTTGTTGTCTTTGGATATGCCATCATTTATTTTTAGCATTGTCTAAAGGTAACTACAGGTTTGATCAGCTTCATTCAAATTCCTGCAACCAGCATGGAGAATTTCCCCAACTAGTTGTTGGATGGCGTGGAATTGAACAAAGGCAGTTTTGTCATAAGGACTTACACTGATACTCTGCTGTAAAGATGTGAGCTGAACAATTGTCGAGCTTCGAGACTGACATTCTTTGCCTCTAAGAGCAACAAATGCAGCAGTTCTAACACACCTTAAGGAGTCTGCAGATTTTAACAGTCAGGAATTTCCAGGATAACCAATGAGGAAGCTATATTTGTCTTCAGGCGTGTTTAGCCTGAGCTTGAATTTAGGAGATCTTATGGCTTAAATTTTTAGGTTTCCGACATGTTTTTCTTTCTAGAGGCAAGCATGCTAAGAGTTTGAAATGAACTATCATTGCTGGTAAATAGTCACTCAAGCCTGACCTGGCTGTACAAATAGAGGCCATTCTCTACGGTGAGCAGAAGCAGCAGCGTCTGGCCGTAGAGGTGGCTAGCCTCATTTACAGACTGTACAATCTAATTTCTCCTTCTGCAAATGTTGATTAAGCTGAAAGAGGATCCTTTGCAAAGCTAATTCAATAGCTCTGTCTCTTCTCCCGAAAGGCAAGAGGATGAGCTCACTATCACATGTGGCCATTAGCTTCCCCTGCAGCAAAACCCACCATCTGGTCACTTGGCCAAGGCTCTGCTGATTGGACGGGGGACTTTTCAAGCACCTATCCTTCTTCTGGCTGCAAGTAAGATGGGTAGAAGCTGGAAGGGGCCTCTGTTGTTATCTCTTGTGAAGCCAGGTGAACGAACTCTTAAGCATCGCCTGATAGCAGGAGGACCTGCCTGGCCCCGATTCTCTCTTGGCCAGCATTAGTCACAGATGACTTGCTCATTTATGATCAACGTGACAAGGCAGACAGATAAAAACACCAACTCTTCTTTATAACCATGCAATCTGTGCCCTTTAATCTTGTCGTTTGACAGCCGATCCAGGAAAGTCACTGAAGCATCGCTTTTATTAACAACGGATGGGGCATTTTCAAAACAACTGCAGCAAGCCTTGGATCAAGCCTAAGTGTGCGCCTCTGTAGCGGTCTCGCATCGGTTGTTAGTCACCTCTTTATCCTCTTCTGGCATTACACATTCTGACTGAACCCCTGTGAACAGTAGGCAAAAATTGAATGGGAAATTTTTTGGATCTGTCTAGGGGTTAATTGCTGCTAATGAGTTTGCTTTTTGTCCCTTTCTATATCTTATTACAGAGGAAGGAAAGCAAGGAGGCTCCAAAGTGTAAGACCATCACAGGGCAGCTGATCAAAACCCACATGTAAGACTGACAATGTATTCTTTCCATGTACTTTTATATTTTTTTTTGAAGATTGAAGTACAATAATCGAATTGAACCTTCAAAAACAACCACAACAGTCTTGTAAGTGACTGAGAGACTGGTACTGGCTGGCACTGTTGGGTGGGAGGAATGTTTCTCTGTTGTTCAAACAACAACAACAACATCAACGAAACCAACCTAAGATAAAATCAGTGTCTGGTGAGGGTGGAGATGAACTACTTTGCTTGTCCTGATGGGTGTTCTGCAGCCTAACAAGAACAAGCTAGGATATCATCTGTTCAGCCTTTTAGAATTTTGATGTCATGGAGTAATTTGGTTTATTTGATGGGACCAGTGACCTCCGTTGTTGTTTGGAAACGTAACAGGTGCTCTCTTGTTTTCAGAGTGTGCATTTATTCACATCACTTTGCAGACTAAGCTGCCATTAGTTAGTGAGTGTAGGGGAGTGAATCAGTATTCAGGGTGAAAAACCTAAAAATTACTGTGGAATTTAACGTGCTGTTGTATAAGACAAGGGTAATTTTATAAGACAAGGGTAACAACATGCCATATAGGTATGGTGGTCTTTGCCTTTTATCTTAGCATTCAACAGACTGAGGCAGGATGATCAAGAGTTTGAGGCCGGCCTTGTCTCACATGCCTATATACAGACAAGGAGAGAAGACTAAATTCACGCCATCTCTCCAACTTAACTTTCTCCTTATTCTCACCTCTAACTAGTTTGTCCCTAGGCCTCAGATTCTGCAGTATACACAGAAGAAATGGTGAAAAGAACATCTTGAGTTTTATTTTTATCTTTCTTTGAACCATGCTAAGTAACTAAGTCATGTAGTGGTACAAATGTGAAATCCGTCTACTCAAGGAGGATGAAGAGTGTGGGACTAGCATGAGCTACATAGTAAGAACCTGTCAAAAACATTACTGACTTAAACAAGTGACAATGCTCAGTCACACCCTCCTGCTGTTCATTTCAGTATGGATAAAGGGCAGTCCCAGACAGGAAAGTGGGATGTAAAAGAATGACAGAATCCATCACAGACTGATAAGCAACGACTAGAGTGAAGGACGGTACCTCTGACTGAGTCGTGGAGGAAGCCACATGAAGGTGTGATAGGAGGGGCTGCAACTGCTGAGAGTCAAAGAGCTCTGTGAGGAAGATTTGAAATGAGGTTTCACAGAAAGTTTGCCAATGCTAAGCACGAAAGAAATTGTTTTCCTATAAACAGATAAATATGCATTCATTGAATTGCAACCAAACATTCAGTGTAATGAGATTTTCTAGTCACCAGCTCTTTAAGTCATTGCAATAGTTCTATTATAGAAGGACCATTAACTTCATTTCACAGAAGAGGAAACCAACATGCAGCTATCCAGTGACTGGGTCAATATCTAGAGAGATGGAAATTAGAAACCATGTGTCTGTTCTCTAGTGCTTCTGTTTTCCTTGCCACAGATTAAGTCTGTCCCTGTGACATCCCAAACAAACTTTGCCAACACTGGAAAGTAGGACACGGAGCCTGTTCCCTAGTCTGGTGGCATTCATTCTCCACACTCTCTATCATCACCTGTCTTTCTTGTCAACCCCGTCCACCTCTTCTGACCTTAGGAAGAGCCATAGCAAGATGTCTCATCTGCCGCCGGGCGGTGGTGGTGCACGCCTTTAATCCCAGCACTTGGGAGGCAGAGGCAGGCGGATTTCTGAGTTCGAGGCCAGCCTGGTCTACAGAGTGAGTTCCAGGACAGCCAAGGCTATACAGAGAAACCCTGTCTCAAAAAAACCAAAAAAAAAAAAAAAAAAAAAAAAGTCTCATCTGCACGCATTCCCCCAAGCAGGCATTGGCAGAATCTAAGAAATTGATTCATGTTTTTCCTTGTCATCCTCACTTTCCCCTTTAGCACCCAGTATGGTGTGCCCACCTCCGCTGCACCATGCAGCTGTCAAACACTGACAGAACATGCATGTTAGGGAAATCCTTCCCCAGCTGATGCTTTCTCTCCTGGCATGATTGTGTGAACGCGGATTTTATCAGGAAGCAACTGCTTTGAACATCTGGGGTCGCGCACACTGACGTTAGCTCCTTCTCATCACAATAATTCTGTTCCATTGTAATTTTATACAATAATTCTGCAAGCGGAGCAATTTTCATGCACAGGTTATTGATTAATTACACATTTAAGGTGTTTGAATTAATGTGGGTTGAATTAATTTGTGGTTCTCTATGATTTCCTTCCTCATTTTCCCTACCTGACTTTCCCTTGTTCTTTAACATGCTCCCTTCTCTGTTTCAATTAGCCTTTAATGCATTCACTTTATAAATAACAGATGAATGTTATGCTTTATGATTGATCTGTTAGCTCACGTCGGGATTTGGAAGTGTTGCCTGTGGTGTACCTTGACTCATAAGAATATCATTATTATTTATTGAATGATGTGAAACATCTGAGTTTGAAGACTGTTCTTATAAATGTACGGGCCAGTTGTGTTACAAATTGTTTACAGTTGGCTACGTGTGTGTGACTGTCAGTGTAGAGTGCACATTGCTCTAGGAGAGGCTCTGTTGTTGGTGTATGCTATGCAATTTCACATAAAGGAAGAACAACAGCTGTAATGGGCCCAATCCAATGATGGCAAAAGGTGAACAAAATGAGTCCCTTTGGGAAATAAAATGCTCATTTAGTGGAGGAAATTATCATTTCCAAGTAGAACATTTGGCTTCCTGAGAGCAAAAGTGTCGGCACAGCTTGATAATAACACCTCAGGCTATAATAGTACCCTTTCCCCTCCGAGAGCTGGGATATTTCCTCCTAAATTTATCTTTACAACATCCTTGCAAAGTACCAAGGCCCAGGTGTTATTAGCTATCTTTTATGGATATAGAACCCAAGAAGCTGAAAAAAAAAAATTCAGCGATTTGTCCCTGAAAGCACAAGAATCAATGTAGATCTGGGCTTTTCAACCTTGGAGGTATTGACATTTTGACCTGTTAATTCTTGACCTGGGGGTGGGGTGATCTGCCCACTGTGCGGCCTCAGCAGCATCCTTTCTGTATCCACTGGATGCCAAGAATGCCCCCAGCTGTGACAACCAAAGTGTCTCCAGACAGTGTCAAATGTCTCAGAGCGGCAAAGTCACCTCCAATTTAGAGACATTGATCTATATAAGTCAGCCTGGACAAACTCCTGTAGCCTGAAGGAAACCTTCAGCAAAACCTGAAATAATCAACATTTGTGTTTGGCTTCCACAGTGTCTTTTATATAGTATCAGTGGTGTATAGAATTTAACGTATAATGTTTTTATATCTATTTTTTTATATTCTCATAGTGATTCCATTTAATCTCATTTTATATAAAATTATTTTATGAATGTTTTGTTTGCATATATATATCTGTGTACCACGTGTGTATTCAGGACCCATAGTAAGAAAAATGAGGCAGAGAAGCAGGCAGACTTGATCTCAGTAGGCTGAGACTGCTTTATTGGAGATGTGATGGGCTCCAATCCTTTCACAGGATGACATTAGAGTATGCTTGGGGGGCTGGGGGGGCAGGTATGCATACGTACAGACATGCATGGATAGCTACCAAGAAGTTATTTACTGCTTTTTTCTTGTGATTTGCCTGGAAACAGGGTGGTTTGTTTTTCATACTCTGGTGTATTGTTTCTGTAGAAGGAGGCTAAACTGCTTTTTATGGCTAGGGATTATTGCCCGGTACAGCCTGACTCAATTCCTTATGACCTGAAGCTATTACCCAACACAGAGGCCAGAAGAGGGCATTGGATAACCTGAGTTAGGGATTACAGAAGGTTAGTGAGCTGCTATCTGGATGCTGGGAAATAAACCAACGTCCTCTGGCAGAACAGCAAGTACTCTTAACAGTTAAGGATCTCTTCGTTTCCAACAGTTGAGTGGGAGGACTAGGGATGAGAAACGGAAAAGACAAGAGAATAAAGGAGATAAAAGCAGTAGTTGGAGCCAGGAGGTCTTGCATAAGATGGTGACTTATGCCAGGCAAGTTTTATTAAGAAGTATAGCATCATATATACTATTCGCAGGAAGAAAGCAGCTAAGGTCAGCAGAAAGGTAAGTCAGCCAATGCTGGCACAGAGAACGTAGGATATCTCAGACACAGATGCCTAAGGACTGATAACCACAGTTAAGAGGGAAGAGTTGGGTTCCTAAAAGTTGCAACTTTGCCTTCTTCAAGGTACTGGCTTCAGCTCTAGATTGGTCTTGCCAAGTCCACTCCTGGAAAAAGGACACAGAGCTAATGTTCCCTTAATCTCACTTGTGAACAAGAAGACAGAAACACAGTTTGCTTAGCTCACTTGGTAAAGTTTATACAGCTAAGAAACAGGGCTGGGTTCATGATAATCCAACCTATGCAGTTTCACTGTTTCTAATGTTTAGCAGGGCTTCTGTTTGCTTGAATGCTCTAAGATACAGACATGCTAATAAGGCAAAAGAAAGTTTTGTGTTGGCTAACTACCCCTAGGCATGGGCCTGGCCCTGGAGTGTACTTGATATGTTCATGGCAGTGTATTGGAGAAAACTGATTGTCCCTTTGCCAGCTGATATCAATACCAAATAGCTTGTTTGAGTATACTGTACCCTCTCATTGCAGGTACCTCCTGGGCTTGAACCTCTGCATATTGCTACGATCTTTGTAAGTTCTTATGTACATCAGTCTTGTTTTACTGTTATTTTTGTTGTTGTTTTTGTATGTTTGAGTTTTTATTTTTTGAAAATTGGGAGAGAGAGAGAGAGAGACAGACACAGAGAGAGAGGGAGAGGGGAGAAAGACACACAGAGAGAGAGAGAAAGAGAGAAAGAGAGAGACAGAGAAAGAGAGAGAGAGAAAGAGAGAGACAAAGAGAGAGAGGAGAAAGACAGAGAGAGAGAGGAGAAAGACAGAGAGAGTGAGAGGAGAAAGAGAGAGAGAGAGAGAGAGAGAGAGAGAGAGAGAGAGAGAGAGAGAGAAAACAAGAACATGAACTTGGGTAGGTAGGGAGGTGGGGAAAACCTAGGAAAATTGAGGGAGGGGAAACATAATAAATTATTGTCTGAAAAAATATTTTTAATAAAAAATTTAGAAGCTCTTAAATGATTTTGGACAAAGGAGGATTTCCACTTTTATTTGCTTTGAAACCCACAAGTTAAATAGTTATATAGAAATATATAGAACCAGGAATTGAGTTCCACACTCATAGTCTGAAGGCTCTGTGCTTGTTATTTCTAGCGTCATGCCTCTCGTCATATGTGCTTGTTTCTTGCTTAATTATCCACCTGATAAGTTGAGCTATAAGTTTATTATGATCCCGGCACAAAACTTGGCAGAGGAACAATAGAGACATGCCAGATGCTGTCCCTACACCCATGAAGCAAGCAGTCTCAAGAGGAATGCACACCAACAAACAGGCATTTGCAATTCAGAATTCTATATGTGGAGGAAGAATAGCTTGGTTACTAGGGAGCTTACTGGAGGATTCTTACCATAGTCTAGGGGAATCAGAAGGGTTTCCTAGCTGTGACAGAGGGCTAGATGAGAGTTAACATAGTTGAAATGAATAACAAGTAGAATCCCAGCCATAGGAAGAAAATCAAGAAGAGACGGCGAGTTCAGCACAAATAGGACATTTAAAATGGCTTTATTTGGATAGAGTGTCAAATTAGCCGATATTACTGTTACCATATAGTGCCAACAATACTATGTCAATGGATTAGCACAGCAAAGGCTGATTTCTCACACATGTTACAGGCCACATGCTATTGACTTCTGGCCCACTCCTTAGGTCTACATTTTTGGACTGAGGCTAAGAGAACAAATTCCCAATTAGAATATGTATTCTTACCACTGGGGAAAAAGTGAAATAGCCGAGCCCTGTACCTTGGTCTCATTTTCTGATTGGGACTTTATAGATTACAGGGAGACTGGAATGTTGCAGGCTTAGAGTTTAATTGCAACTTATCTTGGGCTATCTTTACCCTCTTACCCACCCTTGTTTCTGACCTAACATCCACATGACTAGTTCCGGAATATGTTAACAAACTCTTAGCTTCCGCCAGACAGGAGAATAAAAATGTTGTTAGTCAGTGTCTAAGGCCTATAGTAGATTCTTTCCTGATGTGGCTTCAGTCTGCCTACCTAACACTTCTTTCCTCAAGTACACTTGAAAAACACCTTAGTTTATGACTTTCTTTGTTGTGTTACTATAAAAACTTTATCAAACTGTTACCATAGTGGGACTTAGAATTTGGGCTAGCTTGACTTTGTTCCTAGGCCATTGTTTCTTATTTGGTTCCAGAATAATTCAGGTCTTAGCTTTTCTGAAGAAAGTGTATTTTCATGCTGTAATCAGTGGAATTTTGTAATGCTTGCACTCTAGGATATCTAAACTCACACAAATAACACAAAAGGACCACAGTTCAACTACTGCTTTCAGTTTCTTCTGATTATTTTTTATTAGGTTCAGTGACTTCTCGAAATTAGGATTATTACTAGAGTTATTTTACAACCATTTCTCAAGCTTTATTTCTTGACTTTCCCTATGGTACAAGTCTCCAGGTATGTCTCCATTTTACTTAAAATGTTATCACACACAATAAATAGACATTGTCTCTATTTGTTCAATCCAAGTCTCATTTAACAAACTGGAGGACGTCACTGGCGTTATTTGAGCCTTTGTGTGCATACTTCTCCCTAAAATCAAATTAGAAGAAATTACCAGTTGAAAACACCCAGCCTAGAAGTGCTGTTTATCCTTCAATGAAAACTCTGACTACAGGTTTCTAATTAAAACAAGATTTTGAGAACAGCCCTGTAGTGCCTTCAGCTCATTTGCCCTTATGAGCTTGTCTGTAACAGTAACAAAATCTGAGGCTTAAAACAGTAACAATCGTTAACACTTAGTTACTAGGCCAAATAAAGTGTTGCTTGTACTCTCCAACAGCTCTGCTGCCTTTAAGAAGGAGAATTATATTTCCAATCCATGGCAGTAAAATGCACATTAATGACATTTTTTTTTCTTTTTTAAAACTCATGCTAACAAAGGGATTCTCCAGGAGTGTTTTCTTAGGATAGGCAACACAACATTTCCAAATCTTACAAAGCAAAAGTGATGTGATTGAGTCAGTTTCAATTCAAATTAAAATGCCTTTCAGAAAGAGAGGGGATGGATAGTGGGTTAGTGGGTCCAGAGATGCAGCTGTGTATTAGAGATAAAACTGTGTTCTTTAGCACAGTAACATGACAATGATCTACAGCAATTAACTGAGTGTTTTATTATTATTAACTAATGTAGGGGATTTTGAATATACCGCTGCAGAAAACAGATAAAACAAATCAAAGTGACAGATATGCCATTTATCCCAATGGGATGACTGTATTTTACATATATGTAATAAAGCGTACTAAAGTAGCTTGGGAGGATTTCTGCAGGTCAATTGCTTATTGGATAAGCATGAGGACCTGACTTTGATCTAAAGCCCTCAAATAAAAAGCCAGTGTCTGTGTGTGTGTGTGTGTGTGTGTGTGTGTGTGTGTGTGTGTGATCCTAGTGCTGGAGACAGAGACAGGCAGATCCCTGAAACCTGTTGGTCAGTCTAGACTACTCCATGAGTCCCAGGTCCCAGTGAGAGTCCCTGTTGCACAAACAGATGTAGAAAGCTTCGGAGCAACAGTCAAGATTGACTTCTGGCCTCCATATGCATAAATAGACACCACTGGCTTCCACACATGCTCAGACCCTCACCTGTGCACACATACATATGCATATACAGAGGTACCTGAGGCTCCCACACATGCGCACTTACACACCTGTGTGCACAGGCACCGATGGCCTCCACACGTGTACATATCTGTGCATACCTGTGCACACGTACATATGCACACACACAGAGATATACTAAGTTGTCATTTTCCCTCATATATATGTAAAATTATTATGTGACAATTAAAACATTTAAATTTTTATGCAAAATAAAATGTCAAATATCTTCCGAAAAGCTGAGTGGCTCTCTTTTTTCCTCTTTTCTTTCCTTCTTTCCTTCTTTCCTTCCTCCCTTCCTCCCTCCCTCCCTCCCTCCCTCCCTCCCTCCCTCCCTCCCTCCCTCTCTCCCTCCCTCCCTCCCTCTCTTTTTCCCCATAATTACTAAGCTCAGATAACTCCATGATCACCCACCCTTGACACAATTTTATGATTTAATAACTAGATTGGAATACTGGCTACTATGCAATATTCAGCAATAAATGTTTAAGGATGTTTACAATTTTGTTTCATGCTCCATTAAAAATATGCTCACTAATTTTTGTTTAGAATTAAAAGGGAAACATAAGGTGTGAACCTTCAATCTAGAAAGTCAGCGCAGGATCTCATCAGCAGGGGGATGCTGAGCTTTTTGTAAAACAGTAAAACATTGTATTGTTATGTTCCAGTGGGTCACATATGAAAGTGTCTCCATGGACCAGTGGGACCATTATAACATGGGAACTTGTCAGCAATGCAAGCATTCACATGCTACCCCCATCTAGTAATTAGAATACGTGTTTAATAAGATGTCTCAGTGATTCATATGTTACTAGTTCTTAAATACATGTTCAAGACTGCTTGTCTACACAAGACTTGAGGATCTCTTTTTGTAATTAAAAGTATATTTACAAGAATAGGTGGTATTTTCAATAACACAAAGGCAGCAAGCCAGCCCTTGAATGGTAAGATGGTTCTTATGTGGAATGCACAGATAAAATTTCACAGTTGCAGGATAAGTTAGAAAAGTGTAGAGCAGAATTACCAGTGGCTTAAGTAGAATCCTGACAGTCACTTACATGGCTATTTATTAATTTTTAATGAATTTTCCAAAAGAGTTCTCTTTTCTGTTGTGGACTATACTGCAGATCCTACACATTAAACACAGGAATTGCAGATAGGGTGACCGTCGTGGGGATTATAATCTTGTTAAGGGGGGCAATGGTGGACTCGCTGCATGTATGTAGCTAGATATTGCTTTTTATGGGTGAGATGAATGAAATTTTACTTAATTCAATACCAGGTCATAGGTATGATCCCACTCAAACCTAGCTCTGAGAAAGTGAGTTTCTTTATGTTACGTTCAGAATCATGGGTGAAGGGTTACCTATGGAAGCCTGGGTAACTTAAGGGCAGCTGCTTCATCATACCAACCCTCTCCCAGTCACTACCCAACCTTGGTTTTGATGCAGGGAAGTTCTAGCAAGGGCACTCCCTGTCCAACTTCTAGACAGATCTGCCATTCTATACCTCTCCTCTTTGCAGCCACCTTTACTGCTTAGGTAATCTTAGGAAGGGGCCATGTGAATCTCAGGCACTTTCCGATCCTTAGAAGTTTTATCTTGTTTTTATGCCTAATGAGGCTTCCCCATCTTCTAGAGTGAACATTCCTATTCAGAGGAAATAGCTATTTAACTGATTAATGGCTATGATAGTTTTTACAACTATTATTATTATTACTTAGATTCATGTCACAAGCAAAAGACTTAGAGAAAAAAGATTGTGGGTTAAGAACCTCTTTAATATTTAATATATAATAATAGGTAACATGATACAGTTCTCACCAAAGACATATATTGCTGTTATTATTCAAAACAACGACAACAAAACAGACAAATGTCAAGGAGTGCCCCCAGAAAGGTAGAAAGACATCTTAGAATTTTTAAAATATGAACTAGAAATTCATTTCCTTGGAATATATGAGTGGGAACTAAATGTGTTCTGATAAGAAGGTTTTATTCCATTTCTTGACTTCCGAGCTTTCGTGAACTGAGTAATTCTATTATTGGTGAGCGTACAGCTAAATTACCTAGATTAGGCTTCGATTGAAACACAGATCCATTTGCCTCTGTTGGCCAGAGACTTGTATAAGAGGAATGAAATATGAGCTTTATGGGTCAGGCCTGCAATCACTAAGGACTTTATGGTCATCTATTCCTGACCTAATTTCATAACTTAGCAAGTAGGGTTGGAATATTGACTACTGTGAAAAAAATTCAGCAATAAATATTTAAAGAACTTCACAATTTGGCTTCAGTTATAGGTAATTTTATTACATCCCTTTTCTTAAAGTTAGGATACTTTAAAAATAGCTATTAAGATAAAAACCATTTTAAAATGTTGAAAAGTCACCAGCTTTGTCGATAATAGAGAAAATGAAAGATGAAAACACGAATGATATAGATTTAATTAGCCATTGTCACTCTTTAGAGAAGAGAACTTCCTCCCTGGGTACTGATGCATTAATATTGCCAAGTATGTTCCTAATCACAGAGTAGACTATTGTTCTATACATACCAGCTTAATATCTCTACACTCATGTGGGCAGTTGGCACTAGGACTCAAGTGTGTTGACACTACAGATGTTTCTGTGTTTTCTGTAATTTAATCAAGGCAAGGTGAGGGTATCCCCCTTCTTCCTCTGCTCATCATAAGCCTTCTTGGACAAAATCCATCATTTGAGAATGAGTGTTTAAATGTGGTTAAAAAAAAAAAACAAAAAAAAAAAAACAACCATCTTTCCTAACTGGCAAAATAGATGGGCTCGGGAGACCATCATTCACTCCTGAGACATGGCTCCCTGCACCTTTGTGTGCATACGATGGTACTTTTCTTTATCCCATGGAATGTTGGCTCCCCCCACACCTCCATCTACTTTTTCTTTATGTCCAAATGGGAAAAGAAAAAGGGAAACAAAAGAAAACTTACAAACACCGCAACAGCTTTCTGATCTGTTTTCAGAAAAATAAATCACTTTTCTTAGACATGAGCTGCATAAGAGTTGACAACTTTTGTTGTCATTTTGGTTCACAAAGGCAAAGGTCACAATCTAATAGGCCTCTGGATGGAATCAGTGTGTTCCTCAGGATCCTGTTGTGTGCATCTGAGCCTCTCCAGGGTTTATGCAGAATGATTCATGGTCAGGGACAGAAGTAGTGGCACTCTGGAGGAAACTGTATTTTTCTATCTATAGACTAAATAGTTCAGTATCCTGTACAGGTAATCAGTTAGTGAAAACCACAGCCAGACCCTGTTTAAACATTAAACAGGTTATTTAGAAACCAAGTTAAATTTACCATATTTGCTAGGTTTACCAACAACAGGCACACACACAAAAAAAGCCTTAGCTTTCTGAAATAGTTTTAATTGGTGCTTGTTAGTATTAATTTCCCAATGAACTATAAGATTTTCTCTCTCTCTCTCTCTGACAAAATTCTCGGTTTCTGGAAGTCTCAGATCTCCCCCACCCCCTCTCTCTGTGTGTATGTATGTGTCTGTGTGTACATGCACACACATGTGTATGAGTGCCACTGTGCATGTGCTCTCTCATATGCGTGCATGTGCACACGTGTGTCTATGTGCATATGCATTCCAATTTTTCCTTTTTCTTTCAATTAATTAAATGCATACATGTATAAATTAGCCCTTGTGATACCCAATTGTGTGCTAGGTTGGTGAATGATTGGGAGAAGATTAACAAGGAACCTAAGGCAAACTGTTCTCGAAGATGAAATGGCATGTGGTTTGTTAAGGTGATTTTTTTTCTACCTTACCACTAAAAGTAAGGAAGATTTTTTTTTTCTTTTTTTCCCTGATTAGAGGGCTTCACTGGATTTGTGGCAAATAAATTGACAAGCGAGGGCACTCATGACAAGAGAGTGATAATTGATGATGGCAGGTGGGGGCCTGTTGTACTGGCATGTCCTGTGGAGGGTGAGCCAAGGACATCTATCAATCAAATTGGTGACAGCAGCCAGGGAGACTTAATTGGAGATTCATTGAACCTTTAATGATGTGACAGAGAAAAATAAGGACGCTTAAAAGGCTTCTGGCTATTTTTTCCCTTTCTTCCAATAATTCTCAGGAGTGGAAAGTGGACATGGCTCCAGGGTTGAACATTCACTGTTTCCTTCAAAGTTAATCACATTGTTCTGAGAGGTGTGTCACATCTACACCTGAGATTTACAAAGTTGTCTGCTACATGGCTTTAGCATGTAACCAGGGATCCTTAGCATGTGCCCAGGTGCATAGAGTTACAACAGGAGTAGATATCACTGACAAGAGTTTGGGTTCCGAGCAACACCAGGAAGTTACTCTTTTCTCCAGCTCAATGCCTCACCTGCCTTTCCTTCGAAATACATTTCCTCTTAGCCTGAGTGCTTTTCTTAGTGCCTGACAGAGAGCCAGTTGTTTGAAGGTATTTCACGTGGATACGGTTGGTGAAAAGACAAGCAAGACAATCTTGCCATCTAAGATTTTATACAGTCCTATCTATGAGTCTATACATTTTTTATTAATTTAAAATGAGACTTTGAACACCTGCTGTGTATGCATCTTGCTTTGTTTAAGTAAATCCACAGATGAAAGAGGTTGGATACTTCTCTGAAGGCAGTTACAACTTTGAGAGGGACAAAAAAAAAAAAAAAAGACACGTATGATAAATGTTGCAGCATGATAGATAATAACTGGTGATTACTGTGAGGATGATGTCCAGGATGGGACAGGTTATAGGCAAAGGGACACTTAAGTGGCATGTTTTGCCTTTCTTGAAACTTACTGTAGTTACTAAAATCCTCCATGTGAAATTATGGGGAAGGAAGGAAAGATCTCAGGTTTGCTATGACAGAGATTTTATATGTAATGCTATCCACAGTTACGAACCGGAACCATCTTGTTGATAGAAGGCAGAGCTTATTCATCTTTCTGATCCTTACTAACAGTTTTAAAGTTGGCACATACATACATATTGTCTTCTCCACAAATCACTTAATGCAAATGTGATTAATTAATTATTCAATAGATACATAAATGATTTTTTAAATTCTTAGAAGATTTAGGTCTACCCAATTCAATTTGCTTTCTACCGTATCTAGTAACATGTTACATATTTACTCTGTGCTATATGCTCCAATAATGGTGGAATGTGAAGTCCCTCTTGGAATCTTAACTGTTAATAGACATATCCCATTCCATTGTCTTCATTTATGTCTGGTTTTTGTTATTTCCTTATGTATCTATAGATAGTCTTAAAGAAAACTCATAGGTGCAAAAAAGTATATCAGTTGGGAACCTAATACATAGGAAAGGATATGCTGATTTTTCATTATTATGAAGATTCAGTTTTGAGTAACCAAATATATATTATGGTTTTCAGTAAAAGTCACTAAAAATAACTTGAAGCAGGTGGTATAGGAGAAAAACATGTTAATTAGAAGATTTGAGGGATACAGTTTGATACAGGGATACTTTAGAATTTTATTCTACATTTACTGAATTATACCATTTATTTATACTGGAAATTTTTATGTAGGGAGAATTCTTTTATTTTTCTTTTTGTGGCAAATTGAACAAATCTTCAATTAACTCTGTCTTAGAAAGGCACAATTCATGGTTTTAGTTTTACATAGACCAACAATGTGGACTATGCTCCTATCAGAACCTCTCTTGGAGAGTAAACATGGATGCAAAAGTTGTGACAATTCTGTATAAATATTCTGGGAAATCATTCCTATCCCTTAGGACATTTCCATCCACTCTCACTCTAACCAGTGTAGCAGGACAGACTTGGCTTTTTAAAGGAACTCAATACACACACACACACACACACACACACACAGACGCACAGACACAGATACAGGCACACACAGACACAGATACAGGCACACACAGACACAGACACACACACACAGACACACATACAGACACACACAGATACACACACAGAGACACATACACACACACACACACACACACACACACACACACACACACACACACTTTTTTTGTCTGCGGCAGCATTCAGCCTTTTCGAATTGGTTTCACTATTTGTCGTGGGTATTTAGATTATTTGAGTGTTCTCCAATTGACTGAGGACAACTAAAATATGCCTCAGTTGGGTGCATTTTTACAAGTTTAAGAGCAATGAGTTCCTTCCTTTTTTATTTTTTAAATTAAAATACAATGGCGCCATCTATAATTTCCCCCATTTTAATTATTATAAAATTGATGCGGATGGAAAGTTTTTACAGAAAACTTCTACCACTCATTGCTGATTGTGCATATCCCAAGAAGCACTGAAATATTGCCAGTCAATTTAGCTTCTCTGGTATTCACAGGCATCTGCCAATAGTCTGAACAGTGTTTCCACTATTATGGAAAGGTATAATTGCACATAGTTGATTATAAGTCTTCTTTAAAACAGGAAATATAGTTAACTATAGACTGTGACATTCTTCGATGATTGAATTGTGAGAGTCTGAGGTTCTTTCTTCTTTCTTAGCGTACTATAAGTACTGAACACTTTTGAGAAACAAATTGCACAGATTTAATGTAAACATCATATTGATTTATCTAACTTGGAACTATGAATGTTACTTAGTAACACAATCTTTAGTATAATAAAATATAGTGAAACATCTTGGATTTAATATTCTAATTTTATTAGAACTATATATTGATTCTTAGCTAATACATGTAGATTTAAAAATTGTAAAGAAGCATAGCTTGAAGAAAAGGAAATATTTATTATCTGTTAGAAAACCATTAATAATATAACATGTTCACTGTGGGTATATTATAGAAATACATAAATCATTTTATATAAGTTAATATTAATAAATTGAGAACTTTCTAAGTAAGTGTTTTGATCACAATTTTATATTTCAGGGCTGTTAAACTATAGTTTATGAAATAACTATAGCCCTTACATACCCATATTTTATGGCCATTGAATTTATAATTTTAGTGCTTCTATGAATTCAATGAAAATGATAATATGACATAAAATTTAAATGATTGTAAATTCATTTTGGAGCACAGCTACTTGCACTCATTTATGTGTCGTCGGCTGCTGCGTCCAGGCTTCTGTGACACAACTGAGTAAACACAGAGCAGGGACACTTGATGTAAAGTCTAAAAGTCTTACTATGTGACTCTGCTGAGAAAAGTTTGGAAATGAAAGTATGGCTACACTTTCATATTTTTAGTGATTTTAAAAAGAAACATTAGGTTCATTAAGGCATTGGTTTTTTAAAACTGTTTTCTCCTGACGCTCAGTAATCTTATCATGAATTATTGACTATACATACATGCATGTAGAAACAAATTATTCATAAGAATTTTTTTTTTTAGTTTTAAGTCAGTATTTACAATTTTTTTGTGTGTACAAAGCAAGAAGAAAAGTTTGTCTTGACAGAAATAGGGATGGCTAGAGCTTGTGAGACATTTAACAGCGACGGGATAGACTAATGGTTCTTAGGATCCACAAGCACTCACTGTTGTTTTATGCTTAGCTGTTCTCTCTATGCTATAAGACGACCTTTCACAGGATTGCATTGTATTTCCCCATGGCTGAGGCTCAGTGATTAAACTTTCTTCTGGCAAAGACACTTGAGAGGGATGAGAAAGGGAGAATTAGGAATGAATGACTCCTGTGTTTGTAAAATAGCACCAGGAATTAAATAAGATAACACATGCTTAGCAGAAATCCTATAGAAAGCCAATAAGCAATAACCCTCATCCTAGTTGTCAGAGACACACCTTTAAAATGTGTATAACTCATCATAGACACCTCAGGCATTCAGACATGTTGGGGACAGTCTTTTAGACCATAAATATATTGTATTGTATTAGATAGGGAAATATACTTATCTTCTTAGAAAATACCTATAAAAATAACTCTGCACTTTCAAGGGCTACTAAGTAATTAGAAGGTAGATGTGAATCCATTTTCTCCTAAATATGCTCTCTAGAGATCAGAAGGACTAAGGAGTAGGAGAGTCCTTTCTCTTATCATAAGATTCATCTAGAAACCAAGAATGGAAAGAACTTTGTTACTATCAGACCAAGTTGCTGTAGCAATGAGAAAACAGACTATTATAGGGATAGCTGGGGTAACCTGGGCTGCCTACTTTCTATTATACTGTTTATTCCATTGTATTTTAAAGGCAGATTCTGCATCTTAGGAAGAGTGAAGCTGTCTTATTAATCTTGTAGTTTCCCTTTAAAGGCATTTTTTCTTTTATTTATAATTTACTTTATAATTTATTTTTCTTTCAAACATTATATCTCAACTAAAGACTCTTCTCCCAATACATTTCACCAAACACTCTCCTGATCTACTGCTCCTCTGTTTCTCTTCAGAAACGAGTAGACCTCTCCCAGTAATATCAACTGAACACAGCATAATAAGTTACAATAAAACTAGGAACATGCCCTCATATCAAAGCTGGAGGATAGAAGCCAGTAGGAGGAAGAATCCCAGGAGCAGGCAAGGAGTCAGAGTCAACCCTATTCCCACTGTTAGGAGATCCACAAGAACACCAAGCTAAAGAACCACAACGTATATGCAGAAGACCTAACACAGAAGCATGAAGGCTTGGTGAGAGCCACTTCAATATCTGTGAGTCTGTTTAGTTGATTGAGTACTGTTTAGTTGACTTGACGGGCCATACTTTCCTGGTGTCCTCAACCATTCTGGCTCCTGCAATGCTTTCTTATCTTCTTCAGCTAGGTTTCCTGAGCTCTGCCTAATGTTTGGCTGTGGGTTTCTGTATCTGCTGCCATCAGCTGCTTGAGGAAGCCCCTCTGATGAGAGTTGGGCTATGTACTGATATCTATGATTATAAAAGAATATTGAGAAGCATTTCATTGACTTTTTTGCCATTTGTGTTTGGTTTCACCATAGGGCCATCCAGCGTTCAATTCTTGGTGATCAGGCATTGTCAGTCATGGGCTATCTCTTGCAGTATAGGGGTAGGCATCAAGCTAGAATAGTCATTGCTTGACCCCTCCCACACATTCTGAGCCAAGGATTTCCACAGCATATCTTAAAGACAGGGCAGGAGACTTTGTAGATCTACAACTTTGTGTACTAGTCCCACTAACAGAAGTCAAAGGTACTTCTTCATTATTGTTTGTTTTGTTTTGTTTGTTTGGTGTTTTGAGACGGTAATTGTGTGTGTGTGTGTGTGTGTGTGTGTGTGTGTGTGTGTGTAGTTCAGGCTGTCCTGGAACTCTGTAGACTAGGCTATCCTTGAACTCAAAAGATCCACACATGCCTTTGTCTCCTGATGGCTGGGATTAAAGGCATGGGCCACTACCACTGGTTAATTTCCTAACTTCTAAGCAGTCATTTTAACATTTCTAAGCTTCAGGTTCTTTGCACCATAAATTCTTTTACAATCTTACATGTTTTTCATATTTTTCTAGGAGTAAGTCCTAGAAGACAAAGCCAGAGATAAGAGAGAAGGACTCAACTTGTACTGAAGATCTGGACTCAAATGCTAGGAGAGAGTAGGCCAACAACGACTTTACATATCAGTAAAGAAATGGAAGAAGAAAAATTATAAGAATACAGGTACAATGTGATTGTACCTAGCAAAAGGGGCAGCTATCATTCAGAGCCATTCTATGGACATACATGTATGTCATACTGAATTTGCTATCTTTCCTATGAATTTAATAAAGTTCAAAACCAGACTGTTAAGTGTAGAGGCATGCTTTCCTTATTACTGTGAAAACCACATCTGCGACCTAGTTTGGACCCCTTAAGAAACATCTTTAGCAATAAACATTATTGGTATTTTCATTACAAAAATGAACATTTCCCAGGTAACTTGGATTGTAGAGTTTGCAGTTTAATATTTTATGACTTTTTTTCCCCTCAGTATTTTTATGTCAGGAGGAAGGCACACCATGATTAGCCTGCAGATTCAATGTGGCTTTGTGGTTCAAACATTAGCTTGCATCAAACGGCTCTGCTTTTGTTTTCTGCTTGAAAAAACTGACACTTGTTATGGTTCCGCTTACTGTGTGAGCCATCCCCTGTTGACTTCTGGACAATCACTATAAATCTCTATTATGCTGCTGTTATTGTCTTGTTATACTAGCGCTGTTGAGGCATCTTCTCAAGGGACAGGAGCCCAGGTGTGCACATACAGAGGGAGGAATACTCTTCTTTAAACACACACAAATAGCTCTTTTATTTGGCACAACAGACATAAATGTTAGTGTAGTCAAAGGAATCTCGAACAGATATTTGCATTGCAAATTTTTCGGAAACCACAGCAAAGGTATCAGAGCTCAATCTGCTAGCCATTTGAATTTTGTTATTTCAGAGAGCAATTCATCTTTTTTTATTTTTATTCCAGGAAAAAAGAACTCAGAGAGTTGAAATGCTGTGTCTCACAACCAGGCTCCAAGGCACAAGAATTTCTCATAAAAACGAATATATTCTTGTTTCTCGTGAAATTCAGTTATATAGACTTCCTTTTATAGGTACCTTTTCTTTATGGCTTGTTCTGAGCATATGTGCAGGGTTAAGTTCTCCTGTGGTATAATCATTGTTTTGTTATCCAAACTGATGGGATATGTGGATGATGCTTTGTCAGAAAGTCAAGCATAGGGTTTTCCAAAAGCAAAGCTTCAGTGACTCCCTGTATTGCATTGTGAAGATGTTGATTCTTGGACCTGAGACTTTCTGATGTCTTAGATGAGGAAGTGCGGACAGGTGGGAATGCTTTGGAGGCATGGATGGAATTTAAGGAAAGTGTAATAAAAGCAGGACTATCTGTGTTTTCTATTTTTAACAGAAGGCTAAAAGTATATTTCTGAAAGTAGAAGTAAAAAAATGTTGATTTTTTTTGCAGGTAATTATTTCTTTATTTATTATTGGTTAACACGTCATATTTTTGCTGATGAAATCCCTGGTGATTTTTTTGACTGACTTATTTGTGGTACTGGGAAACTGACTCTCTGGAATCTGGGGTCTTCTCTGTGCTAGGAAAGTGCTTCACCTTTAAGCTATAGCCCTTGTTCATTTACTTTTATTGTTTACTAAATTTACTAAGAATGAAAGTGGAACGTACAGTACAGATACTGGCTGGTTTTGTATGTCAGCTTGACACAAGCTGGAGTTATCACAGAAAAGAGCCTCCCTTGAGGAAATGCCTCCATGAGATCCAGCTGTAAGGCATTTTCTCAATTAGTGATTGATGGGGGAAGATTCATTGTGAGTAGGGCCATTCCTGGGCTGGTAGTCCTGGTTCTACAAACAAGCAAACTGAACAAGCCAGGGGAAACAATCCAGTAAGCAACACTCCTCCATGGCCTCTGCATCAGCTCCTGCCTTCGGGTTCCTGCCCTGTGTGTGTTCCTGTCTTGACTTCCTTTGGTGATGGACAACAATGTGGGAAGTATAAGCTGAATAAACCCTTTCCTCCCTAACCTGCTTCTTGGTTATGATGTTTTGTGCAGCAGTAGAAACCCTGACTAAGACAGAACCCATGTACTTCAGACTTTAGGACAAAGCTATCCTCATCTGAAATACTCCTTTCCCCTTACAGCACTAACTCCATACTTTTTCCATGGACATAAGCAAAATGTATTTTTGATGGCTAATGATTGTAAGTACATCATCACTGAGAAAACTATAACAGAAAAATTTCTGCCAGACCCAGGGCAGCTTGGGTGAATTCTAGACTAGCCTGCTATAAGAATGAGACTGCATGTACATCTCAATCACAACAACAACACACGTTATCAAATTCTATCTATCTATCTATCTATCTATCTATCTATCTATCTATCTATCCATTCATCTTCTTGTATATATGTATAAATGTATATATGTATATATGTATACACACATGCATTTGTGTATATTTGAACATACAAGCAGTTTTATTTTATGGAAAAACAAAGTAATACTCCGAATTATTTTTGCTTTAATTTAGGAGATATATATATATATATATATATATATATATATATATATAAACACACACACACACACACACACACATATATATATATATATATATATATATATATATATATATATATATACATATATACATCAATTCACTTAGAATATGAAAGAACACATCTGTTAACCAAGATTTTGTACTGGAATTGTATTTACAGTGTAAGAAAAATACTTTTTGTGTAAACAAAATACGACATTTCAAATAGAATTTAGTTAAAGAAATCTCCTTCAAGAAAGAAAATGGTTACAGAAGAGAGGTCGGAAGTCTGAGAACTTATGATAAAATTTCCAAATAGCTGTTAACTGTGGAATAACACAACACCTTCTGATTTGTGAAAGGGAAAGTTCACCAAGAAAAAAAAAAGAAACTTTAAGTAACAGTCCTGTACATACTTTGAACTAACATGGCTATTGGAATTAAATATTTGGAGGTCACTGTAACCCAAGAAAGGCAGTTAGTTTATGAGTAGCAAAGTTAAGTCAATATGCTGACTCTATGCGTGTTTTAGAGATATTAGGTAAAGGAATAAAATTAGAAAGTATACTTAAACATGAACAGAGGAGAAAATCAATTGAGAATAGATGAGACCAAGTTAAAATAAAAGAGAGAGAGGGGGGAAGGGGGAGAAAGGGGCAGGTAGAGGGAGAGAATACTAGGAAAAAGATTAAAGAAAAAATAATAATAACAAAAATAACGCAAAGTAGAAATGTGGTCAAATTTGCAATCAATTGAACGAAATTCTACCTCAAGACAGGTGATCAGGATGAAATAAAGAGTAACAGAATTTTAATAGGTCTATAGTTTTAAGCTTTTTTATTAATAAAAAGAATTTTAACAGTATGTCCAAAATAGTCATTTAATATTTTAGAATGCTGTGCCCAAATTTCCCAGAGTTAACTCTGACATTCCCCCACAGATGTGAATTTTCTCTGGCCTCTGTGCTCACTTTGCTCTGGTGCGAAAGCTTCTTCGGGATTCAGAATCCATCCTGACACACAGTGACATCAAGGGGACCTCATTCCCTCTGCTCGGTGTATCCTACTGCCTCTCTTTCCCTGTGCTAGGGGCATTCTACTGCCTCTCTTGCTTTCTCCTTCTCCTTGGCTCAAGCATCTAAAGACAAGAGAGCCATCTGAGAGCTAAGGACATGTCCTAACTAAAGAACCAAATGAGCCAGCCACCTTGATCTTAGGATGCCTCATCTATAGAACTGTGAGAGAATAATGTGTAACTGTTTAACCATTATGTGGTTTCCACATATCAAACTTGATTTGACTAATATGGTTTCCTAGACAAAAATCTAAATCCCCAGGATGTATTTAAGAGAAACTGTAGGAACACATTATCTAACCTATATTGCCAAGCAGTTTAAATGAAACTACTTCTTTATGATATGTTCAATATAGAGTCAATAAATATAATGGCATTTAGTGTTTTCTTACATTAAACAGATTATTTCTAGATTTTCAATATGTTTTTGAAATTCAGCAGTAATCTACAAGTTAGAGCTTCCAAAGCAATAGTAAAATAAAGATTATACCCAGACTCCTCTGTGGTCGTAGGAAAAAGTGGATTAACAATGACAGGAACTTTGATAATTGTTAAAATATTTGCTAATAATAATTTTGTAAATAGTTCTTCATGATGATGTGACGTTTTTGTAAAGGAAAACATCTTTACTCATTTTAAGTAAGTTTATCCTATGTTGCTCAGAAATGACTACTTATAAAATGAAACCTTTACTTTTCAGACTTTTAAACAACCATATTTATATTAAGAAAATCAGAAGAAAGTTTTATAGGAAATAGTTCAGTAAAGGTATCTATGTTTTTTTAATTATAAGTAATAAAGACCTAGATATTCTTCACATTTTTTTTACAAGATTTTCTAGCTACTATTTCAGGTCATGCCTCCTCAACAGTAAGTTCTGTCACACGTGCCTTGGAAAATAGTTTTCAGTTTTACTTTGTTTGCTTCTTTCAGCTGTATTGTGTTTAGTCAGTGATACATGGAAAATTAAAGAAGTACCATACATTAGACAGAAGAAGTCAGCCTTAGCTGAGTTGGTTAAGTTTATAAAGATGTAAATATTTGTTCTTCACTTTTCAGAAGTCATTTTAAAGTTATGGACTGAATTATGTTGTTTCCTTCAACAAATTTGTATATCGTACTCCTAACCTTAAAGACCGTATCTTCAAAAACAGTCAGATTGAAGGTGATGTCTTCAGTATATGAATCTGGTGAGGGAGGTTGTAATTCTGGGGCTACCATGTGACAGTGTAATCTATTTGAGGTACTTTAGGGAAGAGATATGATGCAGTTCCATCTCTATCCATTGTAGGCACAGAGTGAGAAATTGACTGGCCAGAGGCGAGGAAAACAATCCTCCCCACAAATCAAACTAGGTAGGATCTTGATCTTTGGATTCCTAGGCTCCAGATCTGTGAGAAAATAAATTTCTGATTTTTAAGCCACCTCCCCCACTTCATTCCTTGGTCTATGATATTCTGTTATGACAGCCTGAGCTAAGAAAATTCATCTGCCCCCTTTGTCATCTTTAAAGGGATTTCTTTGTTCTGAGATCATATCATGAGGAATAAAGTTGACAAATAGAGAGAATGTAGGAGACACAGAAATATGAACAAATCAGATACAAAGATGCATTGGTTTCTTTCTGAAACTGAAAAGTATAATTAACTGAAGAACAATTTATTTCAGTGAAAAACAACTACAGCAGAAGTAATGCCATGCTTTCCCAACTGGAGTGATAAAAATAACATTTTCTCACAGATCAGAGCTTCCAACCAAAAGGTCACACGTGGTATAATCAGTCTATTTGTTTCAAGCCTCTTTCTCAGCATGCTCTATAATTTAAAGCTAATCAGACAATCAGTGGAAATATAACATAGAATACATTTACAGCTTTTGATATATTTAACCCTGACGGCATTATCTTTGAGAATTACTGCTTTATAGGAAAATCTTCCTTTTTTTCCATTTCTTAGAAGTAATATTTTATTTACTTTTGTGTGTGGACACATTATCGCATGAACATGCCATGGGATGTGCTTATGGAGGCTGGGGGACAACTAGAAAGAGTGGTTCTTAGCTTCCATTAGGTCTAGGGATGGGACTCATGCTGCCAGATTTAGTAACAAGCACATGTGACAGGATGAGCCCTTTCTCTGGGCCCACATGTGTTTCTGGATGATCTCTAAGTAACCAAAACTTGAGAGTAGTCTTGTGTTAAAGATATAACCTCAATAATTTATTTCTGTTACGATTTTTCCTGTAGTTTACTTCACTAATTCCTCAGGCCATGATGACTTGTTTTACTTAAGTCAAGAAGATGATAGTGAATGTGACAGAAGCTGATTGGCAGTGCTTGCTAAGGTCTCTTGCCTTTCATGCTGTTCCTCAGTGCCTGGTGACTACAACATGCACAAAGACCTGGACTAGTGTGTTAGGTGATGAGATACTGAAAGTCAAATAATCCCTGTGGCCTCCTCTCTATGACATGCTAACTCCTGGACCTGGAAAGATCAGCTTACACCTCACACCCACCCAGTTGTGCTGACCCAGACCAGAAGTATATCTGGGTGACTCCTAAGAATATGAATGGCAGTTACGGCTGTATGCATGCCACTAATTTTAGAGATACCTTGTGATGAAGCAAATGTTCATTGATTCAAAGTGATTTAAAAAAGAAGTCAGATAGAGCTACTAACAAATGAAAATTTCTGTGAGTTTGAGGCCAGTTTGGTTTATAATGAATTTCAGGCCAACTAAGATTATGTAATGAGATCCCGTTGCAAACATGCAAACATCAAAACCAAACCAAACCAAATTAAACAAACACCAAAACAACCCTAAAACAAAGTATCACAAATTGTGAATATTCATCCATACCTCACAAAACCAGGTAGCAGTCAGAACAATTTGATACCCCAAATGAAAAAGAACACCAGAATAACAATAGACAACCTTTGTTTAATTTTCGTTTAATTATAGCACATATGTAAGGCTACTCATATACACCATTCCCGAAGTGTCTCTAATATTTAAGACACTTTGCCTTATGCATATTTCATACCATTTAGCCGACTAAAGACTTTACAAGAAAATTAGTGTCCTTTGGCAGATGTGAAGTCTGAGGCTAAGAAAAAATTACAAATTTGCTTTGGACAGGTAAGCTATAAAGGTCTGTTCCCAATGTAATGTTTTCCAGCAAAGCACCATCTCAATGTCACCAGGACTGTGAAGGGTCAGCTAGAGCCAGGCAGCAGGCCTGAGCGAGTGAGCAATATGCATTGTGGATACAGTCATGCCTCTATACGATGTCTAGAAACAGTTTTGTCAAAGTCTGAATAAAAAGATCACTTATGGAATGGAATGCTTCTATTTTGATGTGAAACAGTTAACTGGTTTGAGGGAATTTTGTAAACTCAAGTATCACTATTGTTTTCGTTATTGGCAGCTATTGATCTCTGACTGTACTGTTCAGACTCATTAACACTTTTATTACCTTGTCAATCAAAGCTCCAACAGCACCAACCAGTGACCGAAAGAATTTGCCATTATTAACAAGACTGAGTGGTGCCCAGGAGCAATGGAATCCTGCTGAAAGTGGAAGGCCACATCAGCAGGGATTTAGATAGACTTGAGATATAAAAAGTAATTCATAGGTTTTCTGTTCTAAAATCATTCGAAGAAGCAGATTTTCTCACTTTCTTTGAATGCTTAGGATTGGGGTTTTAAGAAACCTTGTTTCAATCCAGTAGGGATAAAAGCTTATGTTACTTTAAACTGTTTTGGGTCCAATTTCGTTGTACAAGTTTGCTGAATTGCACCAGTCCCAGGGCAAATGTAATATGTAGGCAATAAATGTTTCTTATGTGCATAGCTAATTTTATCATTTCCTCTAATAGTGGCCTATTAGAGCAAACAGATTAGCAGTTAATTGGTATCCAACAAAGAACTATTTTGGCCTTTATTTGCTTTTTTTTTTTTATTCCATTAGTGATCTTAGTCAATACCAAAGCTGAGTCCTGAATTTCAGTGCTTGTCATTACTTTGTTGAAATGCTGCATTTAGAATGTCATTATTTGCTAGATATTCAACGGATTATCCATAAATTTGTTCCTCTGGAGCATCCCTTACTTGCCTCATATTCAGCTATCAACAATTCTATGGTGATTATCTTCACAGAACATAGGCATTTTCAAATATGTGAACAGCTAATTTTGTTTTATGCCTTGTATTATCTTAACAGGCACTTATTGAACAGATAACTTGTATCCTGTGCTTGTGAAGCTACAGGATATCCCAATGAAGGCAAAATGCTTTTGCTACGGTGTGTATACAAATAGCCATCCTACAAATCAACCATAACTAAAAGCTGTAAGACTTGTATCACACACACACACACACACACACACACACACACACACACACACACGCTCTAAATCATAGGAATCTAATGAAGTGAGGATTTCCATGTGCTATGATCAAAAAGACCTTGTGAAACTTAATGCATGTACAGGTTTACTCATAGAAGATTTTAGCAAAGAGAAATACAAGTGGTTTCTGGCTGCTTAAACTGCCACAACAGAACCGCATAAGCTGCTCTCTGGAGGCTGTAAAATCTAAGACTAAGGCAGATTCCCTGTCCAGTAGGCCTTACTTTGTAGCTTATGGGTGACACCTCCCTGTTATGTACTCACATCATGGAAAGAACAGACCAGGTTTCTGAGCTCTCCTGTACAAAGGCATTATTCCCATTTACGAAGGCACAGTCCTTGTGAACTAATTATCCCAAGACCCTGTCTTCTTATTCCACCACTATAACAGGAGCCAACTCTATGTAAATACTGGGGGGCAATGAAGCTGCCAAAGTAGTTCCTGCAGGAGGACCTAACTGAGGACTGTTAGATGCCTGAAAGAAGGAGGATTCCTGGCGCAGACAATGCCAGCCAATCGGGAACTGCTGTTTAGAAGAGATGCTTTCTTTGGACCCATATGGCACGGGTAGAGGGTATTAAAGGAGCTTGCAGCAGCGTTCACATGATCTTGCTGCGATGTTTCTCACCTGCTCACAAAGTCTGTGTTGTTGACTCCCCAACATCTCACCTGCAAACCCCAAGGGCAGGTAGGTCGGGTTGGGGCAGAGAGAAGTCCAGGGCACAGGCAACACATCGCTTTGGGATTCATACCTCAACAGTAAATTTTTGGTGGCCACCAATATTTGTACCACAGCAATATGATAAGTGAATGTCACATGCATATGTAAAGTTTGAGAAGCAATGACTGGTTGGTCTACATATCAACAGTCAATGAGATTCCTAAACTAAAATGTAATTTTGTAGAGAGTGGCATACTTTTAAAGATTTTGTGTCATAGAATAGCATAGATGGAGCACTGCTTTAGGGAAAAGAACACAGCCATGCTATTTATCAGCACATTACATCTGAAATAATGATGATTTCGCATTGTGGATACGGACCATGCTTAATTACACCTTCTATTTCACTAGGGGTTTTACATTTGTTTAAATGGCTTATATGATCTTGATTTGACCTTGGTAAGTGGTTTGCAATAAGAAAACGATCTATTTCATTTACATTTTCTAATTTTGTATAGTACGTGTATTTAAAGTATGTGCTTGTGACTCTCTGATTTTGTCAGGGTGTATTGTTATGTCTCCCTTTTCATTTCCAATTTTGTTCATTTAGATCTTCTTTCTTTGTCTTTAGGTTAACTTGGCTAAGGGTTTGTCAATCTTACTGATTTTCTCAAAGAAACAACTCTGCTTCATTTATTCTTTGTATTTTTTGCTGTTATCATTTTGTTTATTGTTTTCAGTATTAAAATTAATTATTTTTCTCATAAATTTTAACCGTAAATATCTATTAGAGGTTTCCACTGCACTTTTGCCCATATAGTTCTCGAGTAAAGGACAGATACTTCAATTTATTAATAAGGTGCGATGCTGTGCAGGTTCTGAGCTAGTCTTAGCCTTCTACCTGTAAAAACCTACACAAATGCCAGTCACTTGCCAATTTGGTATCTCCCAGGCTGCTTCTGCTTCCTCGGCCTGTCCTCAGGGTGAACTTCTCTTGGGCACATGCTCCTGGTCCATCCCGTCTGAGGGTGACCTCTTTCTCACTCTGTTTTCTGTGCCTCCTAGTCTCTTGAGACCTTTCACTTGATTCTAAGTTCTACCTTCCTATCCTCTCTGTCCAGCCATAAGCCACAGAAAATTTTGGCAATCAGAAATTAGTGGGAAGCATTGTTTACAGCACATTGGTTATACAGCATACAAGATGAATCCCAACATTTCAGTCCTGAGCTTGATCATTTCTTACCATCTACTGCTTTTGGGTAGATAGAGGGGGAACTGTAATCAGGATATAATATGTTCAAGGGAAAAATCTATTTCTAATATAAGACAAGGAAGAGGAAGAAGAGGAAGAGGAGGAAGAGGAGGATAAGGAGGATGAGGAACAATAAAATCACAGCTAATTCATAGCTAATTCTATATAAGTTGGCAAAACAATAAGCCCAGTATAAATCTCTATGATTAGAAGTTTTATGACTCAAATCTTTATTATAAAATGAAATAAATTTAAATGTCTACTAAACTGGAAAACTAAGCTAATTAAGAGGAGATTCTTGTTCCCATGAAGGATGAACACTAAGTAGTAGGGGGAATTCGAGGGTGGGGAGGTGGGAGTAGGGAGGTAGGTGGGGGGGCACATCCTCATAGAAGCATGAGGAATGGGGGTGGGATAGGAGGTTCCTGGGTGGTGGGGGGAAGGAGGGTTAGGGGATAAAATCTGAAATGTAAATATAATATCCAATAAAAAAAGAAAATAAAAGATTAATTTCAAGCCAGGCAGTGGTGGCGCACGCCTTTAATCCCAGCACTTGGGAGGCAGAGGCAGGTGGATTTCTGGGTTTGAGGCCAGCCTGGTCTACAGAGTGAGTACCAGGACAGCCAGGGCTACACAGAGAAACCCTGTCTTGAAAAACCAAAAAAAAAAAAAAAAAAAAAAAAAAAAAAAAAAAAAAATAAAGAGAGAGAGAGAGAGAGAGAGAGAGAGAGAGAGAGAGAGAGAGAGAGATTAATTTCAAAATTTCAAAAGCTGATGAGATAGCTCAGCAGGGTGAAGGCACCAGCCACCAAGTTTGAGTCCCCAGGACCCACATGGTGGAAGTTGTCATGTGCACCTTCCTTAAATTATGTGTGATAGATTATGTGTTTGTTATTAGAGGGAATATGGTACTGACTACTGTAGGCAAGATTTCTTGAATTCAACCTACCCATAATCTTCTGTGAACTGTAATCATTACGTTTTCTTCCTATGTATTTTCAAGTTATTAAAGTAACTTTCTTCATATACTGATTTTGACTTTGAAGTTCTCTAGGCAAATACCACCTCAATAATTGTAACAATTCTCACTGTCTATTATGAGTTGGAAGTTGTCTGTCAGTATACTATACTTTCAGATAATCTAGAAACTACTTAAAAACATAATTTGAAAATAAGGTAGTAAATTTATGGAGCTTAATCACATTTCCACACACCTTTGTTTTACTCATAATCAAGGCTTGCTTAAGAAGCAATGGTATATAGATAAGCTTGAGATAGAAATAGTGACCGAGTCAACAGTTAGGAGAGGCTTAAGGTAGGGAATTTCAACAGAATGACACACGAGAACACAGATATTAGTGGGGGATCAGAGAAACTACCTTCTGCAGTAGATGAGAGATGACACAAAGACACACAATGTGCAGAGATTGAGAGATGCTGGAATACTCAGTTATAAATTCTCTTCTGGAAGAAATTAAAACATTCAAAACTCCCTCCTCATTGTTTAGGGAGCTATATAGAAGAGGAAGTCTAAAGACTGTAAGAGCCAGAGGTGATGGATGACATCAAGGAAATAGTGGATTCTAGATATAACAGAACTGATGACATATGGACTCACAGAGACTGTGACAGCATGCACAAAGCCTGCACAGGTTCAAGTCAGACAGGGTCCCAGTGCTCAGAAGTGGAAGTGGATAGGAGCTGCCATCCTTAACCAAAAAGCTATCTCTGATTGACATCTGTTTATAAAGGAAACATTTTGTTCTCCAATGGGGTATCACTGTGGATAGAAACCACATTTGAAGGTAGGCCTAATGTCCAGCAATAATCTGTAACTCAAAATGAGCCCAATGGTGTTTTTGTAGAACATTTGTCTCTCGTTTCTTTTCTTTCTTTTTTCTTTGTCTTACTGTTCTTTTTCCTGTATACTATGGTTTTTGAATTCATAGTCTTGTAGTCTTATAGGTTTTGGTTGTGTGAGTTTCTTGTACTTTCTTTTTGTTATTTTGTGTGTGTGTGTGTGTGTGTGTGTGTGTGTGTGTGGTGTGTTGCTTTTATTTCTGGTTTTTTTATTTTCCAAAGGGAGAGAGAAATAATGCTTGGAGTTGGGGGTGGGAGGAGGGAGGATCTGCAGAGAGTTGGGGGAGAGAAAACCGTTATCAGAGTATATTGTATGAAAATATTTATTCATTATATATTTATATATAATAAAATACATATGTAAATAAAATATAATTAAAATCAGAAAACCAAACGAAGTGGTTTACACAAACATATCCATGCAATCATTTGAATACAGAAGCCTAGCCTTACACTTGGCCTTGTCTGACACTCGAGTTAAATGTTTCCTCGGGTTCTTTTAGCTGTAGCTTTTCCCCGTGCTCTTTATCCTCTTGTTTACTTTCAGCCACTATCATGGTTAACCTTACCTGTGAGTGCACGTCTGCTTCGACGGATTGAGTTTGAATCATGAAACATAGGTTTATGCTTGTCAAGGGCTTGCTGGAGATGAGCAACAGAAGCATGGTGGAGAGAAGAGGGCAAGAGCTATGACGATTAATGTCTCTATTCTCTCCTTCACTGTTCCAAGCTACATATGGCAGGCACATCCATTAAATGACCACAGATGAATATTCACTGTGCTCTCGACATGGAGGCAACATGGAGGCAACTTGAGTGGCTTGCCCAACTCACATTCCTTCAGTTTGTTTTGCAAAACTCCTTGATCCTTTCTTCAATTTCTGTTTCTAACTAGAACACATTAAAATCTTAGGCTATGGGCCACATTTTTTCAGAATTATTCACTATGAGTGGGTTTTTTTGTCGGTTTATAAGCTTTTATATGTCAAAAAGTTACAAAATTTAGAGTACATCAGACAAGCACATTAGTCTGAATAAATATGCATTTCTGTTAATCTGCATATAAAGAATTATAGATAAATATTTTAAGCTCAATTTATTACATTCAATTTCCTTAAATTTTATGTTTTATAAACTTATTCATACTAAGATATAAATAACTATCAAGTATGCTTGGGTGGTTTTGTTTGCTGCACCCACAGATTTCAATGATTACAAAAAAACCATATTGTGGGTGGCTCTTATGTTGCAACAAAAATCAAAGATCTTGGAGTCCATATACTTGAATATAAATTTTATTTTCTTCACATAATAATTGTATGACATTGATTTTCAATATATTTCTATGTAAATGAGCATAAATATTTTTTAAAATGCAGTAAAGATAGAGTACTAGGAACCCATTCTATGCAAATAGTTCATTGAATCTACATTTTCTAAATGCCCTTATTTCTCTGTGATACCTCCTATTCCAAGATTACCACGTGTGACTCTTTCTCTCAATGAAAAGCCCCCACTTCTTCTTTTTAATCTACTTCAGGTTCAAAGCCAGCCACACTGAAAATTTTTGTATAATACTAAGCATAGAATGCAGAGTTCTTAGCCATCTGTGGTGATTTACTAAGTCTGTTTATATTTGTTTCCTCAAGTAAAAACTGCAGATGGAAGTATTTGTCCATTTCTTACTGGATAATTATCTTTGAACATTTAGAAGCAATCATCTGAAATTAAAAAATACAAATTAATACAACCGATATGGAAATAAGTCTGGAATTTTTTTTTTTTTACAAAACTAAATATAGAACATTTTTGAACAATGTGTCCTAGAGTTTCATTGTGTGCTAGGCCTGTAAATTGTGTAGTTGGTCTTGTGTGGATGTGACCATCAGATTCTCTCTAATAAAGTGACAGGATCAGATTAAGGTTTAGAATGATCACTACTGCTGTTTAGTCAGTCGATTCGGGGTCAGCCCTGAATGGCAGCATGATCATTAGAAAATGGTTGTTCTCTGACAGGGGAGAAATTGTGTGGCTTAATGTGTGAGAGTGGTAAAGTCGGGGAAAATGTGCAGGGCTATCCAGGGTATTTATGGAGAAGATCTTCAGGATACCGTGTAGAATTTTTTAAAAGCCAGGAAAACATTCTACATACAGGCACAGCATCTGTATCATATAGAAACATTTTCATCTAGAAACATTGTGACAATGTATGAGAAAGTAGTAAAAATAATCACCCATCTGTGAGGTTATGAAGAGCAGTTAATGACATGTGGTGTCTTCGAACATTTGAGTTACTGTAGCAAACCAACATAGACAGGGCAGCTGATAGGCAGTAGAAATTCATTCCTCACCACTCTGGAAGCTGAAAGTCTGAGGTCCGGGATTTAGCAGAATGGAACGCTGCCAAATAGCTCTTTTGAGCTAGAGACTGCACAGTTCTGGTAGAGTTGACTTCATGTATTCTTTCGAAAGAGACACTAGTTGCAGTCAGGACAAGGAAGCCATCATATTTTAGAAACCTGTCGAAGGCCCTACCAGCTAATAACCATGAGGGTTAGAATTTCAACACTAATTTGTGCAGGACATAAAATCCAGTGTGTAACAAATATTAAGGATACTTCTGGACATGTTCTTTCCCTCTCTCAAATGGTATCACAATGCTTGAACCATGTAAATACATCGAAGTATCAGAAGTCTGAAAATAAATATGCACACACAAAGACCTTTAGAAAGGCAGCTGAAGTTTTTGACTGAACACAGGAAATAGGAAGAAGAGATCAAATGTGACAGATTTGTTCTTTGTGATTGACCCCCACATTCCCACAATGCCTTCTGCCATAAATGAGTCATGTGAATCAGGGGGTGTTGATCAATTTTCTTCCATGTAATTAGTTTAGAAACTAATGAACATGTGGCCGAACAAAGAATATAAGAAAAATGGGTGTGTGTGTGTGTTAGTTTCTTCAGGTTAATGTAGGAGCTCACCCATAGCTAGATGGTAGAAAAGAAGAGAAATTGATTAGTGGAGTCTCTCTTGGTTCTGGACTCTAAGTCTGACAGCAATGAGTCTGCAGGCTTAGCTTCCTAGAAAGGCTCTGCAGCAGAACTAGGTGAACTTTCCTTTCCTTTCTTCTTGAAAGCAATTCTTTGCATTCTTTGCCTTCTGGCTGTTACCTGCAGGCTTGCCTCTGTCCCCCAAAAAGCATCTTCTCCTCCTCCTTCTCTGCTCACAATGGCAGGCAGGCAGCTGGAGCAGGAAGCTAAGCAAGAACATTTCTATCCTCCAGGAGGTAGAGAGTAAACTGGAAGTGAATTAAGGTTATAAACTCACAGTGCCCACGGCATACTTTCTCCAGCATGGCTCCATCCATCTCCTAAAGGTTCCATAGCTGGTCTGGACCATCAACCAGGGACCAGGTGTCCAAATACATGAGCCTATGGGTGTTATTTCTCATTCAAACCACGCAAGAGGTGACCTGGAATGATCTGATTGAGAGACATGGAGAAACATGGTCCTGTTTTTTCTTTGGACAGTGTTACATTTGGATGCAATGCTGAATCTGTTGTCACTGCCTTCATTTCAATCTGGGGATGAAGCCAGCATGTGAAAAAGGAGAGTTCCAGAAAAACCACAGAGAAAAGGAACAAGTGATAATGACAGTATTACGTGAGATATAGTTAAAAATAATAATAACCTAAGCCAGTTTTGGTCCCGATTTCTAATAATTACGCCAGTAACACCACAGGTAACTTAAAGACATTGAGATTCTTTATTAATCAAGTGAGAGGCGCTACTGTATGAGAGTACTGATGGAAAGCATTTCTGAGGTGCAGATGTCCCAAATATGCAAGTCATACACGTGTCTGCATGTTTGTTGAAGACATATATGTTGATATGCACTTTCTGGTATTTCTGGTAAAAATATTATGATTTTGCATAGAAATAACAGATTAAACGAAATTTGTACTTTATAAATTATTATAGTTGCACTTAGAGATTTTTCTATGGTGCCTAGAATTTGGATCACTTAAGGGTAACTTGTGACTCTGATGAGCACTTTGTGGGGTGTGCCAAGTGTGAGACCGTTATCTGAACATTCCCTAGTTTTATGAGGTCTGCAGTCAGTCACTACTTAATTTCAAGTAAAGAAAAGCAGGAGATGGTAAGGAAGCTGCTGTCATGGTCACTGAGACAAGTCATGAGTCATGTCAGGGAGCAGGAGAAGTGATGTTAGAGAGGGTGGGCTAGACATTCAGAGGAAGATTCTGAAGTTCTTGAAATATGGTTGGAAAATGGGAATAGAAAGCAAAAGCAGAGCCGAATCCAATGCCAAGTGTTTGAACCCCTCCACAAGTCTCTTCCCAACAGGCTGTCAGAACTAATGAGGCACGCCAGGCCTGCGAAATTGGTTGAGAACACTTCGTTTGATGTGATGTTTGAGCTTCTCTTTGATTTTATTTCCCAGATAGTAAAGAAAGGAAATCATTTTTATTTTATCTTGTATGTTAGTCTGCGCTATTCTTAGATTCAGATGGGATGACAATAGCTCCCCTTTAATCTTCCATTAACCTGAAAAATAGTTTTTAAAATGGTTTGAATTATAGGGGATTGTTTGAAGTAGGTCTTTCCTAAATTCTAAATAAAAATTATATTTTTTTAGGGATTATATTACATAGTTAAAGCAGTTATAGGACCATTGGTGATAATTACTAGAATTCTTAATGCATAATGAACTCATGCATAATGGCAATTTGTACAACGAAGTTTAATATTTTCATGAAAATATCACCAAATTTGTTTTGATATACTGTAAATTTGTTTACCTTACTTTTGCATCAAAGTCTACTTCCGAGAAATTGTCAATAGAAAATACTGAAGCCCGGCAAACATAGGCATACTCTATAAGAATTTTCTCATTTTTATCGTAGCATAAAACTTATACATTAATGAACGTAACCATTTTAAGCCGAGAGTTCAACGGTATTAGATCCATTTGAACCATTATGACCATCCATGTTCTCTACCTTCTGTCTTTAAGATTCTGAGCAACTTTGCAGTAAGTGAAATGCTAAACATTTTGTAACTGGCCTATTTAACAGCTTAATGTCTTTGAGGTTCATCTGTCCTTTAGATGATGCCAGTTTTCCACTCATGGTAAAGCAGAATAAATGTCCATGTATGAACATACCAGTTTTTCTTCCTGTCTCACCCTTCACTGAATGTCTGGGTTGTTTTCTTTATTTCAGAAGACCATTGGTGCTGTGAACAGGTATATATCAGTATCTCTTTAAAATTTTCCTCTTAAATCTTTGGTACATACTATTGAGGTGGTTTATGAACCATTTCTTAGCTGTGGTTTGAACATAGTGATAGACTTGCACATACACTACCTCCTAATGTGAGCCACTTTACACTTACACTACTTCCTAATGTGAGCCACTTTACACTTTCACCAGCAGTGAACAGCATCATCATTGTCAACGTTCCCTTTCTTCTACTTTGACTTTTTGATAATATCTATGGTTATGAGGCAGCATACATTTTCCATTAATTAATTTATTTATTCACTTTACATCCAGATCACAGCACTCCCGTCCTCCCATTTTCCCCCCTTACACAGCCTCTTCTCTATCCCCACAATGGTAAATCAAGTCACTGCAAGATTAGGCATATCCTTTTCCTCTCAGCCCACACAAGGTTAGCGGAACAGGATCCACAGGCAGGCAACAGAGTCAGAGACAACCCCTGCTCTAGTTGTGGGGGTACATGCATGAACACCAAGCTATACATCAGCTATATAGGTTGGGGCGGCGGTAGCTAAGGTCTAGCCCATGCTGGTTTGTAGTTCAGTATCTGGGAGCCCTCAAGGGTCCAGTTTATTTGACTCTGTTGATCTTCCTATGGAATCCCTATCCACTCTGAGTCCTTCAGTCCTTTCCGCAACTCTTCCACAAGACTTCCTGAGCTCCATCTCTTGTTTGGCTGCATCTGTTTGGTCAGATGTTGGGTGGAATCTCTCAGAAGATAGTTACGCTCGGTTCCTGTCTTCAGGCATAACAGAGTATTATTTACTTATGTTAGGGATTGTTTCTTGCACATGGGATGGGTTTCAAGTTGGGTCAGTCATTGGTTGGCCATTTTCTCGGTCTCTCCTCCATCTTTGTCTCTGCACTTTTTGTAGGCAGGACAAGTTTTGGGTCAAAAGTTTTGTGGGTGGGTTGGGATTCTTATCCTTCTACTGGTGGGAGTCCTGCCTGGCTAGAGGAGGCAGCCACTTTAGGCTCCATATTCCCTACTGTTAGGTTTCTCAGCTAGACATACATTCATAGACTCCCTGGAGCCTTCCCATCCCAGGTCTCTGGCACAGTCTAAAGATGCCCCCCCCCCCCCAGCTACCTAGTTTCATTCACTCTCTTGGCCCTTTCTCCCCTGCTCTACCTACATATTACGCCTCCACCTCTATTGCCTCCCCAATTCCTCTCCCACCCAACTAGTTCCCTCCCTACACTAATGTTCTCCAATGACTATTTTATTTCCCCTGAGTGAGATTCAATCATCCTTCCTTGGGTCCTCATTGTTACTTAGCTTCTTTGGATCTGTGGATTTTAGCATGGTTATCCTGTACTTCATGGCAATATCCAGTTATAGGTGAGTGCATACAATGCATGTCCTTTTGGGTCTGTGTTACCAAATTCAGGATATTTTCTAGTCTCATCCATTTGCCTGCAAATTTTATGATGTCCCTGTTTTTAAAAGCTGAGTAGTATTCCATTGTGTAAACAAACTATATTTTCTTTATCCATTCGTTGTTGAGGGACATCTAGGTTGTTTCCAGTTTCTGGCTATTATGAATAAAGCTGCTATGAACAAAGTTAAGTAAATGTCCTTGTAGCATGGCGGAGCATCTTTTGGGTATATGCCCAGGGGTGCCATAGCTGGTATAGAACTATTCCAAATTTTCTGAGAAACTGCCAGATTGATTTCCATAGTGATTCTATATGTGTGCACTTCCACAAGCAATGGAGGAGTGTTCCCCTTGCTCCACATCCTTGCCAGCATGTGCTGTCACTTGTATTTTTGATTTTAGACATTCTTATGGGTGTAAAGTAAAATCTAGGAATTGTTTTGATTTGAATTCCCTTGATGATTAAGGACATGGAACATTTATTTAAGTGTTTCTCAGCCATTAGAGAGCCCTCTGTTGAGAATTCTGTTTAGTTCTGTATTGCATTTTAAAATTGGGTTATTTGGTTTGTTGGTGATTACCTTCTTGAGTTCTTTATATATTTTGGATATTAGACCTCTGTCAGATGTTTGGCTGGTAAAGATCTTTTTCCATTGTGTAGGCTTCTGTTTTGCCCTATTGATGATGTTCTTTCCCTTATAGAAGCTTTTTAGTTTCATTAAGTTCAATTTATTAATTATTGACCTTAGGGACTGAGTTATTGGTGTTCTGTTCTGGAAGTTGTCTCATGTACCAATGTGTTCAAGGCAAAACCCCACTTTCTCTTCTATTGGATTTAGTATATCCAGTTTTATGTTGGGTCTTTGGTCAATTTGGATTTGATTTTTTGGACAGGGTGATAAATATGACTCTATTTTCATTGTCTGCATCCAGACCTTAAGTTAGACCAACACCATTGGCTGAAGATGCTTTCTTTTCTTTTTTTCTTTTTCTCTATTTCTTTTTCTCTATTTTTCTCTATTTTTTTCTCTATTTTCTTTTTCTCTATTTTCTTTTTCTCTCTTTTTTTCTTTTTCTTTTTCTCTAGAAGCTTTGGCTTCTTTGTCAAAAATCAGGCTTCTATAGGTTTTTAAGTTTTTTTTCCGGGTCTTTGATTTTATTTCATTGATCAACTTCTCCCTTAATATACCAATACCACACAGTTTTTATTACTATGGCAATGTAGTACAGCTGAGGTCAGGGATGGTGATTCCCTCAGATATTCTTTTATTGTATTGTTTTCACTATCATGTTTTTGTTTTGTTTTTGTTTTTGTTTTTGTTTTTGTTTTGTTTTTTGTTTTTCACATGGAGTTGAGACTTGTTCCTTCCAAGTAAAGAATTGTGTTGGAATTTTGATGGGACTTGCTTTAAATCTGTAGATTGCTTTTGGTAAGATGGCCATTTTTACTATGTTAATCCTACCAACAAATGAACATGGGAGATCCTTTCATCTTCCTTTATCTTCTTCAATTTCTTTCTTCAAAGAATTGAAATTCTTGTCATGTAGGTCTTTTAGTTGCTTGGTTAGAGTTACACGAAGATATTTTATGCTATGTGTGAGTAATGTGTATGGTGTTGCTTCCCTGATTTCTTTCTCATTCTGTTTATCATTTGTATAAAGGAAGGATACTGATTTCTTTGAGTTAATTTTGTATACAGTCAGTTTGCTGAAGGTGTTTATTAGTTTTAGGAGTTTTCTGGTAAAAATATTGGGTAATTTATATCATATCATCTGATAATAGCTTTTGACTTCTTTCCCAATTTTTATCTCCCTGATGGCCTTCATAGTCTTATTTCTCTAGGTACAACTTCAAGGACTTTATTGAAGAGATACAGAGAGAGTGGACAGCATTGACTTGTCACTGATTGTAGTGGAATTGTTTTAAGTTTTTCTCCATTTAATTTGATGTTAGTTATTGGCTGGCTGTGTATTGTGATTATTGTGTTTAGGTATGTGCCTTGTATCCCTGATCTCCCCAAGACTTTTAACATGATGGGATATTGGATTGTTTAACATCTAATGAGATGGTCATCCAGTTTTTTTCTTTCAGTTGGATTCCACTGATGGATTTTCTTATACTGGCTATCCCTGAATCCCTGGGACAAAGTTTACTTGATCATGGAGAATGTTGTTTTCGATGTGTTCTTGGATTCAGTTTGTGAGTATTTTATTAAGTATTTTGCATCAATATTCATAAGGTAAATTGGTTTGAAATTCTCTTTCTTGGTTGAATCTTTGTGTGAATTAGTTATCAGGGTGACTGTGGCCTCATATATTTAGCAAATCTCCTTCTATTTCTATTTTGTAGACTGGTTTGAGAAGTTTTGATATTAACCCTTACTTGAAAGACTGGTATGAATTTGTGCTACATTCATCTGGTCCTTAGCTTTGCTTTTTTTTTTTTTTTTTTTTTTTTTTTTTTTTTTTTTTTTTTGCTTCAGAGAGTTTTCATTACTGCTTCTATTTCCTTAGGGGTTATGAGACTACTTAAATTGTTTACCTGATATTGATTTAACTTTGGTAAGCAGAATCTATCCAGGAAATCATCCCTTTCCTTTATATATCCCAATTTTGTGGAGTACAGGCTTTTGAAGTAAGACCTAATAATTTTTTGAATTTCTTCAGTATCTCTGTTTTGTCTCCCTTTTTATATCTCATTTTGTTAATTTGAATATTACCTCTCTGCCTTTTAGTTAGTTTGGCTAAGGGTTTGTCTATTTTGTGGATATTTTCAAAGAACCAGCTCTTGGTTTGCTTGATTATTTGTATTTTTTGTTTATTTGTCTCTAATTAATTGATTTCAGTCCTGAGTTTATTTTTTGCTGTCTACTCCTCTTGGATATGTTTGCTTCTTTTTGTTCTAGAGCTTTCAGGTGTCCTGTTACATTGCTAGTATGAGATCTCTCTCTCTAGGTTCTTTATGAAGATGCTTAGTGCTATGAACTTTCCCCTTAGCACTGCTCTTTGTGTCCCATAAGTTTGGTTACGTTGAACCTTCATTTTCATTGAATTCTAGAAGGCCTTTGATTTCTTTCTCTATTTCTTCTTTGACCCAGTGGTCATTAAGTAGAGAGTTGTTGAGTTACCAAGAGTGTATAGTTTTCTGTTGTTTTTGTTGTTGCCACCTATAATCCATAGTGGTCTGGTAAGATACAAAGGGTTATTTCAATATTCTTGTATGTCTTGAGGTTTCCTTTGGTGACTGATTATATATGGTCAATACTACAGAGGGTTCCATAAGGCAATCACAAGAAGGTATATTCTTTTGTGTTTGGGTAAAATATGCTATAAATATCTGTTCGGTCCATTCAATTCATAGCCTTGATTTGTATCATTATTTTTCTGTTGAGTTTCTGTTTCGATGACCTGCCCATTAGTGAGAGTGGGACAGTCTCCCACTATTAATGTGTGGGAATGAATTTGTACTTTAGTAATGTTTCTTTTACAAATGTGGGTGCCCTTGGATTTGAGACATATACATTCAGAATTGAGATGCCATTTTGATGGATTTTTTCTTTAATGAGTATGAAGTGTCCTTCCTCTTCTCTTTTGATTACTTTTTAGTTGAAAGTCTATTTTATTAGGTATTATAATAGTTATTCCAGGTGTTTCTTTGGTCCATCTGCTTGAAAAACCTTTTCCTAGTCCTTTCCTTTGAGGCAGTGTTTATCTTTGTTGCTGAAGTATATTTTTTTTGTATGCAGCAGAATTATAAATCCTGTTTATGCATCTACTCTGTCTTTTATTGGGGAAGTGAGTCCAATGATGTTGAGATAGATTAATGACCAATGATTATTTTTCCAATTTTGATTTTGTGTTTCATGTGTGTTTTTTCATTTGGTAATGTGAAATTATTCATTTCTTGTGTTTTCTTAGGTATAGTTACCCTCGTTATGTTGGAATTTTCCTTCTACCCTCCTCTGTAGAGCTTGAATACGAAAAAGATGTTTAAATTTGGTTTTGTCATGGAGTATCTTGTTTTTCTCTTTATGAAAATCTATTGAAGGTTTGCTGGGTATAGTAGTCTGTGATAATGTCTGTGTCTCTTAGAGTCTGAAAGACATCTGCCCAGATCCCTCTGGCTTTTAGAGTCTCTGCTGAGAAGTCAGTTGTAATTCTGATACATTTGCCTGTTACTTGGTCTTTTTCCCTTGCACCTTTTAATCTTTTTTTTTTTTTTTTTTGTACATTTAGTATTTAGATTATTATGTGGTGGGTGGATTTTCTCTTCTGGTCCAATCTATTTTGTGCTTTGTAAGCCTCTTGGATGTTTATGTCTATCTCTTTATTTAGGTTAGGGAATTTTTTTCCTATAATTTTATTGAAGATATTTTCTAGGCCTTTTAGCTGGAAACCTTCTCCTTCTTCTATTCCTATTATTCTCATGTTTGGTCTTTTTATAGTGCCTCAGTTTTTCAGGATGTTTTGGCATTTTCTTTGACTGATTCATAGATTTCTTCTATATTATCTTTTAAGCCTGAGATTCTCTCTTTCGTCTCTTGTATGCTGTTTCTCAAGAGTTCCTGTTTTCTTTCCTAGGTTTTCCAGTTCCAGTATTGCCTCAGTTTGTGTTTTCTTCATGGCTTCTATTTCCAATTTCAGCTTTTTAACAATTTTATTCATTTTCTTCACCTGTTTCATTATGTTTTTATGTATTCGTTACATTCATTCATTTCTGTTTTAAAAGCCTCTACCTGTTTGATTGTATTTTTCTGTATTTCTTTAAGTGATTTATTCATGTCCTCTATAGTGACTTATTTCAATTTCATAAGATTAGATATAAGTTAATTTTCTTTTGCTTTAGGTATGTTAGCATATCTAGGGCTTTCTGTAGTAGGCTAGCTAGGTTCTGTTGGTGCCATATTGCCCTGGCTTTTGTTGATTGTGTTTTTACATTGGCCTTTAGCCATCTGGTTATTCCTAGTGTTGGTGAGCCTAGTAGTCCCTAATGGCTGCAAGCCTCTGGGACTCCAGGAGAAGCTGGTCGTCCCAGGTAGCAACAGGCCTCCAAAAATTTAGGCAGAGCTTTTGGTCCCTGATGGCTGCCAACCTCCAGGATTGCAGGTAGAGGTGTGGATGGAAAGATGGCAAGCAGAGAAGATGAGGCGGGCCTTAGGGCTGCTGGGCTTGCTGGGGAACTCAGAAGGTATGGCATTGGGGCATGGGGATCTCACCTGGTTGTCTGGGGTGGCAGCAGACCTCCAGGATTTCAATTACACCTGGGAGCAATGGCCCAGGGAATGGAGTGTAGACCCTGGATTGGCAGTATATACTTTTAAAACCATATTTTATTAAAGTTTATACTTTCTTGCCACTGTGAGGATTCTATATACTATTAATTTTCTGTGTCTTAAGCATCATACCTTTTGTCTGACTTTCATCACCACACACACACACACACACACACACACACACACACTGCTCATTTAAAGCATGCATTTAAGGAACTATTGTTTCTCTCATCTAATCTCTTTATCTAAAAATATACCTTTCCCATTTATTTAACAAATATTTATTTCATCGTTATTTTTAAAATAGTGTAAGCTATGCCTTAGAGGTACAGTATTCAGTACATCTGATAAAAGTTGCTGCTCTGGTAGGGGCATGGGTCTATTATATATGATACATAGAAAGGTTTAACTTACATAAAGTGCTGCATTGTGGACAGTCACATATGAAAAAAAAAAAAAAACATGTAAGGGGAGTAGAAGTATGCCAAAGATGAGAGAGATAGTTGTTAAGTGCAAAGTATTTGGTAGAGGAACATATCACTAAAAATGATATTCAAGCAATAAACTGAAGGAAAAGTACAAGGAGCACATTAAAAGGTTGTCTGAAAGAATGAGTGTTTCAGGCAGGAGAAACAATATGTACAAAGACCCCTAGCAAGCCTGTAGTGGCCCACTTAAGGAGTATAAGCAGGGCAGTGTAGTTGTAAATGAGTGTGTGAACTGAGCTGGTATAGAATTTGAAGCATCAAGGTGACAGGAAGGGACACATCACAAAGGCTCTGTGAAAATTGTGGCTTTGTGTGGAAGAGAAGTTGTTAGGCTTTGATTAGAGAAACAGTATTTTAATTAGAATGTTTTTGTTAGCCCATGGCCACGAATAGATTAGAGAGACAAATGTGTAAGTCATAATGGCTGACTAAGGGGCTGTGTTAGCCACCCAGAAAATAGATGGTAGCCATGTAGTTAATGCTAGCTTCATTGTAGAGGTGGATAACTGAGATATGAAGACACTGCCAAGAAAGAGTCAACACAGAACTTATTGTAGATTGATGTCAGGATACAAGTGTTGTTTTACTGAGAAAATTTCTTTGCACAAGCTGCATTCTCTTCTTATCCCTTAACATTTCATTTACTGCATGTAGCGCGCTACCTCGCCGATAAGGAGCACGCCACACTCAGGATTCTTCTGACAGCATTTATTGAACAGCTCTCATGATGGTGAGGTGGAGGGAAGGACGCCGAGCTCAGAAAGCCCGCTGCTTAAATAGAGCTTTGTGAGACGTGCAGATCCCTCATTGGCTCAAATCTTTCATCCAATTGTCATACTCGGTTTTCGCGCCATGCGCAGGCGCATTCTCAAGTAAAGCTTCCGTGAACAACCAGGAAGCAGAAGCCTGCGCCATCTTTTAATGGCGAATGCGGCTCCTCACAACTGCATCCCAGGTTTCTGTTCTGTTCTGGTTCTACGCAAAGCATGACAGGCAATTAAGGCATTTTGAGAGCAGGAGGAAATCAAGAAGATCACACCAACTGATTATTCAATGGTCAGTGCTGAAAATATGCATACAAGTATCATAGGAATACGTAATATATAGTATACATATAATGTAAACTACATTACATATCAACAATTAATGCAAAAGAAGGCCATGAATGTAAAAAAGAAGAAAGAATTTTGTACCTGTGAGATTTCATAAGTTGCTATTGTTGTTAATACTACTATTGGAATATTATAGTTTTAATGCAATATGTTACAACATATTTAATAAATGAGGACTCATCACTGTGAAACATTAATTTCAGTGCCTGGAATGAGCTGTGTATAACTGTAATAATGGTTATGGAGGTTATGGAAGGCAATGCTTTACTACCTTAGGCATTAAGCGGCTATCTATAAAAATTGATATTGATAATATTAATAGTAATATTAACCTATACAAATTAAGTATAGAAGGGTTTGGAGGGTAAAAGTCAAATAGAGCAATGATATATTGTAATCCAAAAACAGTGAACGAAAGGTTTGTTTAAAACCATTGCCCTAAGTGTTGGAGCTACGGTGATGGACAAGATAACATTATTAAAAGTTGACAGCACTTTAGGAAGAATGATTGAGTTGGAGTCTTCCTTGAGAAGGTAAATCTTCAGTTTAGTATTGAAGTATGATTTTTTTTTCCGATCAGGATGGATTACAAACCCAAATTGGAAGAGTACTATGTCAAAAGAATGTAGGTATGAGAGACTGCCTCACTCATGCTCAGACAATCTCAGCTTTGAAATCATCAAAGCATTTATGATAACTGTATGACAAAGGTCTAAGTAGTAGCATAAGCAATAATCAATCTGAACTGAAATAAGATTTATCATGAAGGACTATCAGCAAGAGATAAATATCGATTCTGAGAGCACTGAAGAAGATGGATTTAAAGGAGGCCACAGCATTTTACAGAGAGACTCTGATGAAGTAAAACAAGAAAGAAAGAACCAGGTGTTAATTGAGCAGCAGTGAGCGATATGATGTAAGTCTGAGGTGCACATAAAAAGAACACCAATGGAATGTGCTGAATGGAAGCCTAGTTTCTTCTATGTCACACCCCGGGTAGATGATATTCACAAAAAGAAGTAAAGAAATAAAAAGGAGGGGGAATTGAAGTAAAAAGTATAGGCTGACTCTCCCCCTGCCCCAGAATGACTTTGGAGATGTACCATTCTCTCATAACGTTCCTTAATATGACTCTCAAGCCATCATGGTCTTGTCTTTGTCTTGTGCACCATGGCTTATCGACATGACTTGATCTGCATGGCTGTCTGCTCAGCAGTAAGGACCTTCTTTCCATTTTTTTTTCTGCCCACCAACACATAGTCTGTAATACTTTTTCTTTCCTCCATTCATCATTTAGTATTTTATTTGTGAGATTATAATAACAACACTTTTCTCTTCTCTTTCCTTCTTTCAAATCTTTCCATATATTGGGCACTGGCTCCACACCCAGTCCCAAAACACCCAGAGGAAGCTCAACTACCAGGTGCTCTAATACACCGAGGATCACAGGTGAGGAGGCTACATCTGCCCCAATACCAGGAGTAACTGGGACCCTTGGGATCCAGGGATGCAGGAATCCTTGCCCGGCCAGTGGCAGGGGTTACTTCCAGTTTGAACCTGCACCAGGAGCAGACCTTGGGGGCTGGTTCTGCACCCAGTCTCAAATATTTCCATATATCCTTACCCACTCTCCATAAAATCCATGTTCTCTTATTTCACTAATTGCACTAATTGTTATTGTATGTGTATATGCATGTGTATATTTCTGAACACAGCTTGTTCAGTTTGTATAATGTTACTTGTGTGCAGCTTTTCATGGCTGGCTATTTGGCACAAGGTCAACATAAAGGGACATGTCAAAGTGGATGGAGAAAAGCCCATGAAGCCTCAGTGATGCACAAAGAACTGTTAGTAACTGAAGAAAGCTGGGTGTGGCTGAGGTGGTTTTCCTTAGGGAATAGCACAACTATTGGTTGTCTCAGTTTATTCGTAGTTACCTTTCTTAGCTCAGCTTCAGATCCATGTATTTGGGGAAGATTTCCCTGACCTCTTACCAAGATAAAATAAATAATTTCACATTATCAAACTCTGAAAATACCACACTTACTACTGATATATATATATTCATGGTAAGACAAGTGGGTTTTAAGCATCCAAAGTATGGTGTATTACCTAATATCTCTTTTCCTTGTTCACTATATTTGTCTAACCCTAACTCCCAAAAATCTTTCATTTGAATCACAATGTTGTTGATTACAGTAGAGGTTCAAAGGAAAATCCTGGGTTTGAGAAATATCACAAAAGAAACCATGACAAAATTTGAAGGCTGGTGATATATAGTTATTATATGTAGATTTTTTTCCTTCCAGGTGACTAGAAGAATGATTATAGCATCAACAAAATCAGGGGAAACAGGAAAGTAAGTTGATCTCTTAGAGTTAAAGATTGAAAATAAATGTAAACAGTGAGAAAATTATAAAGAATATTGCTCTAGCTATGCTACTCATAAGCTCTAGTAATTGTGCCTGTTTATCATACTTTAATAAGAGCATTGAAGGCTGCTAATGGTTCTTTTCTTTAGCAGGATGCAAGACTGAGCAGGAAAGCATGTCTTCCTAGGAAACCAGTGCCTTTCTCTCTTTTTCCTCTTTCTTCTTTACACAGACTTAGTAGTTGGAAGAAGTCATTTTAGGTAATGATGGTGCTTTCTTTCGTAATTGGCAGCACTCATTAACCTATTAGGAAGGTCGCTGTGACGCATACAGTCAGGACACATTAGGAGTTCTGCACTGCGATCTGCTCAGCAGATGTGACCTCTTGGTTTCCTTATCCAAATGTTGCTTCCTCAGCACTCATTCATGATGCCAGCATCCCATTGACTCAGGCATCATGGGAGCCCTTTGCTGTTAAATGTAAAGAAGTTGGGATAAGCCTTAACAGAAGAAGAGCAGAGATCAACTGAAAGAAAGATTATTTTACTGATTAATACATAGATAATGCTAAGTTTTGACCAGGCCTTTCTTTGTTAAATAATTAAAAATTACAGGAACATTTTTAAAAGAAGGATATGTCATCAAAAAGCTATGGGCAAGGCTATTTAGGCTAATTCTAACTACCAAAAATTTTCAACCACAAGAACATTGAAATAACATAGTCTTGACTTGCATGTGAGTGTGTGTGTGTGTGTGTGTGTGTATACACACCCACACCATATATATATATATATATATATATATATATATATATATATATATATAATGAAAGTGTGAATGTATGCATGCTGTACAAATGAGTTTTTCCTAGAAAAGTATAGGTAAGTGAAATTTCCATACTACACAAGAAGAGCACAAATACCTGTGAAGAAATAATAATATGAATTACTAGGAAAATATGCTTTGGAATGCTTATGAAGCTTTGCTAAATAACCTGGCAAGAGGCTGGGCCTCCAGGGTCCCTGACATGTGGGAGGGCTGTTCCGGATGCTCTCATGCTGCGGTGAAGTCCCTCCTGGTGCTTCGTTAACAGTGTGCTATAATGATTGCTTATTTCTCCTGTTCTCTCAAGAGTTCGGAATGGTCTGATACAGACACCCCTAAGATAATACAGTTATTACCAAAATAACTCTCATTTAAAAAAATTCATAAATCAATGTTCAGGTTAAACATATCTTACATTTTTCCCTTTACTTTTTAAAATGACAATTTTTATTAAAGTTGCTTATTGATAATTTTTACATGTGTCTTGTGCATGCTGATTAATCTTTTTTTTATTATTCACTTACATCCTGATTGAGGCCCCACTCCCTCCTCTCCGTCCAATTCTGCCCTTACAAATCCCTCCCCCATTAATTCCTTTCCATTGTCTGAGGAGGAGGGGAAACTCTCCCTTGGGTAACACCCCAGCCTGGGAGATCCAGTATGTCTAAGCCCATCCTCTCACATTGAGGCCCAAGTAGGTATTCCAGTAAGGGGAACCAAAGTCAGGCAATCAAGTCAGAAACAGCCCCGCTCCAATTGTTAGGGTATCCACATAAAGACTAAATGCACATCTGCTACAAATGTGTTGGGGGTGGGGCTAGGTCTAGCCTCTGCATGCTTTTTTTGGTTGTTGGTTGTCTCTGTGATACCCCCACAGGTCCAGGTTAGTTGACTCTGTAGTTCTTGTGTCCTTGACCCCACTGGCTCTCTCATTTCTATCCCCAGCTCTTCCACAAGACTCTGCAAGCACAGCCTGATGTTTGGCTGTGAGTCTCTGGATCTGCTTTCATTAGCTACTGGATGAAGCCTCTCAGGAGACAGTTATGCCAGGCTCCTATCTGCAAGCATAGCAGAGTATCATTAATCGTGTCAGGGACTGGCTATTTTACATGGGATGTGTTTCAAGTTGGGCCAGTCATTGGTTGGCCGTTCTCTCAGTCTCTGCTTCCTCTTTATCCCTGCACATTTTGCCTGGGGAGAGGGAGTGTGGAAAACGGCTGGGAGTGAGAAGGGCAATCAATGGGAAGCATCTTTGGGAGTAGCAGGAGACCTGGGACTGGGGAGGTTCTGGAGAGTCTATGGGGGTGACCCTAGTTGAGACTCATACCAGCAGGGGACATGGAGACTGAAGTGGCTGCCTCCTGTAACTATGTGGGACTTCCATCAGAGTGAGGGGGACATCAAACCAACAACAAAAGTATTCTGGTTAATCTTATTTACCACCCTGCCATATCCCATACTTCTGCCAGATCTGTCTTTCCCTACAAGTCCTTTACTCACCCACATTTGTGATGTTTCTCTTGCTTTGTGACTTTAACTAGAGCTGCCATTGTCTCTACTCACATACCGATGTATTTTACATTTCAAAATAACTTACTGCTATTTGCTAGTATATATGTTTAACTTGTTATTGAAAACTGATCCAAAGGAAATCCCTGCAACTCTGTAATCACATTTGTAAACTCCCATCTGTTAGCATTCATTTGTTCATTCATTCATTCATCAAATATTTTAAACACTTCTGGGAGAGTAAAGTACATGGAATAAAATTTTATTTATAGCTTTTTTTTGATTAAAATAGTAATTTATATTTTATAATAATTTATTCAAAAAGTCCTAGAGGTTTATACATTCCCTGTATATTCTGAATCCCCGGCCCTGCACAAACATCTTAGTCATCTTGGATATAAGGAGAACTGAAACAAATTTTAAAATAAAAATTTTTTGGTATTTATAATTAGGATTATTTTTTTATTACTAGTCAGATGTCTATACTTCTTATTCATTATATTCTTGCAAATTCCCCTCATGCTTTTGCACATATTTACACATATTGATATATTTCTTCCAAGAATTAACACAATCTAAAATCCTTTTTGAGTTTTTTTTGAAAGCTATTATTCTGGTGTATTTTGAAAGATACTAAATACTTTGTGATTCTTTTAGGTACAGATGCTGATTACATATAAATGCACACTGATAAGAATAGACACTTTTTCACCTTAGAATAAACAACTTATTTAAAAAAAAACAAAAATAAAAACAAAAAGCATGGCAATTTTCCCCAAAATAAATGTCAGGAATAGTCTAAAATATTCTCGCTTATATTAAAAGAGTAGATCTGGAAGCAAGCGAGGTAGGATGCAAGGTTATCCAGGGGTCTCAACAGTTAAACATCTCATAAAAAGGGTTCTTTCCTACACATGTTCTTCCTCGATGCACACTGCACACAGATGATTCTAATCACTGTTACTCAAATCACCTGATGCCTCAATTACCTTGGCTTCAGTGAGTGCATTCCGCACGCCAGAGCACCCATATACCTACTGATAATAGGCTGCCAATTAAGTTATCTTTCTCTGGAAACTTATTATGGCAGCTCAGTGAATATAATATCATTAGTGCCCTTATATCATCACTGTCTGGGCTGTTGCTGACACTGCATGAATGTAACTGCCAAGCTATCAAATAGCTGCTCAGCCATAATGGCCTTGAGATAAAAGAAGTCTATTGCTCTGTGCTCACTTGCTTGTATGTGAGGCATGAAAATATGAGTGTATGTATTTATGCATATCGGTAGATAAGTCTTTTGAATAAAACTATAGGTAAGGGAAATTGCCACAATATGTGAGCGAGCACCTAGAAAAAGTGGTATGAATTACTAAACTTGCTTAAAAGCATACAAAAGTTCACCACCAATAAAAATGACATGAACTGTAGCTTCGATCAGTGTTATCAAAATGCAAAGTTCTTCCAGGAAGAATTATTGTATAAAAAGTAATCAAAAGATTTTTATTTCCCCTGGTTTTGTCCCAAAAAGGTACTATGCCCAGAATTAAGATTTTAATTTGAATCTATAAGAAAATTCTAAGATTTATTTTTGATGGAAGACTGTATTAATCATTTCTTAAAAGTACTTACATTTTTTTTTTTTTTTTTGGAAAGTTGAGAACAAAATTTTCAAATTTTATATTTTGATATTCTAATGTAAAATTGAATCATTTCAATTTTCTTCTTAGAAGTTTAATTCATTCTTATGAAGTAGCTGGGGAAGCCATCATGAGAATAATTTGTTTACACTGTGTCTTTTGTTTAGTGCTCAAAAACAAGATGGCACCAGCCCAGGGCAATGCCTTAGAAAGGGCTGTGCCGCCTTTCTGTGGGCAAATGCCTTGGCTACCACAAGTGATTAGTCCTTTATCTATAAAACAACTGTTAAAATAAGTATTTGTCTTATACGTATTGTGAAGATTAAATAATTCAATAAATATAAAGTGCTTAGCACAGTATCTGGAAAATTGCAAATTTTAAATTAAAAAAATAAAAATCAGTTTTATGTTTATAACTCTGGATGTTTTAAATTTTCTTTAATTGTTAAGATTCTCTAATACCCGTTAGTGGCTATTAAATGAACTGGCCTGAATGGATTTCTTAAACTACTTAGATTAAAGCTCTAATTACAACTGGGTTTTTACTTTTACATATGCTTACTGTTCCCTGAAGAAAGGTGTTTATAATTATGTTAATGAGGAAGGTTGCTTCCCTCTTTCCAGTGTCTTATTTGTTGGTTTGCAGACTCCCTTTGAATCAACAGCTCTGCTCTGTGTTTTCAAGTATTCTGCATCCCATTCCTTTGTTCTCTGTTATAACAGAGGGCCCTTCAAATCCTTATGGGAAGCAATGAGTGAATTCTGATATAAGAATTTCATGTAGAAAACTGAGTGTCCCCTGCTCTTCTCTCACCCTCTACCAGTGTATAGTTTCCCCCAGTATTTCCAGATTAAACCGTTGACCTTTCTCTCTTGGTACCATTAGTCTGATGTTTTCTTGTGGCTTTCAAGATTTGTGACATCTAGTTAACTATTTCAAATCCAATATTGTGAGAGCCACCAAAGCTTTTCTTTTAAAATTTATATTCTGTGTAAAGAGGTTTTCTAAATATATCTAACGGAGGCAAAAGAAACATCACAGTAAAAGAAAACCTTTAAGAACATGTCAGTTTTAGAATTGAGAACAAATTCTTGATTTAAAATTATTTTTGTTAAGTTAAAGTATAAAGCAATATGTTTCATGGTGTTTTTCATAAGGTTGAGCCATTATATTTCCCAATAATTTCTCTCCCTCTAATACTCTCTTTCTCCCTGACTCTAGCCTAATGTGGAATCCATTTTTTCCCCTAAGGTTAACCCTTTATTTACTGTCATTTCCTTAGACTCTCTTATTCCCATGCCTCTACTTCCAGCTCCCTTTTTATTTTGATCACACACACACCACGCCCCTCACATTTAAATCTAGGTTTTGAGTATGAGAAAATGGGACATTTTTAAAAATTATTTTGCTTTACATAATAATTTCTGGTTGCATCAATTTTTCTGCGAATATGATGATTTCATTTTTCCTCATGATGGAATATAACTTCATTGTGTATGTGTACCACATTTTCCTTTATCTATCAGTAGACACCAATGTTCATTTGATTTCTTATCTATTGTGAATAGACCACAAATTCCTAAAAGCTGAGACTCGTTTTCTACTGTCATTGCCTTAAACAATTAAAATATAATTAACATTTAAGTATGACTTTTTGGTAGATTCTGTTATATTTGAACATTTTTGTGACATGTGAGGCAATATATTTAGAGATGTTCTAATACTATAGAACTGATGGACTGCCAAATCATTTGCCAAGTAATTATTTTTACTTTGTGCCTTAAAATGTGGCGCAACTCTGTGAAGGCTCGAATTCCTCTCAGGTAAGTAACAAAGTAGCTGTTCAACACTGGGTTGTGAACTGTCCTTATCTGAAAAGCATTCTGGATGCTGCAATTAAAAACACTCTGGACTGAGTGGCCCTCATGTAATCAGCATGGTTGACACTAGAATATAGCTAACAAAATAATGAATGACATATTTCTCTCTGTAAAATTATTATATAAAAAGAATGATGTGAACTTCATCATTTTGTAAAAAATAAACAAAACTGAAACAAAAACCAGTGTCTTTTGATATATATATATATATATATATATATATATATATGGAAATTAAATGCTTATAAGAGGAATCAGTGGAAAGTGGAATCATAAAAAGCTGTTTCCTCATCAGATTTGAATTCAATGCTTTGAGCTCAAGAACTTTGGAAGTGTACAAAACAGATGGATGAGAAGAAAAAATTCATATCCCACTGGGCCATTCCTCCTTCTAACCATTTCATTAGTAGTAATTCCGGATTCTGTACATTTCTGTATTCTGATGTGTGAACACTATAGGGCATGGCACTGTTCTGTGTGGAACTAATGTAATCATGCTCTACCTAATCTTGGTTTATGCCCCTGAACTCATGAAGGTCTTCATTCTAGAATTCCCTCACACTGGCTTCCACGTTCATTCATGGAAGTCTGAACTCTGAGCAATTTCCCACTGTGGTCATTCAGTTTATGGAGTACCTATTACCTTATAAAACAGTGAGGCATGAAAATACAAAAACCATGTTGAAACCTTGCTTGAAATCCATATGAAATGTTGACAGCAAAAGAGAAGATAATTGCTGATAACAAAAATCTGATCTTAATATCAAATGACTTTCTTTTATTTGGATGTATGTTTTTCAGATAGACAGGACACTGACTTTGAGTTTCATTCCACTTCATGAAGGGGAAGACAAAGCCACTGAAAATACAGTAGACAAATATGCAGGAGCCAAATTTTAGTTCTGTAAGTAATATATTAGATCATTAGACTGAATCAAATAAAACATACCCATGGAAGGTTTCCTGAGGATTATAAAAGCTCAAATCTCCAAATTCTCATAAGAAATGTACAAATTGAGGAAGAAAGAAAGGTGCATAGTATTTTGAAATTGTCTTTGGGTAGTGATCTCCGAGTTTTTTATAGAAGTTGCAAAAAGGCAAAAACATTTTCTGATGTGGCTATTTTAAAATAAGATTTAAAATGTAAAATAAGACCAAATTGGGAAGAGGGCATGAAGAATGGTTAGGCAGATGGGTCCACATGCCATCCAAATTCTATATGTAAAGCTAATTCAGTGGTGACTGATGGAAGTGTCTTTGAGAAACCTTGTCACTCATCTGCCACCTGAAATAGGTACCAAAGTTCTGTTAATTCTATGCCTTCAACAGTTGGCGAACCTATTGCTGCTTCTTTGTAGCAATTTCCCAGCAGTAGCTTTAGAATGAGGTATCAACCTCCCTTGCTTGGATGACGGCTAATGATCAATTTCCTGTCAGCTGCCAGCCTTTCCTCCAACACAGCTTGTGTAGCTGAGGGGCTACTCTGCAGCTGGGATTTACAAATACTTTATTTCTATTTTGTTTCCTGACTTATTCCCTGGTGCTCTATTGCCCTCAGAATAAAATGCTTCTACTCTGTCAGCCATTTTCAGGTCAATGAGCTCTGGGCTTTAGGCCTTTTCACGCGGCACACCCCTTCCCATCATCCTGTTAACTTACCAAGTCCTTGATCTTTTCTGCTGGACACTGTTCTATATCTCCTTAATACAGGGAGTTTCTCTCCTGAGTATTCTCATAACATCTTACCCACCTAGTCCAGCATGAAACCTCTGACACGGTCTGTGATCTCTGCTTTCCTTCACTAGACTGTCAAGATCAATTGACAAGATCAATATGTTTTCAATTTCTTTTTTTCTGTCTTATTGCATATTAGAAAATATTTGCTGAAAAAATACACATTGAATCATTCCATACATAATGTAGGCAGCCGGTTCCTACCTTTTCCAGTCCAAAGCACAAAAATGCAATGTGAAATGCATAGTTCCTGCCTTCATAAGTTAGTAGGGAAGAAAATAAAACACAAAATCAAACTGACAGAACAAAATAAAACACAGCAAAGAAAGGAGACAAGACTGTGTGCAGAGCAGTGAATATAAGAAAGGTGTGATAGTGCCGAGGTGCGAGGGAGGGCCCCAGGAAGGAGCGTGCAGAATACAGTGGGACATTCTCAGGAAATTCTTCAAATGGATCTGAAATGGCGGGCACAGCTTTAAAATTATCTTTCATTCTCAGAAGACTAAATGATCCTCGTGTGTGATTGCCATGGTTTTAAAATAATACATGTGAACACGGCTGCAATCTATGGACATCTACTCTGCTACTGAAAAGGTAGCGTCTGCAGTATTCCCATCTGCTTAAAGCCAATTTGCACAAAACAAATATTAAAAAAAATCCTGCTTGCTTGCCCTTTTGGATTCATAATAATTTGGAAGAAGCTTGTTCCTGTGTATCTCAGTTAGGGCCCAGAATGTCTTTTCAACTGAATTTCAACTTTGTCTCACAATTTCTGCTGTAAGAAATAGAATATACTCATATGCTCCCCTCACTTGAGCTGAAAGCATTGTCTAGCACTTTCCAGAGCCCCAAGAGCTTCCCTTGACCTGCACTGAGAAACAGTAAATGATACCAATGTTGGTAACAGATTAAACTGGGCAACCGGAAATTTATAATTAAGATGGAAGAGGAAAGTAAGTGTGAACAGTGTGTGCATTTCATTTTGTATTTGACCGGGATAGAACATGTGTGACCCTTTAATTGATTATTATCCTGAATATCCTTAACTTTCCCACACATATTGAAGGCAAAACTTTGTTATTGTTGTTGTTTATTGTTGTTTTTGTTGTTATTTTGTTTTGTTTTGGTTCAGTGAGGTAAGCATCACGGGTCCTTCGAAGATGCTCAATAACTCAGTTCCTATGATGGAGACCTGAGATGAGTTCATTGACTCCTGCTTAATTAATAAGTGAGACCCTTTTTGTTCCTATCTGTGCCTGTACGTGTGTGCGTGAGTGTTCAAGTTCCTATGTGAGGGTATGTGTACATATGTCGCAGCCCGTACTGCCTGGCTTTGTGGGCCCCACATTGGGTGCCACAATATTGTGGCCTTTACTCTGCCTCAATGCTTTGGGGCTAAGTTCTCTGGTCGAGAGAGAGTGGGGCTCTTGGGGCAGGAGACACGAAGAATGGAGACAAGATAGGGTGTGATCAAGTCTCTTACCAAGTCTCTTACCAAGTCTCTTACCAAGTCTCTTTTATTGAAGGGAATTCTGAGGTATTTATACACTTTTGCCACGTGCCTTGTAGGCGCGTGGATACCACGTGCTTTGCAGGTGTTGATATGACGTAAGCCTTACAGGCATGGCTAGCGTGGATAGCACAGGTACTTGTGCGCCTTGCAGGCTTGGATACCACATGCGCCTTACAGGCATGTATGGTGTAGATAGCACGTGGACAGCACGTGAACTGCATGTCTTGCAGGTGTGGCTACTACGTGTGCCTTGCAGCTGGGGGCAATAAACAGCAACACAAAATATATGGGATATCAGAGTGTGCTTCAGCTGTTGTAGGCTATTGAAAACCAAATCTCTTATCAGGGTATATGGTTCCAGATGGCTGCAAAGATAATCTAGCCGCTTTCTGCTAAAAGTCGGCTCCCAACATACATATGTGTGTGCATGCATATAGGGGTAAGAGGATAACCTCAGGTGTCATTTCTCAGACACCTTCCATCTTTTGTTTAAGAAAGGGTCTTCAACTGGCCTAGAACCTAGGTGAGTAGTCTGGGCTAGTTGGTCATCATGCTCCAGGGACCTATGTGTCTTTGCCTCCATCTTACCAGGATTTGTCACTCTTTTAGTGAGAGTATTGATGATCCTCATGCCTACAAGTCAGTTGTTTTAGTGGCTGAGTTATTCCCATTACCTATTTCTTTAGTGTAACTGTTAAGATAGATTAACCAATGTGTAGGATATTACTGTCCTAGGATGGCATGAAGTCCACCCAAGAGTGTTCTTGTGCTTGGTGCCAACAGTGTTGTGGGCCTTTTTGTTTGCATTATCTCCTTGAACTGCTCTCCTGTATTCAGCATCAGAAAAAATTCTTCTGTAATAGTGGTTTTTCAGTGACAAAAGAAGAGACAAGCTTTCTAAACAGAGAAGAGAGCAGACGGAGACACCAAGAGACAACAGAAACAAGGAAGAGGACATTGGAGAACTGGATCGGAGAGAAGTAGAAGCCTGATAATTTGTGGCCTTGGGGATGGCATTAAAGGCTTTCGTCCCTTATTCCAGGAACAATGGGTCTGATGAGTGAATAGATTTAGGTGACAAAGCTAGTATATAATAAAATTACTAAGATACTATCTCACCTGGGTCAAGAGATTCTTCCTAACCGAAAGGTTAAAGAGGAAACAGGTGATGTGATTTAATCTACAATGGAAGCTTATTTTTAGGTTTTTTTTTGGTTTTGTTTTGTTTTGTCTTAGCTCCTTTGCAAAGCAGAAGTGAGACATGAGAGTAAATGAGGATTATTTTCTAAGCCTTGAGATTAAGTTCTTTTCACCAGGTGAGGGTAGCTGCCCTGGTCTCAGTGGGTAGTAAGTTTACCATCTCTGTCTCTTAGTCCTCTGTGTCTAGGCGCCTCTTCATCCTCCTTCTGTGTCCTATGCCCTCTCTGGTGCTGGGCTTCTCAGTGCTTGTCCTGGGGCCACACATACCTTCTGGTCACACACTGAATGTCCATATAATTACAAAATTCATTTTTAAAGTAATCTGTATGCATCTTCCTCTAGTAATGTCCTATGATTTTAACTACTGTCCTGTGGATTAATTATGTCACACATTATTTTTATTTTTCGAAATGTTTTTAGGTGTCTTTCTGAGTTCCATATAAAGTATTGGATAATCTTTTTCTATGCTTCCAGAAAAATCTCACTGGGACCTCAATAGAAAATGCATTAAAATGACATATCAATAATTGACCGACACATAATTCTTTTCCAAGGATAGAAATTCATATTGAAGTCAGCACTGCAATTGGAAGCTGGTAAGGAAGGTACAGGGTGGGAATAGTTTCTTTCTTAGCTACTGGGAAAGGACTGGTGTTACAGAGTGGCCTCTAAAATGAGATAGAAAGAAATAGAAGAACAAAATTCTGTTTAGAATACCACATTTCCATAGTGTAACTAATTTGTGAGATTTCTACCTAAGCACGCACTGGTCTGTTTTACCAGCACTGAACCTAGTATTTTATAGGCTCAGCTTTTATTAAAGGACAAAGCTTTAGAATTTACCAGCAGCTACAGTATGACTGGGGAGATGGTACTTTCTTGCTTTTTCCACAAGAAAAACCCAATTACAGGTAGCGTTTAATGTTCTGTAACTCAGAATGTAAATCAGACAGAATTAGCAGGTTCTACAAGACAATGTCCTTGTTTCACAGATGGAGTGATGAACCATGCTGAAGTAACAAGGCCATCTACTTCCTTATTTCCATTCTAGTACTAGCATTCTTGAGACAATGTAAGGGAAATATGGATTTGACAGACTGCCCATTGAATCTTTGCCAGGCTTCCAAAGACCCTCTGAAGCCATTGTATGTTGGCTCAAGAGTGAGCCTATTGATTAAATTTATTTTTATTGAGAATCAATGAATTTTTAATTTTTTAGCTATTTAACACTGTCAAGAGAAAATATCTTATTTATTACCAATTATTATTTTACATCTGAATGCTTTACATTCATTAACATGTCATAAACAGTGCTCAACTGTGCATAGAAAATATCTTTTAAGAAAGGTACAAGACTAATAAAAGCTGCGTGTATATACTTATGGAAGTTTATAATCCATAATAGAGCCTGCACAATATAATTATGAAATTATAGCACATAATGGTTTTATTGGCCAGGACTATTTAAAATAAAATATAGTTATGTTAAAATCCAAGCTGTCCAAAGATGGCACAATAAAAATAATTTTCTCTCTAGATCCTTCCGGCATCTAATTCTCTATTTGGAACATGCCTGTTAGTCCAAGGGAATTGCTGTTTACAGTATCTACACTATAAAATAAAATAGTTTAAATCCCCACTACCTCAAGCTAACTGAAAAGGAAGGTCACTTCAACTTGATGTAAATCTGACTTATGGTATATTCCAAAATAAATACAGCTTTACTACTTAGAGTTATATTATGTAACTACCAACTAAAGAAAAGGAAGGCAGAGCCAAGCAAGCACTTACTTTAAAATGTCATTTGTGAATCACAAACACGACTTACCCATATTAATTCTTTATTGTAAACCCAGATTTTGTGGTACTTACAAAATATCTTGATGCCCTCCAGAAATATCTATGGTAAAGGCTTTTCAATGTTTACAGTATTCTTCGCTTACGAAGTTTCATTTTGTGAAAAGCACAAAAATAAAGTTTAGGTCTACAGCCTGATTTGCATTTAACCCTTCTAGTTGACAACATGCTCTGAAGGACTGAGGCTCTATAGATACCTTGTGAGGTTATTATAGTGCATGGCATATATTACGCTACAAAATACTTCTGGAAGCATAAACGTCTAATGTGTAGTTCTCTTGAAAGGCTATAAAGAGTCTGTCTTTTGAGTACATTTTCTATGTGTTCTAGACGCCTCCTTTAGAGGTGTACACAGAAGATAGTAAACACTCATCTATAAATTGAGACAATTGTAATTCTTAGAGAATATTATTGGATTGCAATGATTTATAACTGTGGGGAGCTGACAGAAGGCAGCTATGATCTTTTCAGCCATCTTGAGCCATATACCCTGACAAAGACTTGATTACATCAGCCTACAACAGCTGAGCACGCTCTGATAACATCTTGCTTTAGATACCCAGGATCTTCCCTTGAGTGTGTGAGACTTAAAGGTGTGATTTAGAGCCGAGGCTTAAGGGCGTGACTTAGAGATCAAATTTAGAGACAAGCCCTAAGGACATGATTTAAAGGCGTGACTTAGAGGTGTGGCTTAGAAATGCGAGAGGCAGACAGAAGAGTTCAGTACAACTTGCAGTTAGTTATTAGGCAACAGATTATTAGGCACTCAGAAGTACAACTTGGAACTAGGAATTAGGTTAGAGAGTACAACTTACAGTACAACTTGGAGTCAGTAGGAATTAGGTACTTGAAAGAAGCTTGGAACTTGGAGGCACTAGGGACTAGGAACTCAAGACTTGGGACTTGGACTAGGAAGAGAGACTGAAGGATAAACGGGATTGAATCACACTCTGTCTGGTCTCCATTCCTCACATCCATCCGTCCTCACTCTCTCTCTTGCTGAACCCTGACCCTCGGACCAGAGCAGCTTGGGGTAGTGCGGGCTCTAACAGTTTAGCCCCCAAGGCTTTTAGCAGTGTGGGTTCTAACATTGACAGAACGGTCCGAGACATTTTTGGCCCCCAAACGTGGGGCAGCTCGGGCCGCAACATATAACAAACATTGATAAAGAGAAATAACTTTTTAAAAAAAGATTTATTTATTTTATGTATATGAGTGCAGTGTTGCTTTCTTCAGACACACTGGAAGAGGGCACCAGATCCCATTACAGATGGTTGTGAGCCATGATGTGGTTGCTGAATTCAACTCAGGAGCTCTGGAAGAGTAGTCATTGCTCTTAACTGACTATGGCTGAGCCATCTCTCCATCCCAAGAAGTAACTTTTGATGGTGGAATTATAAGTAAAGAGAAAATACAGGAAAGTTATGGAAGCATATATTCTAAATACAGTAATATTAAACTCTGAAGAGTGGGCAAAAGTGGATGTACAGTGACATAGAGTGAATGTAGACTATATCACTTTATCAACAAGCAGCAGAAATATAAGTCCAAGAGCAACAATTGAAAGATAAGCTAAAAAATAAAAACCAACCCCCCCCAAAAACCCCAAACCCAAAACAACCACCACCAACTAAAAACAATTAAACAAACAAACAAACAAACAAACAAAAACCTACAGAATGAATTTGTAGCTACCTGAACATTCCTCCCCTGTAGCCTTCAAGGAGAGGATAACCAGATTGGCATACAGATTTTATACTCCCAGACTGCATATTGGGAAGAGAAGACATTTACATTGTTTTAAATCACTGTGTTACAGAAGACTTAGGAACTTAATTAATACCTGTTGTTTAAAACATGGTGCAATAAAAGACTATGCACGGGTTAAAAGAGTATTAGTCTGGATTTCCAAAACAAACAAACAAACAAAAGAAACTCTTCAATAGAGAATTGTTTGCTTTCTGTTGCTTGTGGTAAGATGCCTAAGACATCAACGTAAAAGGAGGAAGGGTTTTAGCTCATGGTTTCTGAAGTTCCTTATCCTTGTTTCTTTGGGGATGTAAATGCAAGGGTTGTAGTACACAGCAGAGGACTCCTGTTTATTTCATTGCACGGGGAAGCAAAGAGAAATACAGGAAGAGTCCAGTATTACCACGTGGTCTTCAATGGCTCACCGTCAATGACTTAACTCCCTTCAACTGGACATCATGTCTTGAAGGTCCTTTCTCTCCCAAAAGCATGGTGGTGGCAGCACATCTCCCACCCATGGCTCTTTGAGGGATCTTCCAGATTTAAAGTATAAGGCAAGTTGAGGGGGAGGTACCAAGATACTCCATGAGGGAGGGTCATGAACAGAAGAGGCAGAAGTGGAATTAAAGCATACTAAAGAACTGGGAGGAATGATCCAATAGGAGGAGAGGATGCTGACAATACAAGAGTTTCGGTGGTTGACAGACACTGCACTGTCTAAGGAAAGAGCTAGTGTCCAGGGAACTGGAATCCATGGAAAAGAAAGAGGCACAGGCCTGGGAGCAAAGGTAGTGTTGGGAGAATCTGCAATTCCAACAGAGGCAAACACCTTCCTCCTCCTCCTCCTCCTCCTCCTCCTCCTCCTCCTCCTCCTCCTCCTCCTCCTCCTCCTCCTCCTCCTCCTCCTCCTCCTCCTCCTCCTCCTCCTCCTCCTCCTCCTCTTCTTCTTCTTCTTCTTCTTCTTCTTCTTCTTCTTCTTCTTCTTCTTCTTCTTCTTCTTCTTTTTTGAATCATATTTTAAAAATTAAATTACGAGTCAATGTAAAGTTCTACATCAGAATGAATGGATCAGATACCATCACTTAGATAAGCTTCTATCCCCAAAATATGAAATTTTGTCCCCTTCCCCCACAAAATCTCTTGCATTTTATCCTATTAATTTAGATTTATGGTCATTTGACTTGAATTTATAAAACTCTTTTAAGAAGCCCAAGTTAAAACCAGCCGGTGTGGACAGTATCTTATCTTTGTGCATTGAATAAAGTTATGGGTATCTTTAAGCAAGCTTTCTCAGCAATATTCATTTATGCATGAACAGCCCATTTGATGCCTCTAAGTACCACATTTTGCTGTTTCTCCCATCCAAAAGCATTTCTAGAATCCTCTTAACAGCTTAACAGCCTTCTTGGCTGTGGGGACAGGTAAAGAAGACATTCTAATCACGGGTGAAAGTGTGGTTGTAATGTGTTTCCTAGTGAATAAACGGTATTGCCCACATGATAAAAATGGATGAGTGTGAAATGATTTATTTTCTAGAAGAATTTGGGGAGGTTTTATAAGTACAGTGTAATTGTTAGGATTCATTCCTGGCCCAGTGTAATGTTGACAGGTACATAGACAGCATCTGTCTGAAATGTTTCCCCAAGGGCTTATTGAATGGCAAATATAATTCCTAGGGGAAAGCCTAGTGTACAGAGTCTCTGAAGTGCATACAGTGGGAAATCCAGAATAAAGGTTTGTTCCATTGCTCTGAAAGCTTGGTGGTTATGTTTAAGCTATACTGGTGAATTAATTGTAAATTTGTTTTTATAATGTTACTCGTAGCCTCCAAAGCTCTTATTCACTTCACTCTGCTCTAAATGCAACTATGATGTGGTCCTACATAGTGTGTGAGATCCTTCTTCTATGGGATGAGTATATGTGATTAACAAATTGCATCACAGAGAGGTCATTGGATAAATTTATCTCTATCGCCACAAAATAAGAGTAAACATCATATTTTAGTACAGTTTAATCAGATTCAGAGACTGACCTTTTTCCTTAACATAAATTACATTTTATCTTCATACAAAAATTTCCAAAAAAGCAGAGAATTCTATTTAGAAATTTGGGTAAATTTAGGCCATCATATGTGTCTGTTTCAGTTGTTTTCAATAATGTATGTACATGTGCATGTGTGCTTTGAGCAGCTTCCACTTTTCTGATGGCTTTTAATATAGTCAACAGAGGTTGCCTTTACAATAATTTGTCCAATAAAAATATTTAGAAATAAATGAGTTACTTTCAAACCAAAGCAAAAGAGTGGCTATGGTCTCAGTAACATAATAAATGCAAAATGTTCTATATGAAGTCTTAAACTAGCAAATCCATACATCATTCCTGCTTCCATTCACTGTGTATTTAATGTGCATTAACGTATAAATAAGTTTACTACTTTGCTTGGTCATGAGACATATCATATATATATATATATATATATATATATATATATATATATATATATATATATGTGTGTGTGTGTGTGTGTGTGTGTGTGTGTGTGTGTGTGTATGTGATATGATATGAATATATATATGTGATATATGATATGAATATATATATATCTCCAGCATTAGAAATGATGCAGTTAACATGCACTTCTGTCAGTATGGTGGTATTATGAATTAGAGATTAATTTGTCAAATATAAGATTCAAGGACAAAAGTTAAAGCTTCAAAAGGTAGAAGTTAGTGAAAAGGAGAGAAAAATGTTTTTATGTTCATGTCTTTTAAGAGTTAATAGTGCGCCACGGGAATATAGTAATTAGGAGTATTAAAGATACAGGAAATGAAGATTAGCTTTGAGTAAAAGGGGTTTTTTTTTTGTCTGCAAAATGAGAACTATCAAAGGCCCAATGAATTTTGTTTCTGTGAGAGTCAAAAACATCGCTCCAAGCTGTATTATTTTCTCATTTTTAATTCCACTTGACCAAAATTGATTCCTGTTAACTACCAGAACATGTGCACAAGTGCTTGAACTAGTGTTAATAATGACGGCCATCTATTGAACATCTACTGTGTAAGCATGTAATGTGATACAAATTAAAATACATTTTTCTTGTACTGGAGAAAGTGGAGTCTAGTTAGGATAGATATATGCTTTTCTCAGTTTTTGATAGAATATGAAAGTCATCCATCATCCATGCCTAGCAAGAGGAAGTAGGGTAAGCATGTTATACCAGCATCTTAAGAATAATTTGCCCTGGAATTGACTCATAGCTGTGCTTTGGAGCTGTCATTTCCTATATGAGAAGATAATTGTAATACGACCAAACTGACAAGTGGTGTTTTGATGTAAACAATGAGCAAACTGACAGATCAATAAATGCTGAGCAAGGCATGCTTCGCCTCGGATTATATTGACTTACTGCAAAAATAATGGAGAGACAAAATGAAAATGTGTTATGCTTTATCTGAGTTATGGCCATAGCAATACAGAAGGTAATAGATTAACTCAGATAAGACTTGTCGCAAAAGAGGCATCGGGAACAACTTTGAGAAAATCAATTTGCAGGCGCCTTCATGAAATCAACTCTCTGAGAAACAATCAACACACTTTGCGAAGAAAAATACTCACCATCCTTACCTATAATCGAGGAGCACGCTGGGCACAAAACACATTTTATTTTAGCTGTGGACTTGACCTTCTGCAGAGGTTATTTTAGTAATATCACTGCTCTGACATCAAGTCGATATCATATGGGGCCCAACATTAAAATCCTTGAGTGCTATTGTGGAAGTCATAGAGAGAATAAACATGACAGTGACATGTACTTTAGGAGGTGTGGTGAATAGACAGTCTCTCTCTCTCTCTCTCTCTCTCTCTCTCTCTCTCTCTCTCTCTCTCTTTCTCTCTCTCATTCTCTTTCTCTCACACTCTCCCCTTCTCCATTCCCTTCCTTTCTTCCTCACTCTTTTTCTCTTTCACTCCATCTATTTCATTAAAACACAGTATGTACTCACTTACAAGTAGATATTAGCTGTTAAGTATATGATAATAATGCTATAAAGTGCAGACCCAGAAAGGCTAAATAACAAGGAAGACATCAAACCACCTGAGAAGTGGAAATAAAATAGAGTTTTCAGGTGGGCTCAGGGCAGGTGGTAATGGGAACAAGGAGGGATGTGAGAATACTGGGATAACTGGAACTGGGGAGAGGTATTTGTGGGCTGATGTGAAAACCTAGTGCAGTAGAAACCCCCATAATCCTATGAGGGTAATTCTAGTGAGAACTTCTATTAATGGAGCATATGGAACCTGAAAATACCAACTGTAACCAGGCAACTTCCAGCGGTGGGACTGGGCCACCAATCCAGGCATGAAACATTCTATCTATAGTCTTATCGTGCACGAGATAAGTACTAGAAAAATGGAAGCGCAGAACTCGTAGAGATGGCCAACTGATGGCTAGTCTAATTTGAGCTCCACTCCATCTGAGGAAATGCATGCCCCATACTGCTGGATGACCAGAAACCAGAGGCTGGATAGCCCAGAAACCGAGGATAGAAAAAAAAATCAATAAAATGATTTCTAATGATATTCTATACGTAGATTGGTGTCTAGCCTGATTGTCATCAGAGAAGCTTCCTCTAGCAACTAACGGGAGCAGATGGAGAGACGCACACTCGAACATTAGCCACACAGTCCGATCTGGTGACCTCCATCAGCTCTTTTCTCCATAGAGCTTGGAGAACTTTGAGGAATATGAGGAGGGATAACTGTAGGAGCCAGAGGGATCTAGGACACTAGGCAAACAAGGCCCACAGAATCAACTAGGCAGGGTTCATAGGGGCTTACGGAGATTAAAACAGCAATCAAGGAGTCTGTGCTAGGTCCTCTGTGTATGTTATGGTTGTCAGGTTTTTTTTTTTTTTTTTTTTTTGTGGAACTCCTCACAATGGGAATAGGGCTGTCTCTGACTCTGTCACCTCATAGGATCTTTTTCTGCTTACTGAGTTACCTTGCTCAGTCCTGGCATGAGGGTTTGTGTCCAGTCTTATTGTATCTGGTTATGCTGTGTTCATTTGATATTCCTGGGAGGTTTGTTCTCTTCTGAAGGGAAAAGGAGGAGGAGTGGATCTAGGGAAGAGGGGAGGTAGAATGGAACAGGAGGAGTGGAAGGAGGCAAACTGCAGCTGAGATGTATTGTATGAGAGGAAAATGGGTAAATAAAAAGAAAACAAAGGCTAATACACAAAAGAAAATCCCACACACATTTGTGAAAGCAGCAAGCCAACTGATAGAAAAGATTAGAATACACTACAAGAAAGCAGGCCTCAAGAGTGAAGATACTCAAGGGTCTAGGCTACTCTTGGACCTTCCTTTTATAAACTTTAGGAGGATAGGAGTTTGGATGCTTAGCAAAATAATTTAGGTAGTTCTTTATATTGATTGATAGGTTTGGTCATAGTTCAATTTTCTTACTTAGTATTTACCTTCTCACAATTCATCTGATTCTAATTATTTGCATAGTCAATCATAAATAAATTGAAAATATATGATAAATAGGGGATTCTCCCTAAAAACTTACTGGAGTTCTCTCTCTCAGAGAGAGAGAGAGAGAGAGAGAGAGAGAGAGAGAGAGAGAGAGAGAGAGCTCAGAGAGTTCCAGTCTATACTACTATGTTATCTCCTGTGCTTGCTTTTCTCTCACACATTCCTTGAAACTTGTATTTGTCAAAGCACCTTCTGTAGTCTTAACTCTGTCTTAGAATCTGCAAAAGTTTGTCATACAAGTTGGCTTTTTAATAGTAAAAAAATGCTCTGAAATAATTGGGAGCATGTGTTGACAGATTTCATAAAGTATGGGTCAAAATTACCATGACTGTGCCACATCTCAAGGGGAATGACTTGCAGCAAAATGTGGTTGATGATGGTTAATACAATGTAATACATCAAGGAACAAAACAGATTAGTGGCTAATAAGGATACTGCTCAATAGCTGTGATCAAAAGAAACCAAGAACAATGGAGAAGAGTATGAACATATAATTACAGTAATATGTCACTACATTTGTCCAATTTTTGAACCTAGAATTCATTAGATCTTTCCCTCTCATCTCATGAGAAGTTTATCTCTCCCAGGAAAAATAACTAATTTAGTAGTATAGCACTCATGCCATATAATAGTTACCTTAGTCCGTTCCTAGTGAGCCATATGCCACTTATCTGGAAGACTGTCTATTGGGCTAAGAGAATACCCATATATCTTGAGAATTAGATATAAGGAATCACTTGTAACTGATGCAAAGTGGGCTGAGGCATCATTATTGTACTATGGCCATTAGAATTAGGTCATACACTGATGATATTATTAATTGTGATCTTAACCAATGTGAGATAGCTTAGTATTGCTTTTCTAAGTCTATAAGCCTAATTAGGCCTTATTAGGTCAGTTCATAGCAGTACAATTTAAATTTTTATAGTTAGGATTTGGAGAATTTTATACTGGGTCTTTGATCTCCAGTAAATGTCAAACAAAGCTACTAAGGCTGTCTCCCATTGGTCAAAAAAAAAAAAATCCTGAGTGAAATGTAGTCCTAAAGATCCAAAAGAGCCATAACATAGCCTTTTACATGTTACTCCTGTTTTAAAAAAGGATAAATCTTGAGAAATTGCTACAGATTACTTAAGTCTCAACAAAGTTCGAGTATTAGTTATAATTCCCATATCATACATACCATTGCTATATTTTGCTAAAGGCACAAGGTGGTCTAGTAAATGCATTATTTTTCTTCCAATAGAGAAACAGCATCTTAGTTTGCATTCGTTCAAAGCAGAGGATAATACACATTCACAAATTTGTTTCAGAATAATGAAAACTGTAATATAGTTTTTCTTAGTTTTGGACAAAATGATGTAGAACGTCTCAGAATTCACAAACACCATGTAACATAAAGCCTAACAGCAATGGATTATGTGAAATCCTAGACTGAGACTTTTCTTTGAGATGATCAACCAGATATCTGGTAGCAGGTTAACCATCTTAGTTCCTTTTTGTCCTGAAAAACAGCATCATTTTCCTTCATAGTTATAGATGCTTATTCTAGGCATTGTCTTTCTTTCTCAGGTTGTCAATATTACCCCAAAGCTTAGGTTCTAGCCAATGAATCTCAAAAGAGTGCACCTGCTCAAAGGTCCTACATAATGGCGAAGGAAGTCAGGACATGAGACCAGGGCCAAGAAATCACTTGGTGGAATTATAGCCTATATTCTCTATAAGCATCTCACTGTTTAGCCTAATAAATCACCACAACAGTATACCAAGGCCACAGTTGAAACAAGTCAAAGTGAGTACTTCCTGAGGATGAGTTCACAAACAAGGGTGAGGCATACTGTCCTAAATCAATGACTCCACCTGGGTCTTTAGTCCTTGTAGGCAGGCTTAATTGGTCTCAGAAGAAAGAAGTAAAAGTAGGGGTATTCCCACTTAACAATGATCACAATGACCACACAGGACCATTTATAATGTATTTACAACTCTTGGCTCTGTAAGTTAGAGATTTTGGTCCTCAAAGAGTTTTTCTTGTCAGGAGATTCAGCAAAGGTCTTTTTGAAATGCAAACCATAACTGCTATTTAAATACATTAAACATCTTGTATTCAGGAAGCAGAAGTCAAGAATAAGATTAGGGATAACTAGCCAAATCATTAAGGGAAGCAGAGTTGTTATACTAATGGAAGCAAGAAATAACATGGATAGTGCTCGAAATTTACTTAGATACTCATTAGTATTTTTCTTATCAAACTATGGTGTTAGACAACTTTAGGAATGCTTATATAAAAAAAGAATGATTACAACACTCTCAGAGATTGAGTCTGACCTGCAGGAGAGACACTGACCACTATAAATGATAGCTGAGAGTAGATAAAATTTAGAATAGATAATTGCAAAGAGGGGTAGTTTCAACTTTATAGTAAATTGCTGTGCCAGGGTCTATAGTTTACCTCTAATTCATCTTTAGAAGTTGTCCCTTTGTAGCTCCAATACTTTGAAGTAGGTCCAAGTGGTACAAGGATGGATGGTTGCAGACATAGAGACACAGTGTTCAGATCCTTAATCAAAAGCGGTTGTTTGCTGAGCTAGAAGAATATAGTTAATGGAAGACCCTCTTCTAGATCTGCATTTCTTTATGTCTATTTGAACTTCACGGTGAACTTCACCTCCCTCTAGTGGTGTTTCCAAGGCAACGACAGAGCAAGACTCTGGTACCAAGGTCTTGCCATTTTGCTCAGTGAAGAACTACTTTAGACCCTGGATCACCATTTTGGGTTATCAGAGATTTTAATCAAACCTGTATTTCACACTAGTGCCTCTTACTCAACCCACTATCTTGTCTTTTGTTTTCATAGTTGATAGTCAGAAATATTTCACATGGCTAACTCCTTCATGGAGAATCCGAAGTCATCACAACTAAAGTATCTTTTCTATATACCTGACAAAATGTGTCACAACCCTGGACCTAAAATAATTCACATTAAGACACACTCAAGATGAGTTACTAGAAAGAAATAAGAGAAAGGGAGTGGAGATAAGTTAGTGACTGCCTTTGAAGATTTCAAAGCTGATGCTATGGGCCGAACTAGTGACTCCTCTCATAGCTGGCGACAGGAAATTGATGAGGGCATCTCAAGTAGAGAAGAGTTCATTTTGTCTCACAATTTAAGATGGAATATAGTCCCTCATGAGGAAGGCAGGCATTACAGGCATGAGGATACTGGTTGCATTGTGTCTACATTCAGGAAATAAAGAGAATGTATATTTATGTTCATTTTGATTTGACATTTACATTCATCCCAAGACCTCAGCACATGGGTTCACATCACTCGTGTTCAGAATGTCTTTCATTCTCGAGTTAAACTTCTCTATGGAAACACATGTATTTGCATGTACTTGTGAGTTCTTGTGTAATTTCATTAGTTGAGAATTAAGATTACCAACCTGAAGGCAATGGTTAATTGTGTAAGGAAGCAACTCTTCTGTAAATAGAAGACTGCTCAGTCCTAAACAGAATGTCTATGTTAAACCCCCAAACCACCACAAAGGTTAAGGGAACAAAGTGGCAGAGGAGGCAGGAAGAGCACAAGAGCTGGAGGATGGAGAGGAGAGCTGTAGAATGTACAATCAGAATCTCACAGCACCTGCAGTTACTTGAACAAGACCTTCTAAAGATCAAGACAACACAAATCCCAACATAGGTGGGTACACAGTTTCCAGTCCCCACCCCATTATGAGGAGCTATTGCTGTGGGAGGGAAAAATCATTCTTCATTGATGATATGGCTCTGGAAGGCTTCAGAGTCTATATTGAATGCTTAGAGATTTAAACATGAGAAGGGCTAAGACAAAACATGAGTTATATTGAGAGTAGATAGGCATATAATAAAGAGGTCACAGCAAAAGTGCCGAAAGTGTTATAAGGTTACAAATTCTCTTCTTCCATAGACTAAAAATAGATATAAAACTCTTGCTTGTTACATGAATGACAGAACTTTGGCCCTTTCTGAACCTGTTCTAGAGAGTGCAGTATAAAACAGAATAAAGTAAAAAAAAAAAAGAAATATCTTTTTTAATATCTTTTTTAATCCAAAGATTTAAGTTTTCAGTTTGTCTTTAGAGAATGTTGAGTTCATCAGAGATATTTCTATTTTAAGTCAAGGGAAGAGATTCCAACAGTAGGGGAGAGGGCTGTTAACTTTAATTTTGATTTTAATTTTGATTTAATTTTAATTTTATACATAATGATAGTAGCTATGGCATGGTAATGCATATAAGGAGCTTTATTTTATTCAAAATTAAAATTATGATGAATATATACAATATTAAAAAACCTAGCACAAAATGAAATTATGAGTATATGAATATTTTAAATCCTGTGTAAAACTTTTTTAATGCAAATAGGAATTTTGTTTATTTTAAAATAAGTTACTTTACAAAAAGACATATGAGTATGTTTAGGACCTTAAGATTGTACTCTGTGAAGCTTTGGAGAGAGAAATTTACATTTTTATTTTTAAAATTAATTTGTACTAAAAGCAAATGTGTTTACTAAGCAGGTTTTTGATGAATAATAAAAATTATCTTAAATATTTATTTTTTTCTTTATCCATTTATTCACTCAGTTGACATGTGTAAAGTAGCCACTGGATGCATGTATTGTGCTTGAAATGTTAGCCACAGTACATACCTCTTTTTTCTTTTAAAAAAATTTTATTTGGAACTCTTAAAAGCTCAGAGAATCATTATCAAAATAATGTTCAATAATTTTTCACTTGTTCAACTTTATTTACTTGTTTACATAAGAATTTCAATTTATATTTACCATTCACTTAGGTCCATGTGAGGAGATTAAATGCAGTTTAGATGTGAGTGGCTGACTTCCAGAAAGTATATGGCAGAGTAAATAGGCACAATGAATTTGGAATGTACTCTGCTCAAGGTTGGAGTTAGAGAATAAATGATAAAAAAGCATGATTCTTCAGTTGTGAAGAATGATAGGTAGGAAATGAATTAAATTTAAACCAGAAAAAAAATGTATTGAGTTTTAACAATTTTCTCAGCCCTGTATGTGACATGCATTTAGGACTACCAAGTCTAGTAGTTGGCAATTTAATTTAGGAAACATGACTCTCATTATAAACAGAGACACATGATATCATGAAAATAATATGAATCTAAGAGAATAATTAAAAGAAAGGTTGTGTTTTAAATACAGGACAAATGTGACAGCCCCTGCCTCCTAATCTGGATAGAAGAATGCTTTCCGTCTGCCTCTTGTCTCTCCATCGATCTTCTTTCTTATTAGTCTGCATTCCTCAGGTTGAGGTCCTTGCCCATCTTTGTACCTTCTTGAATTCTTTTCTTTAGTCACAGCTGCAGCTGTATTTGTTTCTGATATTTGGTAGCAGTGCCTTATATTTAGTGAAATGTGTGTTACAGAGGAGGTATTTTGAAAAAAAAAAAAAGAGTACACATTGGATTAGTGTAACATGTCTGATGTTACACTAGTTGCTGACCTGTAAGAATGAAGCTATAGAGCTCACTTTTATTAACCTGAAATCATTAAAAGGTTAGAGACTGTCAGTATTTTCATAAGTTGGCTCATAGAAATAACTAGAAGAGACTCTTTGTCAATGTGTCCTGCGGTGTCAAAGGTAATTTTAAGTGTCTCTTCAGTGCTTGTCGACATGGATTTCTAGGGACAAGGTTGTGGTTGAGCTTGTCTTTAGTAGATAATAAAAAATTATAAAGCATATCAAATGTTTTACAGATAAGTAAATGAAAATAAATAATGTTTTGTAGATATAATTAGTTGTAAGTTAAAGTTGGTGCTTGAGACATTCATTGCTGCAATAGAAACACAGTTATAAGAAAAAAGACATACTTGAAATAGAAAGTAAATTTTATAATTTTGTTATAGAAGACCAGAAACCATATATTTAATAAACCAAAATTTGCTGATAACATACAACATGAAGCATTTGTCTAACTATTTTTGTCTAGCTATGTCATTGTATATTTACTTTTGAGATCAAGGAAGTGATTATCTCTGTGACTTGTCTTCTGGCTGCTTTCAGTCAGTATGAGGAACTAGAAGGAGCTTAGATCAAGATGAATACCCTAATCTACTAGTTATTCTACCCACCATATTTTTGTGAGTGGCTGGTCCTCCTCTTTCAGATTTTGTCACAAGATTTCTTCCCCATGACCCTGACACATCTGCAAATCTCACTAATTTTTTATGTTTCTCCAGTCTCTTCAGTTCTAGGGACTAGGATAGTATTCAGTCATAATTTACTGATTTGCCTAAGATCTTTCTAATTTTCATGGTCATAAAAGAGTGTTACCACATAGAGTTTTAGCAAATCCTAAAAATTAGAATATTATTTCAATACATAAGATATACATTAGTTAAAAAGTTGAGGAAATGTTCTAAATGTTAAGATTTTGAAAAAAAAAAAAGAATTGGTTTTGGATCACTTTAAGATATAGCCATTTCATGAAAGTGTGTGTTTGTGTGTGCGCACTACAGGACATAAAATAAAAGAACCTCATTGAGAACATTGTTGAGCTGAGGGTTCATTTTAACTACTTGATCATAATGTTCTGTGATGTGGAATATGTCATTTAAATAATAATTACTGCCAATTTTATTCAGCTTGAACAGAGCTAAGTTAACACCACTAATATACATATGCATAGATTGATTCTGCCTTAGTTGTACAAAGTTATGAATTTATTGTTGATTTGCTCAAACAGTCTTTAGAAAGTCACCTGTGGATGTGAACCTTAGCTAATAGACATGTCAGATTTACTTATGACAGTTAACTGTTCCTGTGTGCAGACAATATGAGAGTCTCACAATCTGAAAATCACCATGAATTTTGGTTCTCAAGTATTGAGAGCCTTTGCAGGTCAACGGCATACAATTCTGATTATTTAAACTTATTTGAATTACTGACAGGCAGCCTTACAAGTTTATCACATCGTATGTCATGTCAAGGTCACAGATCAACATAGTTTAAATAGTGGCCTTTTGATTTGCACTGCCAGCAGAGGTAAAATGGAAGTTTTCTCTGCTTAATTAGCATCAACAGAGGGTTACAGCTAATAACATTACATGCACCCCTATGCCTCTTGAGACTCAATAACCTCCTTGGGTGACATTTTTATGTTTGAACTGCTTTGACTATTTCAACCAGATTGTAAGAGCCCTAGGCAGAGATCAAGTCATCTTCTGAGTCAATAGGGAGCAAAGCATATTGTCTGTATGTTGCAAACAATTCAGGAATAAGACTTTGCAGTGAATCTTGCCTCGCCGACATCTGCTCAATAATGAAGGCTATTGAAGGGATGAAAATAGATTCCTGCCATAATGTTCTTACTTTCTCCTGACTGATATCATTACACTTATTTTACCTCTTCTGCATGTATCTGCAGTGGGTGTTTGAGCCATCGCAGAATGGATTTCCTCAATCTTTCTGCTTCTTGATTGCTATTTTTCTCCCTGAGTTATAGTATTAGGTTTGTAGCTCACATATTCTCACTCTTCCCATTCAACGTCTGTCCCGGTTTTGCAGCACCCTTCAGAGAACTGAGAATGTGAGGAAGTATTTTAACAGTAATAAATGGATAACCTGTCTGAGACATGAAGATATTCCCCATACAGAAGCTCCATTTTTATAAATGAATGAGCTATTCTAATTTGTAGTTGTCCTTGAAAATTAATGATATGCAATTAATAATATGCTAATTCATTTCATTCTCCATTCCATATGGTATTGGCTTGAGTTTCATGTTAAATTTGCCCTTCTGAAAAATGACTCAAAATACTCTTTGCTATTGAGAAGTTTTAAGTAAGAGAGGCCATATTCTTTGGGCAGAATCATGGTCTAAAAGCACAGAGATGATTTTGAGTATTTATTATATATGTTTGCATTCCAATGTAAAGATTGTATTTTCCATATGGAAGACAAAACCAGTTTGGGCTTTTCAAAGATCTTCATTTAAAGGCTTTCCTTCAGAAATTAGCAGAGCACATAACCATAAGATAGGGATTGATAACAAGCCCATTTCACTGACTTGAACTTAAAAAACAAACCCATGTTATAGGTATGCCCCCTTTCTACAACTGTAAGAATTATCTCTGCTTTGCAGCAAGTTTGGTCGCATTTTCCTTGAAAAACTTATGCTTTCTGCTTGAAGTCACCATTGACAGCTATATAAATTGATGTTGCTTACAATGTGTTCGGCGTGTTGGCAACTGTTAGTGTTGGTTGAGCTTGGGGCTCTTCCTGTACCACTGGGATATGAAAAATGGCTGGCCTCATGTATTGAGTTTCTCTCCTTCCAGTAGTTAAGGAGCCACAGTACAGACTTAGGGTGACATAATATTTAACCACCAGCATTTCATTAAATGTCAGCATTTCCCAGTCTTTCTGTCTATGGGCTTTAGGGGTTGCCCAAGAGAGATAGGGAATGCTGGACAAGTTAAGCCATGAAAAGCACTTAGTTAACAATGGATGGAAATTAAATATATAATTTTTTGAATGGGCCAGCTCAGAGGCAAATTCCGTTTTCTCCCAGTGAATGTCAGCAAAGTTGAGCCCCTCAGGTCCCACCATGAGCCCATGTTTGTTTGCTCAGAAACACACTTGCTTTTCTGTTCCCCATTACCTTTTACCTTCTTTGCTTATTGCTATCACTGGAATAAACAGAGGAGGAAAAAATCAAGGGAGAATGAATATCATAATTTTTTTCATCTTGGATTCAATTTTGAATGCAGATGTCATGTTCTCCCATCACTTCAGAAGCAGTCTTTACCAACCCTTGACTGACTTTCAGTTCTTCAGACTGAAGGACTTGGGCATTTACTTTCTGTAGTTCCTTCCAGGGACTCACCTTACTTTGGGACACAGCCTACTGGACCTATCCTACTGACCTCCATGATCCATGTGGCCCACATAGATATGCCCCAGGGATAACCTTCCAGACATAGTATAACCACATGAAGTCATTTCCTGGTTTCTGTAAACCCACTAATGAGAACTCTTATTAGTAAATCCACCCTGGACCTCAGTAAACCAGGCAGCCTCCAGGCCTGTCTTCCTCATCTCTACATTTGCTAACTCTGCAGCCATGCTTCTGTGTCTCTCCTGTCATCCCTCACAAGTACTCCTCCTTACTCTTGTGTGTGTCAATCATAATTACATCTCTTTTGTGCTTTCCTGTGCTACCCAACTGACATACTAGAACTTTTCTCTTGCCCAGGCTTCATAATGAAAGGCTACTTTGGCATGAATAAGGTCTATAAAGGTCATACAAGAGCCACACATGTGCCTGTGATTATAAACACGTTACCTGTGAAAGGGACAATGGGTCATGGGTCAGTCAGGCAGTCTACCAGGATAAAGAAGCATCCTGTAAAAGACTCATCATAAATGTCAATGACCAAATTCCCTGGAGCCCTGTCAGGGCAAGGTTAAAGTTTAAGAAAACTATCTATAGAGAGAAACTTTAAGACCAATGGAGGAATAAACACAATACAGGGGTAGCAGTCAATTTGGAGGGCAGGCTTATTTTCTGTTTTATATGTGCTCTGAAAGCAGAAAGGGTACATTTCTCTTCCAGTCTTTCCTTTCTTCTCTTCCTTCTTTCTCTTTCTCCCCTCTGTTGTGGATTGCACATAAGGCTTTGCCTTTCTTTTCTAAAATTGTATTATGCTTCTAAGCTGTATCTCCAACCTTGTCCCTTTTATTTATATATTGGGATGGGACATTGCTAACAATCCTGTGAAGCTGCTTTGGTCTAGAGAGTTGAAAATTTCACAGAGGAATATTGTCATGGGCTTTACATAGTGTTGTCCTTTAACTTTGAGATGGAACATGGCAGAACTGCATGTTTTCTTTTAAAGCTCTGCAAAGTATAGCCCTAAAAGTTTTGAGTATCATCCTGTAAGCATGGTACTGGCATACTTCTGAACCAGTAAGCATTATGGGATGAATATTTATGACAGTCAGAATACATGGTCCACAAGTAAGGATGGGACTCAATGTGGTCTTATCCACTCTTCCCAATTACCTATTTGGGGAAACGTTGCTTTCTGTGTCCTATGCTAGATCAAAAGTCCTGTCTTTGTTTTAATTTTTATTTTAGGTTGTAACATTGGACATTTCTACCAGGAGACACAGTAGTAGCTTCAACAACTTACCCAGTTATCCTGGCTTCTTGTGGTATTAGATTAATAAGCAATAAAAGGAGTTACTGTAGTGATAAAGCCTTAACTCATTATAACAAGAAGATGGCTTTGTGCGCTGTGAAAAAGAGAGAAAGATGTGTGCAAAAGGATTGTAAATTCCCTTGAATTCCCAATACTCTTGTATTTAATAGTAAATGCCAATGGGTTTCTGAAGTCAACACAAGGATGTAATAACCATGGCTTGTGATTCTCAGAGACAAGCACAAATACTGCCTAAGGTAGTTACAGTCAATAGAGTGACTGGTAAGCGGGAGGAAATGTACTATATCAATTATAGCCTCAATATCAACCACAACAGTGAGAACTACAGCTTGCCCCATTACACTTTCTGTTGGAAGTGCCCGTTATTTTTCTTGTAAGACTTCCATGCTTTTTTAGAAATTTTTATGGACCATCAACTTGAAGAAGCAGTGATGGGGTAAATTGAACTTCGAGGATTGCCAGTGACAGATTGTAGAAGATGCTTTTGGAACTCTCAACATATCTCCTCCAGTTCTGCCTGTGGCCGCAGCACTTGCTGTTTTGGTAAAGACACTTCTTGATGACATCCTTTTTAGAAAGTCATGTGGCTCCCTGAGGACTGATGGAAAAATTACTCCCATCCAATGATGAGTGAGATTTTTAAGCACAAATGCGTGTAAATTACTACATTATGTAGAACAACAGTGAATATTTTCTTTTTTTTTTCCAAGTTTAAAGCAGTCCATGGCATTTCTGTACCATCCCATTCATTTACAATTCTAGTACCAGATTTCTATCTTACTTCTCTACCATTCCATGGTGCTCTTTAGGACTGATTCTCAATATTCTACACCCAAAGCTACTGAGTGAAAATAGGTCCTGAAGCTGTACTCAGAAGTATTTTTATTGTCTTGAATACATTTCACATTGAAAGAAAAACCTGTAAGACTGTGTTAACTTATTCAAGCATATTTTTAAAATGCATGTAAATAGAAATAGATGATGATTTACCCTAATCAGCAGTCTTAATATTGAAAGCCAAATCTATACTATACTGTTGAGGGTGAAATAATTATTTCTTCACTCTAGAGTCATTCTTCATAAGCAGGAAACATGCTTGCATATTAAAGGGACTTTCCCAGACTTATAATTTTTTCAATGGATAGTGTCAATCTGTTGATAATTTGTGCCCTGTAGTTCTTTAAACTCTTCAAAAAGTCTTACTTTACCATATTATCAAACCTAGGATGATTATATCATGCTTCTGTATTTTAATGAATTTTCTTTTATAAGATATTCTCTGATTACATTTTTCCATCCCTAAAGCCCCCCTGTATTTTACTCTCAGCCCAATCTAGTTCTATGCCTCCCTCCCTCTTTAAATAGCAAATAGACAATTACTTTTACCCAATCAGAAATTCGTAATCAATCAGTGTTTCTATGTCATGCAAGGTTTTTAATTCTCAATGAATTCTGGATTTGCAACTTGTACTTAGCTGACTTCTGCTACTTTTGGCTTCTTTCTTCCACTTTTCTCTACCTCTTTTCTATGGTTTTAACCCCCTAACACTAGGTAGATAGGAAAGAAAAGAAAGGATAGAAAGAAAGAGAGACAATGATACTGTTAGACTACTTCCTGCTGAGAATGTCACTTTCTTTGGGGCTAGTTTGGTCTGAGCTGTCAGGCTATCTTTTTCTTCTTTTCTTGTGAAAGAACAGCCTTGAATAAGTTGGTGGAGGTCTTGAGGAAGGGGTGTTTGGGGGCGGCAAAAAAATGAATCAAAATCAAATTGTAGGTCCAAGCTGACTGCCTGAGTTCTGCTTAAAATGGCTCCCTTGATAGCTCTGTGTAGATAGCTCTTGGCTCTGTAGTCTGCTCAAGACAGCTTTCTGCTCCAGACTGTTCTTTCTTTATATAGTTCTTTCTGCTTAAGACTGCTCTCTCTTGCTACAAAAAATTCTAAAAGCTCTCTAGATATCTCATGAATTTTCCAACCAAGTCAGAAATCATGTTAGAAAAATTCTAAAAGTAATTCTTGGGTTTTCCAATCAAAATCAGAATACCAGAAAGAATTCTAAAAGAGCAGTGTTAGTTTTTCAAGTAGTTCTCTCTGGATAGTTACTAGAAAACATTCTAAAAGATCTGTGTTCTCTCTTCAGACAGCTTTCTCTAAGTGGCTGCTAGAAAATATTCTAAGAGAGCCGTGTTTGCTTTCTAAGGGACTCTTGGAATTTCTGACCAAGGTCAAAAATCCTGCTAGAAAAGAATTCCAAAAGCACTATGAAAAAAATTTCAAATGAGCTGTGTTCACTCTTTATGGATTTTCCAACAAAAATCTAAAAAGCTGTTGGAAAAAAATTCTTGAAGAGTTGTGTTTGCTCTCAGAGGTCTCTGGACAGTTCAGCTCTCCCTAGAAAACATTCTAAAACACAAAACAAAACGAGACAAAAATCACAACTACAATTACAACAATAAATCAAAAACAAAACAAACCAAAAATCACAAAACAAAACAAAACAAAGCAAAAAACCCCACCACCAACAAAAAAAGGAAAAGCAAAAAAGCAAAGAAACTGCTGTTTCTCCCTGCTGGCTCGTCGCAAGCCAACCAAAAAGCCAAGTTTTTAACTTACATATCAACTCAGTCATTTACTCCAGGTTTTCTCTTGAGCATCCCATGATTCCAGCCTCTTGATTCTTAGACACATGCTGTCTCTGATTACCACAGAGTCACTAACTTTGGCAGAGAGCACATTCCTGAAGGAGGAGCATGAAAATATGCACAATATTATACAAAGAAGCCTTATGCCCACAGCAACCATCAACACTCCTGGAAGCCACATAATCACAGAAACTATCTGGAACTGGCAAAACCCTGCCCCTGCTAGAGCATGAGGCAAACCATACTCAGCTGCTGTGGACAGTCTGAAGTCACCTCATATCCTATACCTGAGATTCAAATGAAACCCTATTCTTATAATGTATTTGTTAAAGAAAGCAAAACTCCAAAATTGTCACTACGCCTCACCTCCATTAAATTCTGTCAAAACTGTGCAAGCAGCCTTCCTCTGCTTCATAAGTAGTACTTGAGATGTCTGGTAACAGGTTGTCCTTATGTTTAGAGCACTGGCTTTAATAAACTTCTCTTCCATTATCTTTAGAGAAGATAGGGTACAAATTCATTTTGATCTTACCATATACCCAGCGCTGAAGTAGCCAACAAGCTTTCCCCAATCAATAACCTGTACAGGACTTTCTAAGTATTTTGTGCTTTTCTTCATAAGGACTTTCAATCTGTCTTATCCAGTCTTCAAATGCAAGTGATGGTAGCTGGCTTACTTTGATAAAAACAATCAAAACAACAAAACAACAACAAAAACAAATGAAAAGCTATTTTTCCCATTTTGGTTGTTACATATTTATTTCCACAAATATGAGTACAGCAGGACTTTGAGATGTGTCAGTGGTATAAACAAGACACAGAGACTTTTAATATAGTTTAAAGCTTCGGTTTTTTTGCTTGGACACTCTCCTGGCTAATCTAAACTTAACCTATCTAGCCTATGACCTTTCTCTGCTAGCTCTATAACTTTCTCTGCTCTGTTGTGGCCCATGTCTGTTCCCTCCATGTCTGTTCTCTGAAATTCCTGCTTCTGCTTCTTTTCCTCGTGTCACTCTCCTTGCCTGGAAGTTGTAGCCTCCATTTCCTGCTTCATCTATTGGCCAGCGGACCTTTATTACAACCAATCAGTAGCGAGACAATATCTGACATAATTCTTGACTGTCTCTAGACATACACATTTAAGTATCTCAGCAGGTGTGGAAGAACCACACCTTATATTTATTTACAAATAAATAATATTTATTTATTTGTAAATAAATATAAGGCCCCAACATATAGGAGCCTATTCTTATATATTCAACATCTAGATTCTATAACTGTTTGACTTTGACAAATTTATCAGAGCTCCATAATTCAGGAAATCAAGGACAGCTAAAAAAATTCTTGTATATTTTGTTTGTTTTCCTTGGTTTGAATAACCTAGCTACAACTATCCTACACAGGTAAGACTCACAGATACTCTTTGTTTAGTCTGCCAATTGAGTAGAGACCATCCACATTCCATTTCTTTACTACATAAATATTAGCTAACTTGTTTGTCCCATTGATAAACTGGAAGGCAATTCTATTAAGTTGGTTTGACAATTAATTAGTGAAACTTCTCTCTTTTTCCTAAACTACTGAGCTTTGACCATATCTGACTTAGGCCATCACAGAGCTTTGCTTTCATGGAGCCTCTTGAGAGTTAGTTGGCTGCAAGGAAGTCTGTTTCTAGTTCAGGTGCCCTAAATATAATAATCTCTTATACTCTGTAGTTTTGTCTACTTTTCATTGTAAAAGAAAATTCCATTTCATTTAAGAAAGCAGAAGTCCTTACAGATCTTTTGCTCCATTTTTTTTTTTTTTTTACTGTAATATCATCCTTCTGTGGAAATAGTTCCTTAAAATGAAAATAACCTTTTCAGATAAATTCTTTTACTCAAATCGAATATTTTAAAGAGTTGATCTGTCAGAAAAATAACTAAATCCATATAATCAACAATAATTTCTATAGTATAGATTGAAATTAACTTTAATCATTTATTTTGTTTGATTTTATTCACATACTACCAACATTCATTTGGTGTAAAAGTTACCAATAGATTATTTTATGTATTTTTTCATGTATTTTTGGCATTCTGTATGAATTTTTATATTTATAGAGCATCTTAATTTAGAGTGGCTACATTTCAAGTGCTTTTAAAATGAGTGGCAACAAAGTGTTCTTGGTGTGGTTTCCTTTTCTCTAGCTTTTGTAAAAATTATTATAATCTTTCCTTTTTTAAAAAAATGGGTTAACTTAGTTCTTCCCTTTTTAAATTTTCCTCTTATGTTCTTTAGTCTCTCATTTTGTTTATTTGATGGGTTTACATATCTTTTGTTTTTAGCATTTACTTCATGAGACACATTTTTTCTGATTTACATAAACATCTAAGTTTTTTGATTTCAGAAAAAGACAGAAGATAATTAAGAATTTTGTCCTGTTATATTCTATCTTAACTGAAAAAAAACAATATTTGTTTGCTTTTCTAAAAAAAAAATAACACAACCATTTAACCCATGTGCCCAGAAATATTGAATATGATAGCCCTAAATTGTCTCCTAATCAGATGCACTCAGTGTGAGATTGTTTTCATAGTTAGCATTGACTTCAAGGTAGCAGGCTGTAGCAGGCAGAAGGCTAAGCAAGGAAAATTTGCATTTGTCCAAAAAATGTTGATTTGCATTTCCTTGAAGTTCTTTTTTCTTTCTCTCTGTTTTCACCCCAAAGGCTGATAAAAACCGTACCCAACACTTTAATATCCATATTTGGGTTCAGGGTCATCTGTGCAACTGCAGCTGGAACCTGAAAGCACAGCTCTAAGGATTACTTTGAAACATCACGACACTGCTGCTGACAACATGAAATTGATTTGAGACAGATTGCTGCTTTAGTGATTCATGTTACTCAGCATCTTTCCCCAAGTATCCCCCCCCCCCCCCCGGGCCCCTATACACTCTCATCAATATCATGGCCTTGTTCACCAATGATTCACAGAAGCTCTGTGTCTTACTGCCCTGCCCCTGCAAGAAATGATAGAGTAGGGTCAACAAACTCTCTCTCTAAGGACATGCTCAGGAATTGTGTTCTAATGTAGATTCTTTTTTAATATTTATTTTTATGTGTATGTCTGTACACCTTGTGCATGCCTGGTATCCCCAGAGGACAGAAGAAGATGCTGGATCTCCTCGCACAGGAGTAACATACAATTGGAAACTCCCTTGTGAGTGCTGGAAAATGAACCTTGGTCCTCTACAAAAGCAGCAAGGGCTTGTAACCACTAAGAAATCTCTCCAGCCCCCAGTTTAGATTTTGTTTTTTCCCTTATTTTTCTTCTTAGTTCCAGTGTTCATAAAGCAGTATGGAATTCATACTATTTAATTGGAAAATTTAAATTATTTGATTTCGCCAACATTTATCGAAATAGTTCTAATTTGATATTATATTTGAGGGCATTATTACAGACAAGTAAAGGAAAAAAATTGCCAGATGCCATAGCTACAGGAATTGGTCAGCAGATGACATGCTGACTTCATGGTAGTTGGCCACTAGGGTAAGTGAAAGACAGCAGGACATGATCTCAAAGCTTTAAAGTGGTTAGGAATGAATCTGTTGGAATGTCACAGGAAACATCCTCCTAGCACCCCTCCCTTTGTGGCCAGTGTTACCTAAGGGATATGGTGGTTGTAGTATATTTCGTTTGGAAGAGAAAGGGTGGGGCATCATGTGGCCTGAAGCTTACAATTGGTTTCCAAAGGAATTCTGACATATTTTACAGAAAATAATTTAACATGGCAATTTGCAAATATTTCCTTCTTATAACTTTTATGTTACATATTATTTTAATTTCATAATTCCCTCTCCAAGTGCCATTTTACTTGATAATATGTTGAACTTTGTGATAGAGCTTTCTTGAATTTTCTTTGTTGGAGAAACTCTGGATGCAAAGTATAGTTCTGTTTTTCTCAAGCTGAACATTATGGCTATCTTCCATTTACAATTTATTATCAATTAAGGCTGTAAAGGAAACAATCAAAAGCCATGAAAGACAAGGTTTCTGTCCATGAATTTCCAAAACGTATTGTGTCAGTTTCTGGCATCCACCTGTGCATAGGAGTCCGTGAATTCACAAATATAAATAACTTCAAAGAGCTTAGCCAATATGGGATACTGAGAGAGACAAAAAGAACACTGAACAAAACTATACCACAAGAACCCCATGCAGAGGGTAGATGCCCAGTATTAAACCTAGAGACACAAGAACCTGGTCCAAGATTTCTTCAAAAATTAAAGAGGAATGTTTCTGACACATGCTACCTCAAGGATGAAACTTAAGAATGTTCTAATGAAAGAAACCAGATGTAAATGTTTCTTATTGCATGATAACGTTTGTATAAAATCTCTAGATTAGGAAAAACCACAGGGAAAGATTAGTGGTCTCAGGCAGCAGAGGAGGAAGAAATGGGGCATAGCGGCTTAATGGAGACCATTTTTCTTTGCAGGATGATAAAGATGTTCTGGACTGAGTACTGATGGATACACAACATTGGGAAGATACTGCAAACCACTGATGCTCGCATTCTAAAGTGGTTAATATGGAGAATTTTTGGAGTACTTAAGTTTTATATCAAGAATTACAAATTACATATATCCAAAGTAAAAAGGAAAGACATAAATATAGTGACTACACACAGCATACCCTGAAGAAAATAACACTCACACATAAAAACACTTAAAAAGAAAAATATCACATTCAGAATGCATGTCTTTGTGTGTATGTGTGTTTGTGTATGTTTGTGTGTGTCTGTGTGTGTGAGAGTGTGAGCAAGAGATAAAGACACTAGACACAGAGATAAGAAAAATTCAGAGTAACAGCCAATACACAGACACAAAGATTTAGGTATAAATCTATAGTGGAAGATAGTAACATCACTATAACTAAAAAACTACATAAATAGGAAGAATTGACACATCTCAAAAACAGATTTAAGCTATAAACAGATATTTATTAAACCGAGGTGATGCCACAGTATACAATATAATATTTCAGTCATTTAATTCACTTAATTCTATAATAAAAGGATATATGAATGGCTGCATTTGGAAATTAGGCTCTGTGGGACCTTTGTAAAAATGCAGAGATATTTAATCTTTAATGTCCATGATGATGCCTTATGAGTAACTCACCAGTACATCCAAATTGCATGAAAAAGAGTGACACTTCCTTAGGAATAATTTAAATAGTTTTCTCTATATAATACTTGGCCTTGCTTTTCATATAGCAGAAAGTGGTTTTATTATTTCAATTGATCACATTTTCTTAATAAAAGGATGTTATAATGCTGCCATGCTTTGTAAGCTGCTATTAATTTTAATAGGAATTTAATAAGTGTGAAAACTTTGGGGAATTTGAGATAAAAGTTTCCAGATGTTCAGTGTAAGGACAATGTGGTTTAGGCAGAATTGGAAACTGTGGTGGTGCTCTTAGATTTATAAAGAGCTGAGCAACCTTCTTGCCAATACCTGCTTTGTGAGTATGGTGATCACCTTCTGCTTTTTTTTTTTTTTTCAAATTGCACATATTTTTATATTTTTATGGTGGAAATTTTGCATTTTTTCAGACCATACATTGTCATATCATTTGTGAATGTTGTAAGAAAGTTTAAGTTTATATGTCAGCCCAGGAGGAAAAATAACTGCTCCCTGTAGCAGTTTGACTCCATCTTTTCTTTCCAAGGTTATGCACTTTACTGCATTCATGAAAGAAGACTTCCAGCAAAGTGTCTCCTTATTATGAATGAGGACCTCTTATTGTTCACAGGAGTGCTGGATGCCACCTCTTTTCAGCTTCACTTCTTTTATTATCCTCTTTTATCTTGCTCACTTTCATCTTGTGCTTTCTCTTTGCCTTATAAAATGAGTAAGCTGCAAGCAAGGAGGGGGAAAGGCCATGACTCAGATGGGGGCCAGTGGAAGCTTCTATAGCGTCTCAGTCCTTTGATGGGGGCTGCAAGGTAAAACACAAAGGTGCTGAGATTTCTGTGGAAGAGATAAAAGCATGTTTTAGGCTAATAAATATGTCCAATTAAAGACAATTAAAATTAATGTCTGAGATTTATCATATTTGATGAGTTGTGGGATAAACATTGACTAAAGGAAACGGGAAGAAGCTCAACCTATCCTACATGTTTTAATGATATAAGAAAATGACTTTGCTTTGGTTAGTCTATTTTAATTCAAAAGGCTATGTTAGCCATGAAATTCCTGTCATGGAAATGTTTATTGAATAAGTAGGAAGGAAATGGGTTTCTCAGTGGCATCTATAGAAAACCAATTTCCACTTAATAGTGGAGTGAGTAAAGAAGTCGTAACGGTAACCAGATCACCAGCTGTCATACGTTGTTGTTAATCCTCTTTGCTTTTCCATGAGGGGTGACACTCTTGATCAACCACTTCTGTCTTTTCCTTCTTTCTTTCTTCAGGACTTTGGATACCGGTATATCTTCTGACTTTCTAAGTGTGTTTTCTGATATTTTAAAATTTGGTTCTTAAATGTAGGTCTTTTAATCTTGGTATGAGTACTGTCTTTTAGCTTATACACTCACAGACCAATATGATTAATTATTAAAATACATATATATATTTAAGACCTTTAACTTTAAATCATCATTATATATCCAGTTTTACTAGAACACACATATTTATGACCTCCAAAACTTTCTGAACTTCATATTGTTTGTTTTTCAAGACAGGGTTTCTCTGTATAGCCCTGGCTATCCTGAAACTCACTCTGTAAACCAGGCTGGCCTTGTACTCAGAAATCCACCTGTCTCTGCCTCCCAAGTGCTGGGATTAAAGGCGTGCGCCACCATTGCCTGGCTGAAATTTATATTTCTTATAAATTACTTTATCTTAGAGACTTCTTGAGGTACTTAATATCATATATATTAAGTATGATCTGGTTAGGATGGAAACATCATAAATATACAGTTGCTTGTTTGGACTATAGGTTCTGTACTCAGGGGTTCAATCAAGTATGAAAAAGTATTTCAACAAAAAAATGTGTCTCTGTTATATGTGCGCTGTTGTAGTAATTATTTTAAAAACAGCCACTGGTGGAGCTGACTGTCTAAGCTATGGTGGCTGTGCCTAGATCAGCCGCCATGTTGTGTGGCCAGAAACCACTTGAGCGCAGCAGCTAGAAACAGCCAGCTAGAAACAGCCAGCTAGAAACACCAGCCCTGCCACCCACAAGATGCCAGCGTGGGAGATGGCTTTGCTTGGTACATATAAGACGCTAATGCTTAGATTATCCAAAGGCTTATATATTTAGTAATGATCAATAACAAGATACTCTTACAATCAGAGGTGTAACCCAATACCCAACCTAGATATACCAACTACCTTTGACTGCTACAGACAAGTGAACATCAGCCTCCATGTCCACTTTTCTCGTTCTTCATCTCTCTCCCTCAGCTCTTCCTCTTCCTTCTCCTCTTCCTCTCCTTTACTCCTCCTCTTCCTCTCCTTTCCTCCTCCCACCTTAGCTCCTCCTACAGTGCACAACCTTTTATTTATAATTATTCCTTAAATAAGTAATATAACAGTCATTTTTGTAGCAATTAGATTGTATCAAATATTATAAATAATGCAGACACAATTTAAACATAATTGTACAGGAAAATGTACATTGGTTAAAGGGAAATATCCTATTTTATTTTAAAGGATTTAAGTTTCCTCATATTTTAGAGTTTTAGAGGGACCCTGAGTCCAATCTCCTAAGAATACCAAGGGACAATTATATTAAACTTCAATTTCAGCTTTCTTAACCTGAAAAGCTGGGAATTATTCTGTTTTCCTTTATCTTGTACTTCTATGTTACCTCTTTTGTTGTTGTTGTTTTTCTTTGTTTGTTTTATTTTTGTTTCTTTAAGACAGATTTTCTCTGGAACTCATTTTGTAGACAAGGTCTCAAACCCAGAGATCTGCTGCCTCTGCCTTCCAAGGGCTGGAATTAACAGTGTGCCCTGCCGCTGTCCTGTGCCTGTAGTTTTAATTTTTTTACTTCATTTTCTTGCTATACTGTACATTTAAATCAAAATCTCACTGCTAAACTAGTAACACTCATTTGATATTTAAAATATTCAAGTGGTTTTACATAATTGAGACTATGAAACTGTGGCTAAAAAGCATGTGAATTTATAATTTACACACACACATACATGCATACACAGATACACACAGACACACATACACATACATACACACATACACACTTATACATACACATATACATACACACATATATGTACACATATATACACATATATACACACACATACTCCCCCACTTCCTTGCCACTTCTCCAGCCAGAACCCAGAGATTCTATCTTTATGACGTCTCGGTTTCTCAAGTATATTTCACAGGGTTTTTTTTCCTTTATATCAGACTTTATGAGGCTTCTATTTTCCATTGCCTAAGATTTAAATTAAGCTCACCTTTTGTTACTTCAATTAGCCTCTCCCATTCCCACAAAATTATTAAAACATTACAGTAATTTTTATTAATATAAACTCCTTCATATTTCATTTTATATCCTCTATGAGTCCCTTAAACTTCTTAATTTTGCCACATTAATTAGGATAAAATACTTGTCATGGTGATATTTACTTGTAAATCTAGAAATTGGGAAGTAGAGGTAGAAAACTCATTACTCTGAGGACAGATGGACTACATAAGTATCCTGTCAATCCCCCCAAAACAACAATAATAATATTTGTTTCACTGGAAGATTTGGAGAACTGAGTGACAAAGCCATATAGCATTATGAATAAGAACTGTGGGAGTTGCATGCTGGCTGAGATTTCAGGCAAAAGATCAGATCTTACAATCATGGTGAGATTTGATAGTAGCTTAAATTAGAATAGTGAATAAATAGGGAATAGTGGGGGAAAAGTTGATGATTGGCTTCTATGAAAGATTAGTGTTTTGAGGTGTGAAAGGAAAGGGAAATATCAGAGATTTTGATCTGATCAAGTGGATAGAGCAGTTACTAACTCAAGTGGAAAGACTGCCCAGTTGGTGTATCTGAGTGTATGTTGACATGATAATTTTCTGCTATCATTCTATTGTGCCAGGAAGCATTCTTGATCTCCCAAAGACCAACCAGGAGCTGACTCCGAAGTAATCACTTAAGGGTCTTTATTAACAAGCTCAAGCTTGGGCCACACTGAGGTTGCAGCAGAACTGGAGGGAGCAGCCCGAAGTTCAATTTCAAGCAGGTGTTTAGAGAGGCAAGAAGGGAGGATCCATCCCTGTACACATTTGTCTGTGGTGCCATTATGGCCTTTAACAGAACTGGATGATGTGGAAAGCCAAACCATAAACTTAACTTTTGTTTTTCTCTTGATTGGTGGTTGTTAGAAAGTGATGTGTCAGGGGCAGGCTTGTCACCTGGAGGTGCAGATTTGTTAGGGTGTAACCTGGAAACTGCTGTTAGACCCAGGTCATGTTGGAGGGGGTAGCCTGGGAACTGGTGCTAAGTAACAGTCTGCTAGTTAAGAGTTCAGCCTTAGGTCAGGTTCTCTAAGATGGAATCTGAACCCAAGGTCAGATCTCTTAATTCAATATCTAAGTGGAAAGATTGAATTAGTAGCTAAAATATTAGTCCAAAATTACAGGGAGTGATGTAAGACATGATATATTTTGGGATTAGTGTATTAAATGTTCTTAAAACCAGAAGGTAAGAAAATATCTAGGAGTATGTATATATGACGAGCAAAGGACCAAGGCTCAGAGAAGGAAATATTGAGAGACACAGAAATGAAGAACATCCATAAAAAGAGAAGATATGACATGGACAACCATACGAGTGACAGAGAGTTTAAAGTCAGAAGTCACATATGTCAAATATATACATCAAAATGAGAACTGTAACTCAAATTACAATTTTAAACAAAACTCTATATTAATTTACTAATTCATTTATTCATTCATTCATATTTTATTCCAAGAATACACCTGAAAGCTATATACATGCAAAACCACTAGACAATCTATAAGTACATGAGTATTCATGCCTGTTCCTGAGATTTTAGAGAAATCTTTGTCAAAGGATGACACAAATGGAAATCATGTCTATCTCTGCTATATGTGGAAAGATTTAACGGACACATTTTCTGCAGTAAGAGGAAAGCAAGCTATTACTTAAAACCCTTAAAATGTAGTTTTTATCTGCAGCTTTAGTGAGAGTTCCTTCAAAACAATTAATTCGTGAGGAAAAGAAGTCAGAGGAAGTATGTCTGACATGACTACACAGTAGAGTGGATTTGAGTAGCATCCGATGTTCACTGGCACTGTGTGAACATGCATACATAATGACATTTTCAAAAGGTTAATGCATGGACTATGTAAGCATGGCTTACTTTAAAGCTGTGCAAACTCTCTGAGATCTAAAAGGAAGTCAGCCTCCCTCCCCTATGCAATCTAAAGGCTCTAATGTAAACTGTTGAAGTACAAGCAAAATATATTTTAAATTCTAAACAGTGGTCCATAGAATTCCTTAAGAAATCATAGTAGATGCTGAATTTATTGTGCTTAATCTAGTTGAAACTTAACCTAAGCAAATATTTAAAAATAGGCAACATATTTGAATAGTCTTAAAGTCAAATGCAAAAATAAGGGAAGACTTTGTCTCAACTCTCTTCTCTGTCTGGTCATCTTTTAGCTCAAGAGGCAACTAAAATTGGTAATTAAAAATGTGCTTCATTGAGACCCACAACTGCATAATGTGCAGACAAAGAGAGATTTTTGTAATACTCAGCCCTAAATGGGATGTATATGTTAAATTCCTCCATTCAAGGCTCAGGGATATAGAAGGAATAGAAGGTGGAACAATTGTAAGAGCCAGATATAGTATAAGACTACAAGGAAAGAGTGTTTTCCAGAAGCAACAGGGCTGATGCACATGTAGCTAGAGATACCATAGCAAGTTCTGGTCTCTGTGATGAGTTCAAAACAGACACAATTCTAGCATGGAAAATGAGAAGTGGGAACAAAATCTTACCCCTAACCAAAAAGCTATGTGTAAATGGTATCTGACGAAAGGAGTAAATTTATTTTTCTCCAATGGAGTGATACTGGGTGCATGAGCCACACTACAGGGCGGGCCCTATACTCAGGAGTAGTTGACCAAATACAAAACAGATCATGTTTTTTAATGTGTTTTACTGTTGTGGTTGTTGTTATTGTTTTTGTTGTTGTTATAGTTTGTTGGTTTTTTTCCTTTTTGCTTTGGTGTTCAGAGAGAGAGAGAAAGAAATGTGACATTGAATAGGTAAGGAGAGGTGTGGAGGATCTTGAAGGACTTGGGAAAGAAAAAAGAATATACATACATATATATGAATATG